>NC_139036.1:7777606-8198102 GCF_964662115.1 Mustela nivalis
ACCACATGTAATACTTACAAGAGTAACTGTAAATGAGATAAACTTGCTTATTCAGAAAGATGTCCTTAAATTGGTATGTAATAAAACCAAGTCCAGTTATCTTCTGTTGACTAAAGACATACCTAAAGCTAATCCCTATAAAAATGTCTATCAGGCAAATGCAAGCAAAAGGAAGAAATGAGTTATAATATTAATAGGAGACTATATAGAAATTAAGATTGGGCACATCACGTGAGACCAGGAGGCAAAGGCCACCATTTTATGTTGTAAAAATCAAAGGATGGTAGGGCACCAATTAGCCAAATTAGCGGCAAAAATATATATAAAGCTAACATTCTTAAAAGTACAAGGAGGAATTCATAGAAGCATACCTATCTCAGAGTATTTAAAGGGTAAGCAGTGATTTAGAAAAAATATTAATAAAACAATCACATTATATTTAAAGGGAACTTGTCAAACCATATATCCTATAGAGAGTATGCCCTTTTCCAGGGGAGATGGAACTTTTTTTTAAAGTGTTACGTATTAAGCCACAAATCAAATCTTAAGTCTCAAAACATAGAAATAAAATAAATATAGAAAAAAGGCAGTAGCTTTCCCTATTTACCACCAAGAAGCATTTAGAAAAATACAGTGGGAAAAGATCCTAATCACTAAAACAATCCACAAATATAAACTAGCTGGGAATAAGCTTCGAAATAAAAGTCCAGATGGAGAAAAGCCACAGAGGTTTGCTGAGAGCTGAGAACAAGAGTCAAATTCGAGAAATACATTGTTTGGGGGGTAGTTGGACCTGATAATGAGGAGATGCTGGTTCTCTCCTCAATAACCTACAAACTTAATGCAATTTCAAAAAAACAAAAAAACAAGAACACTATTCAGGGGAAACATGAGTTTCTTTTGTGGGAAGAAAATTTGAAAATAACCAAGGAATGTATGAAATGATGGAGTAGTTAGAAAGATACAATGAAAATGAAGAACATTTGAGGAAAACGGAACAGGTCTTTCCTGAATGGAAATTGGAGCAAAGATAACAAAGGTGTGTAGGGAAAGGAGTGGTTCTCCAAGAAACATAGTCTGGCACAGTGGTTCTCCAAGTGTGGTTTTAGGTCTCCATATAAAGAAATTTTGTGGTCCTAGGTCTCTCTCCATATACAGAAACTGTTAATTGCACAGTTAAGACATTGGAAATTAAGAGAGTGAAGATATTCTAGATGACAGAATGAAGAGGATAGAAGAGTAAAGGGAATCTCATATAAAAGCAGACTAAAAAGTCTAGGGCTGGGCGCCTGGGTGGCTCAGTGGGTTAAGCCTCTGCCTTCGGCTCAGGTCATGATTCCAGGGTCTTGGGATCGAGCCCCACATCGGGCTCTCTGCTCAGCAGGGAGCCTGCTTCCTCCTCTTTCTGCCTGCCTCTCTGCCTACTTGTGATCTCTGTCAAATAAATAAATAAAATCTTTAAAAAAATAAAATAAAATAAATAAAAAATAAAAAGTCTAGGGCTGATTCATTGGGAATCAGTCTCTGTCCTTTTACAACACAGCCAGAAGATCTTGAGCTAGTCTCTTCGTGCTTCGTCTCACAGATTCCTTTTATATGTGAAACCAACAAAAAAGATTAGACTCTAGAGTGGAACCTGGTGACACGTGAAACCCCTTCCACCCTGAAGTGCTTCTGAATCGAAGATAAAATTATACACCCACGAAATTCAACTGGACATGTACAAAATAGACAACTTAATTTTTTTTTTTCTTAATTTAGCTTAGTTTCTATCACCGTGCCCCATCTTTCTTGCTGGCAAACGACAACAACAACAAACAAACAAATTCAATTCTCAGAAGACCCATTTCAGATAAATCACTCAGCTCTGGATTTCACAGCCTTGTCCTCCCTAGATGCCATTGAAGTTGAGAACTGTAGGTAGAGCACGGTGTGGGGGGAAGGGTAGAGAACCATGGCGTCCATTGGGATTCCCTGTGCTGTCTGGTCCTCATCAGTGGTTGTCCCTCATATGAGTGGCTAATGAGGTTCCTATGATTTCACCCGTCCTCCAGCTACATAGTCTGGTCTCCTCCTCTTTCTGTTACAGCCTGTCCTCCTCCTGGTCATAAGACTCCTTTACATCTACCATCTTTCTTCAGTGAAGTTCAGTGCCTTCCCATTCTATTCTGGGTCCACTGAAAGCAAGCTCTGGAAGGCTGTTGGAGATGTTCTCTGCCCTTTGCCTCCCACATGGCCATCTGTCCTCACTCGGCTCTCTCAGGGTGGGTGGCAGTGCCCCAAAGGCTGCATTTGACTGCTTGGGGCTGTTTAGTTCCTGATGCACATAAATGTTCCTGTGGTTTTTTAACACAAATGTATTCTTTCCCTCAAGTGTTTTCTAGCAGTTCTAGAAATTATAAAGGAATCTTTGAAATTCAAAACTCGATAGATAAGTTAAATTCTAGACTTGACACAACTGAACAGTTACTGAATTAGAAGATGATACTAAGGAAATCACCTCAAATACAGCATCAAAACCACTTAAAACCAAGGAGAAAAGTTAAAAGAATGGGCATTGACTGAAAGGCTCTAACATATATCTAATAAGAGTTACTATGTAAGAAATAGGTAGGATAGCTGAGAAATAACATTTAAATGAAATATGCTTCATTGGTCAGCAAATGATGTCCTTTTAGGTCAGATTTGCTGGAAATGTTATTTGAATATTCTACATCTCTATTAATTCTTTAAAAAAAAAGATTTTATTTATTTGACAGAGATCACAAGTAGGCACAGAGGTAGGCGGGGGGGCAGGGAAGCAGGCTCCTCACCAAGCACAGAGCCTGATGCAGGGCTCAATCCCAGGACCCTGAGATCATGACCTGAGCCGAAGGTAGAGGCTTAACCCACTGAGCCACCCAGGCGCCCCTTTCCCTATTAACTCTTGACTCGCTTGTTCTATGTAAACAAGACAAGTGTGTTTATTCTCCTACATGACTGTGAATATACCTACTTCTTATATTCTTGCCAATGTTTATTCAATGTTTTGGTTATCTTATGAGATGCATCCACATTTAGAATTATATATTTATAATAAATTGAAATGTTTATCAGTATGAATTATCTCCCTTTATCTCTAGCAGTACTTTTTTGCCTTTAAGAAATGTCTGATATCAATATAGCTGCATCAGCTTTCTTTTGGTTAATGTTTGCATGCCATATCTTTCCCCATTCTCATCCTTTAAATCTTTCTGTATCCCTGTCAGATATGATTTCTAGCTCTCATACTAGCTCTCATCTAGTAGGACAGTCTGAATTCCAGTTGAACATTTAGTCCATTTATGTTTGATGTGATTACTGATACATTGGAATTTAAAGCTTCCATCTTGCTGCTCCGTATCACTGATTGTCAGGGAATGCAAATCAAAACCACAAGGAGATACCACCTCATACCTGTGAGAATTGCCATCGTGAAGAAGACAAAAGATAACAAGTGTTGGTGAGTATGTGGACAAAAGGGAATCCTTGTCCACTTTTGTGGAAAATATAAATTGGCCTGGCCACTACTGAGAACAGTATGGAGGTTCCTCAAAAAATTAAAAACAGAGCTACCCTATGACCCAGCAGTTCTACTTCCAGGTATATATTCAAGGAAGTGAAAATAGGATATCGAAGAGATATATGCACTCCTCTGTTTATCGCAGCTTTATTCATTTTGGCAGAGCGCTCATTACTTAACAACTTCAGTGCCCATCAACAGATGAATGGATAAAGAAGATGTGGAATATATATACACAATGGAATCAACCCCAAGAAAGAAGGAAATTCTGCCATTTGTGACAACAGGAATAGACCTTGAAGACATTATGCTAAGTGAAATAAGTCAGATAGAAAAAAAGGCAAATACTGTGTGGTATCACTTATATGTGGAGTCTAAAACACCCAAAGTCTTATGAACAGTATAACTGTGGTTACCAGGGGTTGTGGGGGAGGGGTAGGGACATATGAGAAATTTATTTAAGGGTACAAACTTTCAACTAGCAGATAAATAAGTTCTGGGGATCAGATACACAGTAGAGTGATACAGACAACAGTATTGTATCAAACTTGTTAAGTTTGATTGCTTCTCCCACTGTTGGTTCCATTCCACTGTGTTTATATTTTAAAACTCACTGTGATGTTATTATTGACTATAGAGTCAACATTCATATAAATTTACGTACATATTTATATACATTTTATCTTTTAAAAATCTTCCACCTTTATATTAAAATATCTACAGATCCCAGTTTATGTTTCTTAGTATGAATGAATGAGTGAAGAAAAATATGGCTTTGAAATCTTTAACAATGTTTCAGAATCTCTTTGGACTTGCAGCCCAGTCATTATGGGCCTTTCCTGAGCAAAAATTCAAAAGTCTTGTCTGACACATGGCGTGAAAATGGGCCACCAAAGTAGTAATTAGAATGACTCAGAAAACCAAGCACAAAGGGTGGCTTCATCTGGAATCATTTGATTTTAACACGATCCTACCCTCCACCACTTCATATATCCTAATTAAGTGTCTAAATTAAAATCATTTTAGGGGTGCCTGGGTGGCTCAGTCAGTTAAGCATCTGCCATTGGCTCAGGTCATGATCCCAAGGTCCTGGGATCAAGCCCTGTGTCAGGCTCCCTGCTCAATGGGGAGTCTGCTTCTCCCTCTGCCTCTTCCACCCCTGCTTGTGTGCACACACTCTCTCCTTCTCTGGTGTTGCCCAGTCTCTCAAATAAAATCTTTTAAAAACTCATTTGAGGATTCTGTAGCATTTCTTTGAAATGCCTGGAAGCATCTTGAATATGACAAATTCAGTGAAGGAATCACATCCATGAGATAAGCGGGTCAGGTCAAATGTCTGAGTGGAGGGCAGCATTCTTCAGGGACTCTAGCAGCCATAACCTGTGCAAATCCAGCAGAGGGGCAGATTGGTAATGAGGTGTTTGAGGGTGGGAGGCAACCCATCTGTGAGGGCAAAGCAGCATTTCTGATCTTGGGCAATTTATGTGAGCTGATGGGTTCCAGCAACTGAGACTGGGAGCACAGGGGAAAAAAAGTCCTCTACCAGATAAATGTCAGTAAGTGGATTACCTGGGATCTTCTCTTTCCACGGGTGCTTGGAGAGCTGTGTGAGGGTTCCTGGGACTCAGGGTATGTCCTTCAACACAGGGCAGCTTCTCCCACTCCACTCTGACTTGTTCTCCCCACTGTCCTTGTTCAGCCTGAACCTGGGGAGAGATGTGGGGGCATGAAGAATCCCAAGCAAGTCTGTAGGTCGTGATACCTTGTCCAACATGGTATTTTCACCCCAGAGCGAATCCTTCGGCCATTCCCAGAGCTGCTGGCCATTGTGGGGAGTGGAGCGTTGTCCTTTCCAGGATTTGTGAATTTCTTTTTCTTCTTGTTTTAGAATAGATTCTGTGAGGGCGCCTGGGTGGCTCAGTGGGTTAAACTGCTGCCTTCGGCTCAGGTCACGATCTCAAGGTCCTGGGATCGAGTCCCACGTCAGGCTCTCTGCTCAGCGGGGAGCCTGCTTCCTCCTCTCTCTCTCTCTCTCTCTCTCTCTGCCTGCCTCTCTGCTTACTTGTGATCTCTCTGTCAAATAAATAAATAAAATCTTAAAAAAAAAAAAAAGAATAGATTCTGTGGCAGTTTAGGAGTAGCTGAGGTGTGAGCCACCAAATCTCATTCCTATGGGAAGACCTGGCTTTTACCCATGATTGTGTATGGACTAACATAGAAGTTACATAAGCTCTCCTGCTACCTCTTTTCCCTTTCATCTCTGAACTGCTCAGGGATTGAGCAGATAGTATCCAGAAGTGAAGAAAGCAGCACAAAGTCAAGATATGCATTGTTTATTTACTCAAGGAACCAGATCATTCTATCACATCTATCCTTGTAGACCTGGGCTGGGTTTTTCCAAGAGAAGGGATTTCTCTTTGATGTTCTATAGTCCCTGCTGCTTAGGATTGCTGGAGTTAGCAAATAAAAACCCGGGACCGTCTCTTTGCACGGAACATAATTACGCAGAGAAATGATTTGTCATTTGTCGAAATTCAAATTTAACTGGCCTCCCCATCTTTCATGGGTAACCCCACCAGAGTTGATTTTAGGGTCAGATTGTACCACTTTCCATTGCTCACTGTTGTGTGTCATGTTTTGCTTCACAAGCCTGCAGACTCTTGGGAATTACTCTAGATCATAAAAGCACCTGGTTCAGGGTTGAACTTGTAGCATGACTGAACTAACATAGGTGTAATTTGGTCTGACATGGACTCCTTTGTATCACTCTGGACAACAAGCTTGAAATTGTGGAGAGTATGAGAGGACCCAGCACATAGGATCTGAAGATGCCTCTAGGTACCTGATTCCAGAAATGATGCTGTAAGCAGTGAGCCTGTGGGAATAGCAGCGTGGTCTGGCTCAGTGTGGTCCAACAGAAATGTAATGTGAGCCTCATATATAATTCAAATTTTTCCATTAGCCACATTTAAAAGTTAAAAAAAAAAAGATGGAATCAATTTTAATTATATATTTTATTTAACTCAACTAACCCCAAATATTGTCATTTCAACATGGAGTTAACATAAAGAATTTTTGGCAAAATAGTTTGTTTCTTTAATACTGCGTCTTCCAGGTCTGGAATATATTATACATTTACACACGTCTCAATTTGAGGGCTAAATTTCATCAGAAATACTTACTTTGTATTTATATTTGCTACTATTTGCCATTGGAAAAGTAGATTCACATACCCAAGTCATTTCAAATATACTTTAAAGTTTCCTGGTAAAGGAATTTTTAAAATTTAAATTAATTAACCTTTATAAGGGCGCCTGGGTTGCTCAGTGGGTTAAAGCCTCTGCCTTCGGCTCCTGTCATGTCTCAGGGTCCTGGAATTGAGTCCCGCTTCGGGCTCTCTGCTCAGCAAGGAGCCTGCTTCCTCCTCTCTCTCTGCCTACTTGTGATCTTTCTCTCTCTGTCAAATAAATAAATAAAATTTTTAAAAAGTTAACCTTTATAAGATAAAAAATTAAATTCCTCCTTTCTAACTAGCCACATTTCAGGTACTCAGTAACCACAGTGCAGACCCCGACTGTTTTTGGAACGTCTTCTAAAATCCTCTTAACCCAACTTAACAAGGCAAATAAAACAAGTCTGCAACCAGTGGGCTCTTCCCAACATCTGGGATCAACAGAACACACTACAGTTCCCTGCAATTCCTAATAATTCATCTTTGCTGCCAAATATCCCTTGAGTCATCCCCCCGCCCCCCGCCCCCTGTGACAAAATGTGATTTTCCTTGAAGGCCACCGCAAGAGCAAACGTCCGCGCTGTGCAGGTTGCTTCAGGGATGCTGGTTTAATTAGAGATCCGCCACCCCCCCGCACCCCGCCTTGCAAACTTTCCGGAAGATGTATTATGTTGTCAGCCATCTAAAACGATCTGAACCAGTCTGAAAATGCAAATGCCAAAACCTGCCCCCGCAGTCCAAACAGTTTGTGGACTATGTCTAAATAGTCTGGTGTGCTAACCACAACTGAGGAATTTATTAGAGGGCTACAGTACTGTAACAAAAATGTTGTCATTCAAAGGCTTGGGGGAGGAGGGTCGTAGTCCTCCGGCCAGACGCTGGGGCTCTGCCAGACTGCAGGCAGAGAGTGTCGGGATCCCGGGGATCAAAAGGTGATCCAGGGGCATCTAATTGAGGAGTGCAGTAATGATATTTGTGGTTTCCTTTCCAGCCTTGGAATTCAGTACAACCCTTTGAACAGCCAGCTCTGGGACCCTGCAGGAAGAGGCCCTCCCCGGGGGGGGGGGGGGGGGGGGGGGTTCCTGGAAATTACAAATAATGGGGGTTGGGCCTTTGTCCATATGTGTCTGGGAAACAGAGTCATCCTCTTTAATGGTCTTTATCCAGCGCAGGACCTCCCAGTGGAATTAAATTTATACCTAAGACACTGGAAGATGCTGGCACAATTAAATAAAGACACAACAAAGGGCTCATTCGGAGAGAAATACTGTGTAAATGCAGTGTAAATGTCAGTGCATCTATCATCCCAATCACGTTATGTGCTACTTGGATTTCTGGTCATTCGCTGTGATGGCTTATGCAAATATTTCTCCTTTAGCTCTTCGAAATTGATTCATTTCCCAGGGTCTTCATAGATGTCTTATCTTCATTTTCTAGCCCTCAACTTTATGCATAAGAGTGGCAGGGGGGATTGAGAGAAAGAGAAGAAATAAAGTAGCTTAATTCTCTCCTTCCCACCCAGAACAGATTGGAGTCTTGATGAGAGGGGGGAACCTGTGTCTGATCATTTAACTCCATTTCCACTGAACACTTTGTATGTTGGGACACTGAGGAGGGGTCACAAAAAGTTGGGAGGTGGTTTATCACCTGGTAGAAACTCCAGCTTTACCACGTTGTCTGACCTTAAGCCAATTATTTGCATTTCTTAAGGCTTAGTTTCTTCGGTTGCAAATTGGGGCAGGATTGGGGTAGGAAGAAACGCATAAAGGAGAAAACATGCAGAATATTCAACAAATGGTGTCTATTATCATCATTATTATTAAAGATGTTTCAATAATAATTAAATTAAAACATCACTCCTCCATACCCGATTGTTTGGTTTCGATTTGCCCATTTTCGCTTGCTAAAATGATGTTGCCATGTCCAGACCACAGTTCATAGTCATTTAGATTTGGAAAAGAAAGTTCATCAAGTAGCTCATATTCTTGCCCTTTTTAAAGTGACGCTGCCTAAATTTTTTTGGTGTAAGTCCACAGCCACTGTTATGTGGGGAAAAAAATACCTTTATATAGCCGAGGGAAGAAGGTAGTATGACCCAGGAAAACCTTTCTTTTTGGAAAATTGCCATTCTCGTATATGGCACAGCCACAGAAGCCCAATAGTAAAGAAAGCTGCTACAAGTTGCTGACTTGGCATCAGCTGCTAGGTAGTTTGGGATCACTTCTGGTTGCTTCCCAGTCCGATCCCCCAGTCCCTGTGAAATTCAAAGATACTTCATTTTCTTGGAAGTGTTTTTGCTGCATGGAGGCATTTTATCTTACTTTAAAAAAAAAATTATTATCATCCTCTGCTTTCCCTTCAAACTACAAATGTGATGTGTGTTTACTTTGATAAACCGAACGTCACAGAGAAGGCTGATGTTCATCCTCCAGACCCACTCTCAACCCTCCCATTGGAGGTTCACCTCTAGCCACCTTACCAAATTCTCTCACGACTTCCAAACTCATCGTATGCTTTCAGCATGTATAATTAGATCATCTGCAAAAAATGATGACTCTACCTTTTAATTTTCTTTTTTTAAAGATTTTATGTATTTATTTGTCAGAGAGAGAGACAGCACAAGTCCAGGGAACGGCGGAGGGGGAGGGAGAAGCAAGCTCCCCACTGAGCAAGGAGCCTGACATGGGACTTGATCCCAGATCTCTGGGATCATCACCTGAGCTAAAGACAGACCCTTTTACTGACTGAGCCACCCAGGCGTCCCTACTTTTTCATTTTCCATATGTCCTTTATCATCATGGCTTTCCTACCTTAATCAATTAAACAGAAACTCTAAAATCTCCTGTAGCCATTGTTTATTTCTGATTTTCCTTGGAGTAGTTTTATACATAATGATTTTATATTCAATGTAATGCTGGCCTCAGGTCAATAGTCATTATCAGCTTTAAGAGCTTTCTAGTACTACTTTCCTTAGCAGTTTTATTAGGAATGAGACTTGACAAGAATTATCAACATCGTTGGCTCTTGCAAAACCAGCTTTTGGTGGTATTTTTAATGTCCAGTGAGTTTTTCCATATGTCACTGATTTTGTCTTTATTAAATTTCCTCTCCCAGTTTTTTTTTTTTTTAGGTTATTTTGAGTTTCTTTTCTTGTAACAGTTTTATTTAAGTATATAATTCACAGACCATACAGTTCATCCATTTAATGTGTTTAATTCACTAAACCCAGCTGGTTTAATACATTCACCAATACGTGCAAGCATCATCACAGTCCAATTTAGAACATTTTTCATCCCCTTAAAAAGATATCCCGCATACTTTAACTATAATTTCCATACTTTTATGTCCCACTACCCTTAAAGAAACATTAACCTACTTCCTGTCTCTCTATAAATTTGCCCGTTGTGTACATTTTGTACAGATAGAATCCTAATAGGTGGTCTTTTGTGATTGACTTCTTTCACCTTGCAAAATGTTTCTAGGTCAGTTTATGCTAGAGCATGCACCAGTACTTCACTCCTTTATATGGCCAAATGATATTCTGTTGTGTGGTGTTTGCAGATTTACCCAGCTGAATTTGGTTTTATTCTGTTTTTTTTTTTTTTTTTTTTTTTTTTTAAGATCTTACTGGCTTTATTCAACAATCTGTGAATTGGGCATCATCCTATCTAGCAAACAGAAAGGAGCTCTGAAGAACCAAAAAATGAAAGAGTTCTATAGGCAGAAGAAGGCAGAACAAGGAAGTTGCTAGCAAAGAGCGGATGGTGTCAGATGAGGCCATCTTCTTTTGGGGTACACTAGGGATCTACCAGAAAGATTACTTCGCTAGTGTGTCCAGGAAAATTCCAGACTGGCTGGTTAAGATTACATTGCTGGGAGAGGCGGAAATTGCCGATAGGTTAGATATTAAGTCTTGGTCTAGTGATGTGAGCTTAGCAGAATTGACTCCATTGGGGTGAGTTGTCTGTTTTTGAAAAATGGATGTACAATATTTGTTTATCCATTCATCAGTCAATGAGCATTTGCGCTGTGGCCATCTTTCGGCGATTGTGAATAATGCTGCTACAAACTTTCCTGTATGAGGAAAGTATGTTGACATGTGTTGTCAGTTCTCTGGGGGTAAATACAAGAAGTGGAATTGATAGGTCATGAATTGAACCATTTGAGAATCTACCAGACTATCTTCCAAAGCAGCTAAACCATTTTGCAATCCCACCAGCAGTGATTCAGATACAGATTTCTCCACGGTTTCTCCGACACTTCCTGTTGTAGAACTTTCTAGCTATTTTATTTTTTTATTTTTTGAAGATTTTATATATTTATTTGACAGAGTGAGAGAGCACAAGCAGGGGGAGTGGCAGAAGCAGGTTCCTAGCTCAGCAGGGAGCCTGATATGGGGCTCGATCCTGGGACCCTGGAAACATGACCTGAGCTGAAGGCAGATGCTTCAAAGACTGAGCCGCACGGGTGCCCCACTTTCTAGCTATTTTAATGGATGGGGAATACATCTCATTGTTGTTTTGGTTTGTATTTCCGTGATGACTAATGATCTTTTCATGTGCTTGTTGACTACTTAGAAACCTTTTATTTTTATTTTTTTAAGATTTTATTTATTTATTTGACAGACAGAGATCACAAGTAGGCAGAGAGGCAGGCAGAGAGAGAGAGGAGGAAGCAGGTTCCTCGCGGAGCAGAGGAGCCCAATGCGGGGCTTGATCCCAGGACTCTGGGATCGTGACCTGAGCCGAAGGCAGAGACTTTAACCTACTGAGCCACCTAAACCTTTTCTTTTTTAAATGTGTTTTCAGTTCTTACTTTGTCCACTTAAAAACTTGTCTTTTTATTATACATTTGTAAGAATTCTTTATATAGTCTAGACACAGATTCCTCATCAGATATATAAATTGAAAATAATCTTTCTCATTCTATACGTTGTCTTTTCACTTTCTTGATAAAATGGTCTTTGATGAACAAATTTGTTTAACATTGGTGAAATTTGGTATATCCATGTTTTCTTTTGTTTTTCAGGATTTTGATATTATACCTAAGAATCCATGGCCAAATCCAAGGTCATGAAGACTTACCTGTGTTTTCTTCTAGGAGTTTTATAATTTTAACTCATATAGGTCTTTGAGCCATTTTGAGTTATTTGTTGTATACAGTGTAAGGGTACAAATTCATTCTTCCTGTAACTATTTAGTTGTTCCAGAAGTATTTCTTGAGACTGTTCTTTTCCCACTGAATGACCTTTGCGTCCTTGTGGAATATCAGTAAACGGTATATATGGGCTTATTTCTAGGCATTCAGTTCTGTCTCCCTGGTCTGTATGTCTTTCCTTATGCTACCTCCACAGTTTGATGACTGTAGCTTTGAGTAAATTTGAAGTCCAAATGTATGAGCCCTCTGATGTTGTTTTTCTTTTTCAAGTTAATTTTGACTATTTGGGGTCCCTTGCACTTTCATACCAATTTTAGTATCCATTGATTTTCTTTTGCTTTTTTACCCTACAGTGTCATACTAGTTCATTTAATTTCAGGTTGTAAGTAATGAAAATTTTATAAAACTATAAATTGTTTTCCAAGAAAAATAATTTTAGATGTCAATCATAGGTAGAAATGTAAGTGTTTTTCTTTTTATTAATCTTACATATTGTAGACCTTACTTTTTTCTCTAATACAGGCCTTGTTTAGAATTATACTCCTTAATATCCATGTTCTCTCTTTTTAAATGGGTTGATAGAATCACCTTTTATGTGATTTTAGGTTTTCTTGTTTAATGAGTTTTGACTTACAAAACTCTACACTAGGGCGCCTGGGTGGCTCAGTGGGTTAAAGCCTCTGCCTTCAGCTCAGGTCATGATCCTGGGGTGCTGGGATCAAGCCTCACATCAGGCTCTCTGCTTAGCAGGGAGCTTCCTCCTCTCTCTCTCTCTCTCTCTCTCTCTGCCTGCCTCTCTGCCTACTTGTGATCTCCCTCTGTCAAATAAATAAAAATCTTAAAAAAAAAAAAACTCTACACTTTGGAATATGCTAAGGTTTTTTTTTTAAATCAAGTATATGATCAAAATATATGTGTTTATGGGCATGAGAAAACCATGTATATTCCCCATTTGTACATAGCAAAATATCATACTGCCAAGCTGGGTGATTGGTTTTTCAAATCTTCGATATCTTTGTTTATTTTTTGTCAACCATCATGCTTTTTAAAGTTATATGTACATACGTAATTACATGTAGTCTGGCATCTTGCTTTTTTCACACAACATGATTTTTTATTTCTTAGGATTCATTCATGTTGTATGCACCTCCACTTCCAATTAATATTCCTTAATGACGATAATTTATATTTTAAGATTGTATTTATTTATTTGACAAAGAAATAGAGCGCACAAATAGGCAGAGAGGCAGGCAGAGGGAGAGGGAGAAGCAGGCTCCCCGCTGAGCAGAGAGCCCGATGTGGGGCTCGATCCCAGGACCCTGGGATCAGGACCCAAGTTGAAGGCAGAGGCTTTACCAACTGAGCCACCCAGGTGCCTCAGTTTATAATATTTTTAACCATTGGCCTATTGATAAACATGTGGATTATGCTCATTTTGTTTGTGCTGCTAAGATATTCATATTCATATTTCCTGAAGCATGAGAGCCTCTACGGTACACACAACCATGAGCAGAAATGTTAAGTTAATTGCATTTGTGGTCAGAGAATGCAGACTTTCTTATTCTGAGTCTTCAAAATTTTTTCAGAATTGACTTATTGCCTAGTACATGGTCTGTTTCTGAAAATAAACCGTGGGTATTTGTGGAGAATGTACATTTTCTTCTTGTTGGATGCTGAGTTCTATTTATGTCCATTAGTTCAAACATGTAATTTGTGTTGTGCAAATCTGAAATATTATATTCTTTTAATTTTGATCCTTGTGATGCATAGATGACTTTTTGGATATCTGACTCATCTCATCAATTTTGTAAAAATTTCACCTACTCTCTCTTTAAATATTGTTTCTGCCTCTTTCCCTATCTTCCCTCTCCTCAGATACCAATACCACTGTTGACAATTTTTTAATTTTACTCTATTCCCTATAGTATATTCTATATTTTCTTTCTTTTTTTTTTCTTGTTTCATTCTGGCTATTTTTTCCCCTAACTTCCTGTTCACCGAATTTAACTGAATCTGGTTTATCATTAAACTCATCTACAAGGTCTTAATTTTGATTCCTATGTTTTTCATTTCAATATCCATATATTTTTCTACTGTTTTTTGTTCTCTGATGAAATTCTTAATTTTATCTTTTATTTCCTTGGTCATATTAAGGATAACTGTGTTAAATCTGTATCTGATTGCTTCATTAGCTAGATCCCTGCTTATCTGTCTTGATTGTTCGGAATTTATTATCATTTAGGTTTTCCAAACCAAAAAGTCAGTCCCTTTTCAGTTTCTTCTTTTCCCAGTTATTTGCCCCATAAGTATTTCCTGCTCCTTAATTCTGAAGCTTCAAGGAAATTTTCTTTATTTTGTTCTTTTTTTTTTTTTTTTTTTGGTCATTCTCAGTCTAAACACTGATGTAAATTTTTGTCTTGCTTTTTGTGTGCTTTTTTTTTCTTTCTTTAAAAAAAAATTGATCGAAAGGGTTTTATCATCACTCAGTTTTACTGGATTGGTTTATAATTTTACACATTTTAAAATTTTCTTTACTAATGACCCCTGAAATTTTATTATATACATCTAGCTTAACAAGGTCTAAAATTAAACAATATCATAATCCTCCCCTGAAAATACAAGGAGTGAAACAATGTTAATATTTTCATACTTTCCAATATGCTTGCTATTTTTTGTTTCACAGCTTAATTCTCTTCTTTTTCAAAGTCCTTACATATATTATTATAAATATTATTATTTCTTTATACATAAGTACTTGGTTTATGCATTTTCTGTTTTTTTTGTTTTGTTTTGTTTTGTTTTGTTTTGTTTTTGCATTTTCTGTTTTATCTGCTTATCATTTCTTGGTGTATTTTGGAATGTATTTCCGGCCTTATTTTCCTTCTCTTGAAGTAGATCCTCAGTACCTTCTTTGCTGCATGTTCTGTTGTAAATTCCGTTTTTCTCCATAAATAGTTTTATATCAACCCTCATTGTGGAAGGTAAATTTTCTCGGGAACCATGTCTAAGTTCATTTTTTTTTTTTTTCCCTCATCACTTGAAAAATGTTATCCCTCGTCTTCTACCTTCCATCCTTGCTGTTGAAAAGGAGGCTGTCAACCTTACTGCTGCTCCCTTGCGTGCCTGTGAGCCTTCTTTCTTTCTCGCTTTTGTCTGTTTCTGTTGTTGCTGTTTTTGTTTCACACTGATATGTATAGACATGTTTTCTTTTTAATTTATCCATTAGTGGGAACTATTTTGTGTTTGCTAGATTTGGGGGTTATTATTTTTTCTATCATTTCTAAAAAAAAAAAAAAAAATCATAGCTATTCACTCTTCAAACAATGCCTGTCCCTAATTTTCTTTTTTTTTAGCTTTTTTTTTTTATTTTTAAAGATTATATTTATTTATTTGACAGAGCGAGCACAAGCAGAGGGAACAGCAGGCAGAGGGAGAGGAAAAACGCAGGCTCTGCACTGAGCACAGAGCCTGATGTGGGGCTCCATACCATGACCCTGAGATCATTACCTGAGCTGAAGACAGATACTTAATGACTGAGCCACCTGAGTGCCCCGTCCCTAATTTTCTAAACTCTTCCTTTGGGTACCCAATAAGATGTATGCTAGTTTTTCTTACTCTGTCATTTGGATTCCTCAACGTCTGTTGCATATTTTCCCACTCTCTGTTTCTCTGTGTTGTGACCTATCCGGTTTCTTTGGAAATATTTTTCTCTTTACACTTTTCCTTTTTCAGTTATTTCTTATCTGTTACGTAACCCAACTTTGAATTATTTATTTCAGGGTGCTTGAGTGGCTTACTCAGTTAAGCATCTGACTCTTGGTTTCAACTCAGGTTATGACCTCAGGGTCATGAGATCTAGCTCCGTGTCCAGCTCCATGCTCAGTGGAGAGTCTGCTTGAGATTCTCTCTCTCTCTGTATCCCTCTGCCCCTCCCCTGCTCTCTCTCTAAAATAAATAAATAAATCTTTAAAAAATGAACTATTTACTTGATTTTTTTTTTCATTTCTACAAATTCCTTTTTTGGGGGGTTCTGGGCTGGCGCAGTCAGTGAGACATATGACTCTTGATCTTGGGGTCATGAGTGTGAGCCCCATGTTGTGCATAGAGCTTACTTAAAAAAAATGTTTTAAAAAGTAACTTTTACTTTTAAAATACTGTTTTTTAGTTTGAAAATTCCTTTCTTCAAATCTTCAAGTTCATTTCTGTTTGTGATTTATATAATTGTGTACTGCTTAAGAACATATGGCACTGTTCCCAGTGGTCTCTTCTTGCATCATTTTCCTTTTCATAATAGCATCTTTTTTTTTTTTTTAGTTTAACACGTAAGATTTTTATATCTTATATATTTATTTGACAGTTCCAATATTTGTAGCACTTGGGATCTAAATTGGTTGTTTCTGCTGAATGTCATGCATTGTCCTTGGGCTTGTTTTGATGATCAAGATCTTGATTGTGACTTTATTGCTTAATTTTAATTTCTAGGAGTTTGGGGGCCCTCAGTGGGAGAAGCTCTTATCCGGAGAGTTTATTTCCATTTCTTCTGGTAGCCAGATTTAAATAATCTTGGTCAGCTTTAGCTCCTCAGAGAATCTTTGTCCGGGAGTGGCACTGCATTGCCATTTAGTAAGGATTTAGAATACCAATGACAGTGCTATTTGGAGCAACTGTATTCAAGCAACCATAGTCTTCCAGATATTCAGTGCTTTGGTCCCAGCTTTCTAGCATTTGGGAACCAATTTAGTCCTTTTTTATGGTTCCCTTACCTCTGTGACATAACCAATACCTCAAAAAATTGTTTCTGTTTATGCTCTTGTCCTTTGTGAAATGTGTGGACTATATGTATCTGTGTGTGTGGGGGGATGTCCCTCAATGCATCTAATCAAGTTAATCCTAATGTCCAAAGTTGAATTTTATATTATATCATTAATCATTACTCTTGTTATATCTGATCTATTTTATACATCCAGAAGTTTTATTATTTGCATATTGGATATATTGTATCTGTCCTCTAAGCTTATCTTCTCTGTTGGGTGTTTTTTGTTGTGTGTGGGTGGGGTGGGTGGGTTGGTTTTGTTTTATTTTTGTATTTTGGTGTTCTTTGCAAGATATATTTTTTTATATCTGATCCTCCAAGCCATTAATGCAGCTTCTCGGGAGTAACTGTTCATATGTTGCATTGCATTTTAAATTAACAAATTGGTTTTAGAGACAGACCTTGTATTTTTTACTGTCTTCATCTTGAAAATTTCCACTACAATGCTATTTTACTGTATAGCCTTGGACCGTCTTGCCTTTAAAAACAGATAGGGTGATAAGTTTTCTCCTTGATTGAAAATGCCCACGATTGAGTTATCACAAAGGCTTCCCTAGCCACAGTCCTTGAGGGAAATTTCAGTAACTTGAGCAAACTTCGAACCATATACTTCAACCTTTTGAGCTCACCTCAGGATTTAGCAGAGAAAACCAGGGAATATATGGACCCAAGGGAAGATAATCCAAAGGGTGACCACCACCTATATGGTCTTGTTACAAACAAAACAAAACAAAATAAAAAAAACAACTAGCCAGTAGAGTCTCTATCTCAGAAAATTGAACAAAATTCATTAAACACTTTGCCAATTGTCAAAAGAGGTTGAAGTAAGGAGGTTATGATATACAGCTAAGATTATAGGGAGAGTAATACATTAAATGAAACAATAAAATAAAGTCTGAGTCAGCAGAGAAGCTACCCCTTATGATTCCAGGTAGATCCTAATAATAATCCCTCTTTGTCAATACGGTGGGGTCTTTCTTGGGTTCAAACATACCTCCCAAAGTCATTTTCTCCTGCTACTGAATGCCTGGCACAAGATCATTGTGTCTTCCTCAGCTCAGTGTAGACCTCTGATATCCACAGTTTGGATAATGATTAAGGTTACTAGATAAACACTAGTTGTGGTCTTGGAATACAAAAACTGGGGAAATGGGATATTCTCTGATTGTTTCCATTTACCGCATACCCTTCCCTTCAACTCATGCCAACTCCTTGCTGCTCTGAAAAAAATACCTAAATGCTGCTTGTGATGGACAGACTTTAGGGTAGCCATGGAACCCCTCCCCTTTGTGTCCATGCCCTAATATAATCCTCTTCCCTTGAGTGCAGGCAAAACTTGTGACTCGCCTCTAACCAGTGCAACAAGGACAACGGGATGTCACTCTCAGATTTGGGTTGCATTGGATGGTGAAACTGATAGGATGTCATGTCCACAACCTCACTACTTGATACAAAACTCCATCTTCACAGATTGAAACTAAAGCTTCTTCTCCTTGAAGACTTAATGAAGTAAGAGAAGTCTCACTGGCAAGAGATTGAGGCTGGGCTCTAGGAACTTCATGCCTCTAAAACCAAAGAGCAGCCAACAGCCACCAACAAAGCTTTGGCTCCATCATTTGGCCACAGAAAATGAAATGTGCCAACACCAGGAATGAGCCAAAAAGCAGATTCTTCCCTAGCTGAGCCTAGTTGAGAACACAGTCCGACCAACACCTCGATTACAACCTTGTGACCCTGAGCAAAGTGTCCAGCTAGACTGCCCTGATTGATGGCCCACAGAAACCATGTCGTAAGTGTGTTGTTTTAAGCTGCTGAGTTCACTGTCATTTGGTTAGGCAGCAATAGAAAACAAATACACTTGTAAAGGAGATTGATAAGAAAGTACAAAACCCAGAACTTAACTCTGCCCCCACCATCTCCCGTTCAGCATGATACGCACATGTGGAATGATGCCATGTATTGTCTTTCCACTTGGGTTAATACATTACGGTGTGGCCAGTCCCTCCTCAAGCATTTGTAAGATTCAAGTGTCTCACTAGGAAATTTTATCGGGGCTAAAATGAAAGTGTTTATTCACCAAGGTAAACGGGCTGTGGAATTTGTTGAATTATACTTGAGTAGAACTGCTAGTTTGAATGTGTGTTTACACACATTATCTCCACTGATACTCATAATCCTGGGAGATGTGTAAGCAAGCGTTCTTCTCCTGAAAATGAGAGATTAAATGGCTCGTCCAAGTAGCTTAGTCCATTCAGGCTGCTATAACAACACACCATAGATGGAGAGCCTTATAAACAACAGAAGTTTCTCGCAGTTGTAGGGGCTGGAAGTCTGAGACCTGGGTGCCCACGAGCTTGGCTGAGGACCTGCTTCTGGGCTGCAGACTTCTCGTGTGATCCTCACATGGCACAAGGGGCTCTGGAGCTCTCTTGAGCCTCTTTTAGAAGAACATTAATCTCATTCATGAGGGCTCCACCCTCATGACATAATCACCTCCCAAAGTCCCCGCCTCCTAACCCCATCATGTGGCATTAGGATTTCAACACATGAATTTGCCGGGCAGGGGGAATGGGGGAGGGGGACAATCACCAAGTTTACCAGCTAGTGGTGAGTGAGAGAGTCAGAAGTGAATGTAAGTCTTCTAAAACCAAAACCAGTTTTCTCCCTCTACATGAAAACCACCTCTTGTAGAGAAGTCATTACCTGAATCCCAATAATAATATTTAATCATGGCAAAATCTTCCCAAATTGGTTGTTTTTGTTGTTTTTTTTTCCCCAAAAGTAGAATAAAATTAGAAGCTGGAGATCAGCACTCCCTCTAAAATTGTAGAGGTCATCTGGTATAGCAAGGCTTATGAAAGGAATTAGATGTACTATATATAATGGAAACTCTGTCATCATCAAAGAGCATTAACAGGAATATCCATGCACGTATCCTTGTGTCAGAGGTTGGATTCATACTGACTAAGGCCCTCAAAGACCACTTCAAATACAGAAGTTACTTGTATTCAGAGGTTGGAAGTCGAGCTGCCTAGATCAAAAATTCTGTGTAGGCTCAGCACAGAGGAATGAAGTTTTGCTTCTCTGCAGGAAGAGACTGCTTCCTTTGAGATTCCAAAGACAAGTTCTCTGTAACCTAAAGCCTTGGAAGCTTGATATAAAAATGTGTATGGCAGGGGCGCCTGGGTGGCTCAGTGGGTTAAGCCGCTGCCTTCAGCTCAGGTCATGATCTCAGGGTCCTGGGATCGAGTCCCGCATCGGGCTCTCTGCTCAGCAGGGAGCCTGCTTCCCTCTGTCTCTCTCTCTCTCTGCCTGCCTCTCCATCTACTGTCAAATAAATAAATAAAATCTTTAAAAAAAAATGTGTATGGCCAAGAAAAATGTTTTGTTACTTGAAAAGCGATTGTCAGATGAAAAAAAAATTAGTAAAAAAGACAAGGAACTCGCTCTACTTCCAACCAAATATTTTCAAGGGAGATGAAGCTTTTCCTTTCGGAGTAAATTCTAGTTTATGTGATAATATAAACGTGTTTTGAACCCAGAGAACATCTCACAGTAGGTTTTTATCATTGCACTTTGTGACTACAGATGTACTCTGTGTTTGGCTAGAAATGCAATGGTCCCTTGACCCATTTTCTAGGTGCAGGGTATCTGGTGATAACGAAACATATACACAAAACACATGGATACATAACAATTTCTTAGTGTTACTATCTCCTTCTTACTATTAGAATCACCCAGCTGGTAGATATGCCCTCCGTCTCTTCCATCTTCAACAGCCCTCAGTACTTCCATAAATTACCTTTCTAAAATAATAAGTTTAATCATGTTACCGTCTCCTGCTTGAAAATTTCTGACATCTGGTCACTCCATCCGGGAGAAAGTAAATATCCAAACACTTGCACAACCAACTTTCCATTCTTGTCTCTGTACCTCATCTGCCACTACTTCATGCCTCACATCCTATGCTTTTTTTGTTTGTTTATTTGTTTGTTTTCTCACATCCTATGTTTAAACTTCAAAATTTCCCACGGATACATACACACCCAGGAAAATACAAGAATTTGTTATTAGGAGATTTTTCTTTCAAAATTACTTTACCAAGAGCACACCCTCATTCTGTGGGAAATGCAGTGGGTCGAATACAAAATCAAATTAATAAACTTTTAGGGCAAAATTTGGTATAGAAGAAGAATAGAAGAGGAAGGTAGGTGTTATGAATATTGAATTTTATTATTGAAAACAAAATAAATACTTTGGATTTTATGTCTCTCAAACTGCGTTTTCAATGCAAAATTACTTTCTCGCTAACCAAAATGTGGTAGAGGTCAATAAGGAATGGCACATTTCTTTTTATGCAAACGTGTCTCAACAAAATCATGACTCAGAAAAAAAAAAAATCATGATTCAGGGGGAGCAAATCCTGCTGCATTTTAAAGTTGCCAGAGTGTGATGGAACAGGTTGAAAATGTACCTTGAAAGAAATGCCCATGGCTAATGGGCATAGAATTTTCTTTTGTGTACTGAAAATATTCTCAAATTACATAGTGATGGTAGTTGTACCACTATATGGACATACTAAAAACCACTTATTGGACACTTTAAAATGGTGAATTTTATCATACCTAAAGTATATCTTAGTAATAATAATAAAGGTAAGAAAGTCTTCATAGACATAATTAAAGTCCTAAGATAAAGAATCTGTCAGGTAATAATGATGAACTACCCCAGAGTTGGTAAAGGTTACCAAGAGAAGAGAGTGGAGGCAGTCTCAATAAATATAAAAATAAAAAATTTTTAAAAACAAAGAAGGCACCAGCGGAGAGAGAAAAGAGAACAGAATGAGTTTTTTTTTTTTTTTTTAAATAAGTTCTTTAAGGGACCCATATTTGATGAAAGACAATATAGAACTATGGACTCATATGAGGGTACCAATACATAGCTAGAAGAAAAAAGGATTAAAATATGGGACTCAGTACAAATCTGCCTCATGAGCCCCCTCTATGTTAGTCATATGACGTAGTTGAGATTTACAATGTTGTGCAGGGGGTGACTTACTCCTTATGTGACTTTGAGATAGTCATTTAATCTCTCTAATTTTCAATTTCCTCTGTGTAAAATGAGAGAATCATAGTACCTACCATGTAGGGTCATTATAGGGATTAAATGAGAGACGAAGGGAGGGAGGGAGAGAGAGAGAGGGACTGAGAGACTATCTGTAGCCATCTGGAAAGCACAGTGCCTAATATATAATGAACATTTAATCAGTTGCAGTAGTGATTAGGAAGGATGATGATGATGATGATGATGATGATGACGTGTGGTAGTCATGGGTGCTGATGCTTTTCCATTTTATAAATCTCACTCTTCTCCAGGTTATGGGGTCTGTTCCAGCCAAATCAATCTACTTGCCAAATCAGCGTCTCTAATCCATCTTGTTTACTTTTTATTACTTGATTGTTATTGCCTTCTTCAAGTTATTTCTTCTTCCTGAAATGGTACCTTCTCTCTACCTTTGAAATTCTACTTCTTTTTCAAGACTCACCTCCACTGTTGACACTGCCCCCATCCTCCCATTCTTACTGATCACATCTTTCCCCAGACTCTTGCTCTCATATGTTCAGTCCCCAACCATATCAGTTTTGGCTTATGTGTACATGGTTTGGGTCACATCTGCTGAGGATGATACAAGACAAATGAAAAAGGGTCCGTGAAGAGAGAGGGGAGGTGAAGTAGATGGCAAAGCTGGGTTGCACCTGTAGCAATGAAAGAGGGGAAGTAGATAGTTATAGAACAATAAATAGGATCTCTGAAACCACACATATAGCCATACAACTAAACATGTCTGTCAAATATGTCAGCATCAGTAATTCCAGAATCAAATCATTTGAACATTTGCTTATTTATTTACAAGTCTGCAAATGGTTTGTCATGTCCTAAAACTATTTAGGATAAAATATATGAATAAGTCTAAAGCTATATAGCCTGGAGGTAGAGCTGGAGGATCTCCATGGCAGGAGAAGGAACTTTTTGAAAGATTCTTACCCAATTTTGGCATGCTGAGGTACTTATATAAAGATGACCTAAAATTTTTGCTGTGATACAAAAATGGGATTCAGAATGAGGAAGGGGTCATCACTGAATCATAAAACCACAAAGATATTGGGACACCTGGCTCAGTCAGAAAAACATGCAACTCTTGATCTTGGGGTAGTGAGGTCAAGCGCCATATTGGATGTAGAGATTACTTAAAAATAAAATCTTTTTAAAAATCCACAAAGATACTGAACATTTAGACACAAGTTTAGAAGTAAACAATAAAATACCTCTTCATATGTCTATTACTTGAAACAAAGGAGAAAAACAACTCGTAAGTTCTTGTTAAAATTTTGCGGTGGAAGGTTTTTTTCTAAGTCTGAAGCAAAGGATGAGTTAAGTTCAGTTTATAGTCCTCATTATCATTAACTTAAAAGCTGTGAAATGCGATTGATGGTCTTATTTTAAATATTTGCTTTATTTGTTGATCATCACAAAAATACCTATATGGGTTTTCAGAGAACCACTTCAATCCTAAATCTCCCTAAATCTTTTTTTTTCCACAAGAAAACTCCAAATTCTGTTATCGCAAAGTTTTAAGACAATAAGCGTTACTATAAGCGAAATGAAGAAAAAGTCATTAGCATTTTAAAATGCAGATATACAGGCAAAGTGATAATAAATGAATTATCTGACATCAGGCATTGGATTTGTGATAGAAAATGTTAGAAACTATTACAGGTTGGGTGTTTGTTTGTTTGTTTGTTTGTTTTTCATTTTTCCAGGGTAACCACACTGTTCACTAGTCCAGCTGCCCTGACTTTGTGTGCAAGAACTTGAACTGAACTTTGAGCAGAATGACTGGATAGAACCCTCACATGCAGCTTAATTCATAAACTTAGAGCTTTTTAAAAACATGGCTTTCACTTTCACTTCTGTTTCCTTTTCATTACATTTTCTAATGAATTAATCATGAAGTTTAGGAGACCCATTGACTTTTGTATGCTGATCTTGCATCTTGCAAACTTGCTGGAGCCTTTTATCTGAAATTATGACTTTTGGAGGAAAGTGACCTGCAACTAAAACAGCTCACATCTTTAATTCCTGTATTTATCATTTCTGTTTCTTTTTCTTTTCATATTGCATTGGCTAGCATCATCAATAAAAAGCTGAATAACAACAACAAATATAAGCTTTAGGTTTTAATACTGCTTTAATTTTATGCCATAAAGAATATATTAGCTATTGATTTTGAAGAGATACTCATAATCTACATAGGAAAATTTTCTTTTCTTTTTTTTTTTTTTTGGAATAGTTTTTATAAAATCATGATTTGGTATCAAGTTTTATCAAATTCTTAGTATGTTTTGAGATAATCAAATTATTTTTCTCCTTTTATCTGTTAATACTCTCATATGGATAGATTTCTTTGTAGGAGTGTTCATTCTTGCATCCCTGAAATAAACATGACTTGGTCATGCAACATTATTTTTTCAGTAGTCTATTGGAATTGATTTACTGTCATTTCTTTAGAAGTTTTACAACTAAATTCGTAAGAGAATTTAGCCTATGTTTTTCTTAGAGTCTCTGTGTCTAACTTTGGTCTCAAGGTTATATTAGCTTTATAAAATAAAACCTTTCATCCTTTGTTTTGTTCATGAGTCGTTTCTGTAACATTGGAATGATCTGTTCCTTGAAGTCTTAAAAAACACAACTATTAAGAGTATCTCACCCTGATATCTATTTAAAAAGATCAACTTTCTTTTTTACTATCTTTATACATTTAATTATTTTTTGTCTGTGATTTTGGCCTTTTTCAGTTTGTGTTTTGTTTTGCTGTTTCTTGAAATAATTTTGATAAGATATCTTGAAAATTGTCAGTTTCTTCTAAGTCTTCAAAACATGTTGATATGAAATTGTAAATGATGTCTGTAACTTTCATGTGTCTTTTGTCTAAGTAGAGTGGTGGCAAGAGAAATTTTTAAAAGTAAACAGCCTCAAGAAAAGTTTTGGGAATATAGCTGACGCCTCTGGGGCATTTTCCCTTGATCCTCACCTGCTTGTAGCCATGTTTGCAATGGTTATTTCTGTGCGAGGTTAGACTCACCTCATGCTTCTTGATGAACAAAGAACTTGAACAAAGAACTCTAAAGAGGTGTCAGAAGGAAGTAGAACATCAAAGGGGTGAGAACTGTGACTCCTGAAGTAGAGATCCTGGGAGGTGGAAAAATATGGAGGTCAGAGTATCAGGTGCCCTGAGTAGATAGGTCAGAGAGGGGTACAAGAAGTGACAATAGGGAAGGCTTGTAATTTATTGGTGACTCCCAAGTCTGGGTTGTGGGCAGCTGTGGTATATGAGCCCATATTGATCATTACCTTTCTAAATGCTTTATTATCTTTGCCTTCCTCTCTGTTTCCATTGTCATTGTTTCCATCCTTTCCTTTGAGTTCATAATTGGGTATTCAAATACTTCAATTTGATCTATTTCTACTAAATTTATGAATTCTATATTTGTGTGATTTGGGCACTTAATTTATCCCCTGGAATTCATTTTTTCTCTTTTATTTCTTCTTCTTTTTTTTAAACTATATCATTTTTAACATATCATTGAATTTGTGTTATTTTTACATTCCTGTAGCATTCTTATATTTTGTGTTGATTTTTTTCTGATGAGGTATAATTCAATTCAGTAAAATGCATGTAATTTCAATCTGTTTTGACCAAAGTATATACCTGAGTGACCCTGTTTCCTACCAGATACAGTTATTTATTTTATGCAGAAAATCCCTGTGTCCCTTCCCAGTCATTCATCCCCAAAAGCAAGCACTCATCTGGCTTTTCACTCATTACAATGTCTTTAAGATTCACACAGATTGCCACATACATCAGTAGGGATATTCCATTGAACGATGCATTCATTCTCAGACTAATGAGGATGAGATGTTTTCAGTCTGGGGCTGTTATAAATAAAGTTGCTCTGAATAGTCTTGCACAAGGCTTTTTGTGGACATATGTTTTCATTTCTTTTGGCAAATACACATCTTTCTTTCTCAACTTATGATGGAAGTCAAAACATCAGTAAGTCGAACCATCCTAAGTCAAGGACATCTGTACCTACAAATGGGATTTCTGGATCACAAGATAGAAGTATATATTTTTAAAAACCTCCAAATGATTTTCTTTTTTTAAGATTTATTTATTTTATTTTAGATAAAGGAGAAGGCAGATAAAGAGGGAGAGAGCAGACTCCACACTGAGGGCAGAGCCCAACATGGAGCTCAATCCCATGACCCTAAGATCACCACCTGAGCCAAAATCAAGAGTGGGGCACTTAACCAACTATGCCATCCAGGTGCCCCCAAAACTTCCAAACAATTTTCAAAGGATTTTCATGTTTACTCTCTCATAACCACAGTATGGGAATTCGAGTCACCCCACATGTTCCAGTGTTTGGTATAGTCAGTCAGTCATTATCATTTTAACTGTTCTGGGGAGAGGGGGGATAGTACAGTCTTGTTGTGGTTTCACTTGGCATTCTCCAAATCCCTGACAGTAATAACGAGAGAGCTTTTTCATGTACTTTTGTCCATTCTTATGTCTTCTTTTTGCTCAGTATCTGTTTAGATCTTTTACTCATTTTTATTAGGTTATTTGTGTTTTATTATTGAGTTGTAAAAGTTTTTATATATTGTGGATACAGGCCCTTAATGAAATATGTGTTGGGAATATGTTCTTCCAATCCATGGCTTCTCCATCAATTTTCTTAATGCTTTCTTTGATGAGTTGATGTTTTAAATTTTCGATGAAGTCTGATTTATCATTTTTTAACGTTTTGTGCATTCTGTGTTCTAAGAAATCTTTCTATCTCTAGGTCGAAAAGATATTTTTCCCTTGGGTTTTTCATCTAGAAGCCTTATGGTGGGGCGCCTGGGTGGCTCAATGGGTTAAAGCCTCTGCCTTTGGCTTAGGTCATGATCCCAGGGTCCTGGGCTGGAGCGCCAAATTGGGCTCTCTGCTCAGCAGGGAGCCTGCTTCCCCTCCTCTCTCTCTCTACCTGCCTCTCTGCCTACTTGTGATCTCTGTCAAATAAATAAATAAAATCTTAAAAAATGAGCTTTATGGTTACAGTTTTTACCTTCAGATCTGTGATCTACCTCAAATTAATTTGTGATACGTTGTGAGATAGGCATTGAAGTTCTTTTTAACTGTATGAAATGCCAGTTGTTCCAACATTATTTGTTGATGTGACTTTCCTTTTCCCTTTGAATTGCTTTGGAATTTAAAAAAAAAATTTATTGTACTGTACACAAGCAGGTCTGCTCTGTTCCAGGGATCTGTTTGTCTATCCTTTTGCCATAGTCTTGATTCTATTCACTTGAGGGTGAATCTTAGGTAGAGTAAGTGCTCCATCTGTTTTGTTTCATTTTTCTTCTTCATAGTTGTTTTGGGTTATTTGGCATGTCCATATAAATTTTAGAAATATCTTCTCAATTTCTATCAAAAGAAGAAGAAGAAAAAAAAAAAAAAAAAAAGCCTGCTTTGATCTACAGATCAGGTATGGGAGAACCACCATGGGGCAGGATTGAGCCTTCCATGAACACGATGTATCTTTGTGGTTATTCAGATGATCCTTAACATCTTTTTGCAGTATTTTATAGATTGCCAGGTAGAGATCTAACACAACTTTTGTTTGTTTGTTTTTGTTTTTCTTTTTTCTTTTTTTTTAATGGTGTTATGTTAGTCACCATACAATACATCATTAGTTTTTGATGTAGTGTTCCAAGATTCATCTTTTGTTAAGTTTATCCCAAGGTATTTCACGTTTTGAAATATTTATGTAAATGGTGTTTTAGTACATGTTTTATTTTGCGTAGTTTTAGATTTATAGAAAAATTGTAAGATGGTGCAGAGAGTTCCCGTATACCCTTCCCCCAGTTTTCCTTACTATTGACATCTTTTATTTCCGTGCTACATTTGTTGTAGCCAAGAAACTACCACTCATACATTCATGCAAACTACATTCCAGACTTTATTCAGATTTCACTAGTTTTTCCACAAACATCCCTTCTCTGCTTCAGGATGCCCCATTGCATGTAGTCATGGTGTCCCCTCAGTCCTCTCTTGTCTGACAATTTCTTAGTTTTTCTTTTTTTTTTTTCTTTTTCTTTTTCTTTTTTTTTCTTTCTTTTTTTTTTTTATGACCTTGATAGTTTTAAGGAGTGCTGTCTGGAGAATTTTCCTCAACTTGAGTTTGTCTTTTTTTTTTTTTTTTCTGTTTTTGTTTTTTTGTTTTTCTTTTTCCCTCACAGTTGGGACTGGGGTTATAGGCTTTGAGGAAGAATGCCACAGAGGTGAAGTGCTCTTTTCATGTTACCATGATCAGAGGTATATGCTATCTCGACTTAACCCTGGTCATATTAACTTTGATCATCTGGCCAAGGTAGTGTTCGGCAGGTTTCCGCACAGAACTCCTTTGCTTCTGCTACTCTTTGGAATCATGTCACCTCTTGAAGAGTTCTCTATACAAACCATTCTTCTGCAAGGAAGATATCCTCCTTTCTTTCTTTTTCTCTCTCCCTTCGTCCCCTCCTCTCCCACTTTCCTTACCTTATTTAGATCAGCATGAATGCATGGATGTTTATTTTGAGGATTACAGTCAAGTGTTAGATTATTTCTTTTGTTGCTCAGATTGGTCCAGCTTCACTCTCTGAGAACTTTTTCAGGTTGACTCGTGTGTTCCAATGACATGGTCCCATCCTTTTGCTTTTTGAGCATTTCCTTATTTTCTGGCTCTGTAAGATGCTCCAGAATCCATTCTACAAGATGTCCTAAGATCAGCCATTTCCCTGAAGAACCATGGTTCCTGGTTGGGAGAATAATAACAGATCTGGGTACGTGGTGTGGTCACTGCTGGTAAGGGATCACTGCTTCTAGGCTCTCTTGGTACCCAGACCTAAGGTACTCCAGCCAACTTGTAGACACGCTGATGGTCATTTCTGTGTGTATCCATCTGCATCTATGTTGAGCTATGCTTGAGTTCAAAGCTGAGTCTCCAACTCTAACCCAGTACAACTTGCAACATTGTGGCTTCCCCTTCTCCTTGCTTTCTAACAGTATCTCTCTCCAACAGTGGGGGAAACTGGTTCCACCCATCCACCATCTATTTACTTATTAGTCCCGCCCCGGAGGCTACACGGGGACACAGTTTCAGAATCGTTAACCACTTCCTCTGCGAGAAACAACATGATCAGCCAGAGTGCAGATTGGTGTCTGGTGGCTTTGGTCTTTAGCTTTCAGCTTTTCAGTCAAAATGTTGTTTTCCAGGGTGACTTTTGGCAACTCCTCCCCCACCCACCATCCAGGTCAGTAAGGTGATGTCATGCATTTGTAACCCAGTTAGTCTTCTGTCACAATCTACATTCCATCCCGGATCCTCGGACTTCTCATTGCTGGGTTTTGTATTCTATTTTAATTTTTGATTTCATTTATTTGAATTTGCATACATTAAAATTTACTTTTCGTCCTGTAAAATGTTATGAGTTTTGACAAATGGTACCCTCCGGTACCATACATAACGGCTCTACCACCTGTAAGGTACTCTTGTGCACCTCCTTTGTGATCAGCTACTCCCCCTACCCGAAGACCCCGGCAACCACTGATTCAGGGTTCTCCATCCCTCCAGTGTTGCCTTTTCCAGAAGGTCATGTGAGTGGAATCTTGTTATAGGTACTTTTTCTGTCTGGCTCGTGTCTATTACTACGCACCAGAAAGGCAGGCATATTTTTGGATAAGCCACATTTTTATGGATGATTGATCATATAAAGAAACTTTTGTGGCAGGTAGATAAAAGACTCTAAAATATATCCTATATTTGTAATATGTTTGTCATTTTAAAAGTGCTTGTAGTATACTCATTTGATTCCCGCACTGTCCTGTGGGTTGGGGCGCCTTTCCTCCAATGAAGAATCTAGGGTTCGAAGAGTTCAGGTGGCTTTTCCAAAAACACAAAGCTAGTGAGTGCCTCGTAGTACTTGAACTTGGCTTTTTAACATTTTAACATTTGTGCCAGTGTCCTTTTGCACCCACTGCTTTTCCTGTGTGTCTTCCGCCCGGTGTTGGCTGTGACTCCTTCTTAGTGGGCCACCCTGTCCTGATCAGTGAGAAAAATTCATTTTGAGGATGGTGGGGAGGTACTTGATCTGCAGGGGAGAGGAGAGAGACAAGGTGAATATGCATGAGAGTTAGCTGCCCCAACATCCAGAGAATGCCCACCGAGTAGCAGTGTGGGCATGTCTTGAGAATGATTCCAGAGTTTAAAAATGCCAATGTTTGGTCCAGCCTGTCCCATGATCGCAGGTTAACCATGTCATCAGGGACCCAACAGAAGTAACAGGTTGTTGCAACTCTGAGAGAAGCTGGCATTGCTAGCCTTAAGTTAAGAGAGTATCACTATTTTACAGGCGCTTGAAAACATTTTCCCAGGCAGTTTCATCTCTCTGGGACTTTTCTCTACTTGCTGGCTTTATACCTTATACCTCACTTCAAGTGCACCTCCAGCCTTTGCCGGATAAAGAGGAGGGGGACACTCCACATTAGAGAGCACAGCATTTGCAAAGCAAAGGAGAATCAGGATGGCATCCGGATGCTGCCCCGGGGGCTTTCAAGGGAGTCCCTTCGGTTAAAGACACTTATGAATGTGGCATGAGTGGTGTTTTCTGGTGTTGGAAAATGTTGTCAAAGTCAAGGTTAAGACCAAGAAGCTCCTCAGTTCTTCTAGCATGGTAACAGGAACAGGCTAGAAGTCAGACCAACATACATCTCCTGGCTTTCCCGCTAACTAGGAGGTGACCTTAAGTCGAGGTGAATAAAAATGGTCAGGTCCACCCCCACGGGGTCACAGGATGTTTAAACAAATTTGCATACTTAGGAGCGAAGAGAGCACTTACTAAGTCCATATTCACAGTGCATTTCCTGGCTCCAGTCCTCTGACTGAGTCTTGTGGGGCAGCTCATCACAGCAGACAACCTGGGGACACTTGGGGGGATGTGCAAATCGTAGGCAAAACCCTACCACTGGTTCTGCAATCTTTGCTATTTCTCTGCCACTTACCGTCCTCCCATTAGAGAATCAATTAGACCTGGGCACGGACTGCCCAACATTCTCCCTCGGGAGAGTCTCCACCCAGCCCCTGGCTGTGCCCCTGTGGTCTCTCTGACGTCCGCCCCTCCTCCTGCAACCTGCTCTCCTCCTCTGGACGTCAAGCTAACTTCTGCCAACAGGTGGTGCTGGAGAGAGAATGGACCGGGGAGGAGGGGAAGGGAGCTTCTGGCAGAGCACTTCCAGAACCTTCCCTTGCCTCTCTTTAGGGACGGACCATCAGAGGTCTGAGCACCTTTTCCTCAGCAACCTGCGTTCCTTTCTTCTGTCACACGGGTTTGCAAGTGGCAGCCGTCTCCCCAAGTGTCCTTGGTCCTGTCAGCCCCTGAGTAATCAGCTTCCCGGCTAGATCCCATCTGTTTGAAGTTGCTGGTGTGGTTTCTGTTTTCCTGACTGGATCCTGACTGGATCCTGACTCATAACACCAGTTAGAAGTCCCCTCTTCCAATAAATGAAACAAGATGGGATGGGGAGGGAGACAAACCATAAGTGACTCTTAATCTCACAAAACAAACTGAGGGTTGCTGTGGGGAGGGGGGTTGGGGTTATGGACACTGGGGAGGGTATGTGCAATGGTGAGTGCTGTGAAGAGTGTAAACCTGGCGATTCACAGACCTGTACCCCTGGGGATAAAAATATATGTTTATAAAAAATAAAAATTAATAGAAATTTAAAAAAAACAAGAAGTCCCCTCTTCCTCCCAGCTCTTACTCCTTTAGCACATGCCTCCTCGTTCACACTCTGTATGCAAGGGAAAACCTCCTGTGGATTTCCTCACGTTTTCAGAAAAACCTAATGCCTCCAATTCAGACCCCACACCTGACCATAGGGTCAATGTGTCTGCTGCTTTCGGGGATCGGAGGGTGGGGAGGACAAGACACCAATAGAAGGTGGCTCTTCTCCTCTGAAATAAAGTGTCAGTTTCATTTAATAACCGAACCGCAGTCATTCCCACAAAAAAAATCATATACTATCAAGCACTGTGTTGTAAATTGCCACTGTTTCCCCCTAAAACATGGCAGAGCATAGGAAAATGCATAGGCAGAGATAAATACACACATATGTGTGCAGTAACATCATTTATAAATTCCTGGCTCTATTGTTTCTTTTGTCCCATCATTTTTATATATATCACATAAACACACACACACACACACAGCCAACAAAGAAACAAAAGCAAATTTAAAACCACATTAGCAAAAAAACCAAGTGGATAATATGTATTCCCAGCCACTCCACTTTCTGCTCTGTTTGGGGAGTAAGGCTCACAGCTCTCCCCGTTTTAAAACGTGAGGCTTACAAAGCAGGCTCCAAGGGACCCACAGCATGCCTAATGTACCTGGCTGGCAAACGGCAGGTCAGTCTGCTTGACTCCCGGCCACCAGCCACGCCATTTCCCTGCAGGGCCCCGTTCCCCCACTTCAAGGGTCCCTGAGGTCTCCAGCGGCCCTGACAGCCTGGAACAGAGAGTTCAGCTTCTGCCTTCAGTAACTTTAGTAGGACTCTTGACTCTGAGTCTCGCTCTCTCCTCTCCAACTCTCCCCTCCCCTGAAGAGGAAAGTTATTTTCAACCCTCCATCTGTTTTGTGTTTAACGTGCAGAAAGGTTGCACATTTTCAGGGACCTTGTTCATAAGCAGTAGATTGTACAACAGTTTATTACACAAGTGGAGGTTTTTATTGCCGGCCTTTGTTGAGACGCCAAATGCGGGAGAGAACATAACGTGCCTCGCGGTCCCTATCAGGAAAAATGAGAAAGCATTAAATACCAGTCGAATCGTCAAGCATCGAAACGCGGGTAATCAAATCCAGAGATCCCTGGCACATGCCTGGTGAGGAGGATTTTTCTCATTAATAGTGTTTTTACATCCATAATTGTTTCTCAAGTCACTTATGTCACAGGCAGTGTTCCAAAGCCTTATGGGAGATGTGGCTCCACAATGGAGTGTGTCTTTGACAGAGAAATGCTCGTCTGTTTCAAGATCTGACCATGGCCAGCGCATGGCATCAACCTGAACCTTGGGAAGAGCTTTATATATGTTTATTTTAAATCACATCACAGTGTTGGGGACATCAGCTGTGCAGCCGAGTGCGAAGACTTCCTAAAGTCCCTTTTCCTGATGCTGAGCCATCTGCTCTGTCTTCCTAGGAAGGAATGAGTCAAAATCATGTATTTTCCTTCTGGTTTGTCCCCAGCCATGTGACAAGGGTAGAACACTTCCACAAATCCTAGGAAACACTGTATCAAAACAATACCAAGGGTAGCAGGCCTTTGCCGATGGGAATGAACTACTCTTGCTCCTTTGCTTTCTTGTTCCCCAAAGCTCAGAGCATCGTGGAATCTGCTCGATAAAAGTTGCTGGAGACTCAGAAATGGACCGATCACAGTGCTCAGCCCAGGCTGAACATCAGAAGCACTTGGGGTCCCCTAAGATGAAGGAAATAAATGCTCTCGGGGTGGGCTAGGACACTGGTATGCTTTTAAATTTCTCCAGGTGAGTCTAATGGATAGCCTGAGCTGAGATCCACAGATGGAATCCAGTAAGAATTTTTCTCACTATAACGCTGCTTCATGTCTCAAAATTCATAACCCCTTTATTTCTAAAGGCAACGGAATCAAATCTGTCCTGTTCCTTGCCTTCCCTGCCCACAGACAGATGTGCTATAACTTGTTCAAGCAGCCGTAGCTGAAGTCCCCCCCCGCCCCCCAGGACTCTGAAGGAGACGCTGGGCCCTCAGAATTCGGGTGGAGCCATTAGGACCACGGCAAAAAGTAGCGCAAGGACCCGCTCCTTTCTCTAGAAGGTGCATGGAGAAGCGAGTCAGGAAGCTGCCTTTAAACATGAAGGAGGTGAAAACTTCTCCTCCATTATTTGTCCATGATGAGAATCCATGTCCATGTGAGCAAAACAGCCCTGGTTTATGCCCAAGTCCAACATAAATATGAGCGGTTCCCGCATCCTTCCAAAAACATTCCCGATCGAACGAGAAGTGTTCCGACCACCTTTCTCTGGATTAGTCCCACCAAAAGTCTCGTCCATGCTTTCTTGGAAAGATCCATTTTCAGGCTGAGAGTCCCAAGCCTCTCCCCCAAACCAGGGCTGCATTTGAGCTGCCCCCTTGTGCAAGTCTGATAAACAGCAGACTCAATCTGATAGCTAATACCCGGGGGGTGGGGGGTGGGGGGGGACACTGGTCGGTAGCCTTGGACTTCTCAGCTTAATTGCCCTCGCTTTAATGCCACTTAAATCAGAATGTAAGCACTGAAAGAATTTCAGGAATCCAATGATATAAATCGTATTTTTAGAGCCGAGAATGACTTGAGCGAGTGACACAGTGCAGTGACTAAAGATAGATCTCTTTAGTTTTCCCATGATTTATCACAGGCGAGTTCAGAGCAGGTTAAAATAATTGACTGCACTGATAGCATACGTATTGGCATGGTTTTCTGAGCAGTCATTCATAACGGATTTGTCACAAAGCATAACTTGCATGGTAGAATTCTGGTCCACACGCAGTATTTTTTGTGGCCGCCCCGTAGTTGAATTAACTCCTTTGTGGAGGCTGGCTATGTTCTCACAGGGTCCAGCCCCGAGCTAGAGCTCCGGGGGAAAGGATTCAGGGAAGGACTAGTCCGCCCAATAAAATGTAAGTATGCCCTGAGAAAATGCTCGCTTTTCCTGGAGGAGAGAGGGAAATGTTCTCTGTGGGGACGGTTGTAACGCCACGCCTGGGCTTCCAAACCCGACCTACACTTCCTACTTTTCTTTGTCCTTCGTTTGTTTCATTTCCACTTTTCTGCCTCTACTGACTGGCGGTGGCCCCTGGGCAAATAATTTTTCTGCTCCGGATTCAAATGCTATAATACGGGGATAATAAAAAATGACTCTGTAGGGTCACCGCAGCAGGTTATAGAAGATATGTATGTGTGTGCTGAATCCTCAGAGACCCACATTCGGCTGTGTATGAAGGGCCATTTTCCTTGTTCTTCTATAAATCTGCTTAGTTTCGCTTCTGTGCCCCGATTTGGCATAGTAACCTTGGTCAGTTCTGGATGTCTTCTTTCAAATGCGAGGGAGGACATAGGACATAGGACTTGTCTGATTTTCCCTCCTCGGTCCCATCTGGCTGCTCTGTGGTTACCCCACTTAGGGGATGCTGGGCTGCAGGACAGGTGGGAAGTGCTCAGGGCTCCCTGTCAGGAACCCTCACCATCATATCAGCTTTCTTGCCTTCTGCAGCTCTCCAGCTCCCCAAATTCGAATAGTCCCCAAGTTTGAATCTGCTCTAGAGGAAAAAGCTTCCCAGATTTTCACCCAGTCTCCTAAATCTTTGGTTTATGCCTGGAGCCTGGGATTTGGGACTCAAAAGCTAAAAATATGACTCCCCTATTACCTGCATTTTGCTGGTTTTCCATTCGCTTGAAGGACTAAGGACGGGCAGCCGTGCTGCCTAATGGGGAGAAAACATGGGCAAATACCTCCCAGTAATGTCCCACAGCAGATGTAAAGCACATAGAGGGACTGACATCCAGCAGGCAGTGAACAAAGAAGACTGCTGTCGTTATGCAAGGTAGTGTAGAGAAGCGACTAAGAATACAGGCTTGGAGTGCCTGGGAGGCACAGTCTGTGAAGCATCCAGCTCTTGGTTTCGGCTGAGAATCAGGATCATGAATTGGAGCCCTACCTCGGGTCATGCTCAGCACAGAATCTGCTTAAGACTCTCTCTCCTCCGCCCCTCCTCCCCACCTTCAATAAATAAATGAATCTTGACAAAAAAAGGAAGGAAGGAAGGAAGGAAGGAAGGAAGGAAGGAAGGAAGGAAGGAAAACTATTAAGCTTGATAGCCAGGCTACAAAAGTCCAAAATCTATCTGCATGGTGTCCTGACTCTCTATCCTTGGACAAGTCACCTAACCATTCTGTGCCTTAGTTTCCCTCTATACAACACAGAGATCATAATAGGAGCCCCCTACAAGGTCCTATGTATAAAAGTGCTTGGTGAATTAATTATGCCATTATTATTACCACTACTACAAAGTTCTGTCTCTTGAGGCCAATGGTGACCATGATCGTGTCCGTGCCACTGATACACGTAGAGAAGGTGAGGCCGCATCCAGCATTTTGCAGAGAAAGGAGCGATACTCCCAGGTGGGAGGCTGGGCTGAGTTTCCTGGAAACGGAGCCCTCTGGATGAGATCTGTATTGACACGGTCCTCGGGGCTGGGTTAAGAAATCATATGACCACCAGCTGAGGGAGCGCTGAGGTGCTTGGCGTGGAGAGGCAGATTCTGGAGGAATTACAGGAGTCAGCCCTGGGGGGACAGGTCCATGCTTCCAACCCAGAGGATAAGAAAGAGAGCAGAGGGGAGGATGGGGAATGAAGGTGGAACAGGGCTGGCTGAGTCGGTGTGAGGACCATGCCTACTTCACCTCTGCTGGTGATGCATGTCCTGTGTGGGCTTGTGCTAAGGGGGGTGGTGCTTCTGGGCACAGAGACGAGAGGGAGAGATGAGGGAGACCCTGGTCCATCAATCCCCAGGCTACAGAAACCTCATTGTCCAGCCCATTAAGCTGATGAGCTCAAGAACGAGAATGTGGGGCCTCGACCCTTTATACCTGCTCCCCTTTCTCTCCCAGAGCCCTCCTGGTCTACATCTGTCTCAGCCCCCACAGAGCCAGGATGAACACGCCTGCAGGGACAGTGCAGAGAGTGTCATGTCCGGAGCTGGGAGGCCTGGACTCGAGACCCAGTCATATGACCAGCTAGTCTCTGGCCTTGGACATGTCCTTCTCCTCCCTGGCCTGAGGACCCTCCGTGAAGAGGTGGAAGCGCGTAAAAGCAGCTTCATTTAGGAAGGACAATGTAGCATAGTTAAGAATGTGGGTTTCAGAGCCAGAGGGACATCAATAGGAGTTGTCTTTGCCATGAGCTAGATGTAAATATAGGGCAATTAACTTATTTAATCTCTCTAAGCTCCACTTCCCTCATGTATAAAAAGGAAGATAATAATAGCACACTTGTCATGATTATTTTGAAGATTAAATTCAAGAGTGTATGTGGAGTGTTGGGCCCAGTACTGCTGAAACACTGTCGGCATTTGATCAGCGGTTGCCACTATCACTATGGTGAGTTTCTGCTGGAACCTAGCATCTTTGCTTCTCTGTCTCATCTCTTTTTTAAAAAATAAAAATAAATGTTCCACACTAAAAAAAATTAACAATAATATTATAAATCATAGACTAGACCAAAGGTTGGCTTTTTTTTTTTTTTTTTCCAATAGAGGGTCAGGTAGTAAGTATTTGGGGCTTTGTGGGCCACATGGGGTCTCTGTTGCGTGTCCTTTTAAATCTCAGTTAGGTCAGGTTTAGAGCAGAGGAGTGTTTGTTAGGACAGGATAGCAGCCATGGCACAGAGCTCTCACCTGTGGATAAGGAATGCCCCAGTGGCTGCATGTGATTAAGACTTACTTCTCACATCATTAGAAAAATGTGAATTGAACATTGGGGAGGTCTGCACAAGTCTTTGGGGACCAAGAGACTTTCCTTCCAGTGGGGTTTCCTTCTATGTGAAGACTTCTGCTAGATGGCAGGGAAGGAGAGATGGCCCACAGTCAGGTCTTTAAAAATGCAAAAAGCCAGGGCACCAGGGTGGCTTCATCAGTCGAACCTTTGACTCTTGATTTTGGCTCAGGTCATGATCTTAGAGTCATGAGCTTAAACCTTACATGGGGCTCTGTGCTGAGTGTGGAGTCTGCTTGTGATTCTCACTCTCTCCCTCTCCCTCTGCCCCTTCCCCTGCTTATGCTTTCTCTCTCTCTTAAAAAAAAAAAAAAAGGAATAAATAAAAATAAACGTAAAACCTGTTATTCCCTCATGAGCTGTATAGTGATAGACCATGGGCTGATTTGGGCCTGTCCTCTCCTGAATCAGACCTTGTCTTACGTTCCTTCTACAGATGAACCAAACTTCTCTCTGGTCAACCTTGTTTTCGTCCATCAAAGTAGACTAGCTACCTGCTCTGTAATATCTCATACTATCTATCATATGATCATCTTTTTCATATTTATAACAGTTGCCAGATTCAGGGGTGGACAGTCTTCATAGAGATGGTGCCTCCTAGGAACACAGTACCACAAGCTGGGTGGCTTATGACAACAGAAATGCCTTCTGTCCTGGTTCTAGAGGCCAGAAGTCCAAACTCAAAGGGCTGGCAGCCTTGATCCCTTCTGGGGGCTCCAAGGAAGTATCTGACCCATGCCTTTCTCCTAGTTTGTGGTGATAGTCAGCAATCCTGGGCATTCCTTGACTTGTAGATACGTAACATCCATTTCTGTTTTCATGTGATGTTCATTCTCTCTGTGTCTGTGTGTGTTCATATGGCCATCTTCTCATGGGGTTAGGTCTCACCCTGATAGCCGCATCTTAACTTGATCAAGTCTGCAAAGACCCCCATCTCCAGATAAGGCCACATTCACAAGATACCGGGAGTTTGGAGTTTAACGTATCTTTTTATGGGGGACACAGGTCAGCCCATAACAGGTGGTGAGCGGCACATGATTGTCAGCTCTTATCTAAGAACCGTGAAACGTTAGAAGTCATAAGGACTGTCAAGGATGCCCCATGTTGGAGCAGAGATGGATAAGGTAGACAAGGTGAGCAGGAGCTTAATTTTTACCCTTCGTGTAAATTGCAGCACTGTGGCAGCTGCTCCCATGAAGAATGCACAATTTTGCTTTTTAAAGTGGTTTTCTCTTTCTTTTTCTTCTTCTTTTTTTTTTTAAATGGACACGGAACAGTGAGCTAGAAAATGTTGCACATTCTGTACCCTCATTCTATTTTCAACTTATAAATGCTGTATTCAAAATACCAGAACAGTGTGGCTTGCAGTTACTAACAAAATTAAAAATAAAAGTAAAAAGCCCCAGAGCATTCATGTCACCCTGTGAGGGCAGAGCAGTCTGGTGCTCTGGACAAGACATGGACTTTCTGGTCAATTTTTCACCCCTTTCTGCAGAGGTCGGGATTTAAAGAAATCACCACCAGCTGGTTGGAATTTTGTCCTATTTCGAAACCAATGATTCAGGCTGAGAAGCCATCGCTGGGGCAAAGATTTATTTTCCTCCACTAGGTTTCCGATACAGAGATCCAATTTGCAAAGTAGAAGAAAGGGGCAAACTGTTTTCTTGGTGCTTTCACACCACCTCTACCAGTGGAAAACCACCAGTATCCGACAATGGGGCCACACTTTTGGTCTGGCTCCTCTTCAAGTGGCCCTCATGACAGCCTATACCATATTCGCAAATCCCGTCTCCCCTCCTGAAGTGTAAGCTGTTCGAAGTCTTGCTCTGGTGACTCAAGGTGGAGAGAAAGATGTCAGTAGGAAGAGGGAAACTTGAGATGCTAGAGAGGAGGGAAAAACTTGGGAGCAAATCCTTCAGGAACCAGGAAGGATAGCGCAAAGAGCAAAGGACCAAGCTAAAACGTTCTCTGTCCTCCACTTGGAAGGCCAAGTTGTGAGAACTCTCACTGATGCTTCCCTGGAAGCCAGATCACCCCTTCTCTCTGGACTACAACAGACCTAGAATTCCGTTAACGCCTAAGGACAACCCTGTTCTAGCAGCCTAAGCCATTCACTTCACTTCTCTCTGCCTTCACTTATCTCATCGGTTCGGTGGGCTACATAATAGGATTTGTGTCATGACGTTGGTGTTGGGGTCAAATATGCTAATGGATGAACAGTACTCCGCACATGGTCAGCCTAACACAGGGGTCCCCCAACTTCCCACATTTACCACCTGAGAATTTTGGTGGAGTACACTTGGGTTGGAGCCTAAGACTCCATATATCTATCATGAACGGAAATTTTTTTTTTTCTTTTTAAAATATCTGGAACTTAGCCTGGAGCAGAGTCGATTTTTAAAAAATATTTATTTATTTCTTTTTAGAGAGAGAGAGAGTGCAAGCAGGGGGAGGGACAGAGGTGGAGGGAGAAAGAGAGAAGCTCAAGCAGACCCCCTGCTGAGCATGGAGTCTGACATCGGGCTCCATCTCAGGACACTGAGATCACCACCTGGGGCAAAATTAAGAGTCAGATACATAACTAACTGAGCTACCCAGGCGCCCCCCCCCCCCACGCACAGGAATTCTTATTTCCAACGATATTTGGGGAACAAGGCTGTGGCAATATACTAGTAGCCCAGTAAAGAGGAGCCGTATATGTTATACTACTTCCGTCATCATTTACATCATCACCATCATCATCATGAGAAATTCTTTTTTTATTTTAACAAATCTATCTTTAGTAAACCTATGGAAAAGCAGTAATAAACATAATCCTTAAGAATGGTTTTGGATTTGGGAAGCCTGGGTGGCCCAGTTGGTTAAGCATCCGACTCTTGATTTCGGCTCAGGTCGTGCTGTCAGGGCTGTGGGATTTAGCCCCGCGTTGGGCTCTGCACTCAGCGGGGACTCTGCTTGAGATTCTCTCTCTCTCTCTCTCTCTGTGCTCCTCTCCCTGACTGTGCTCACTTGCGGTCTCTAAAATAAATGAGTAAATCTTTGAAAAGAAAAAGGAAAGAATGGTTTTGGATTCAAGAGTACATAAATCCTGGACTCTTATTCTAGCTCTGCCTGAAAGAGCAGTCTAACTTTCAAAATATTTACTATCCATAACTCACTTTCTTCATCCACAAAATAGGTTGTTATTGGTAAGGGTTGTGGTAATGATTATCTAAGATAATGGGTGTAAAGTAGCTGACACATAGTCCGTCCTTAATCTAGGACAGATTTCCTTTCTCTGAAGCAACGGCTCAAATACTTTAAAAAACAATAATCTAAACTCTGTTCCCCAGCTAAGTCTTACATGGAGGCCATTATATAAACAGACAAAAACAGAACTGTTTGGTTCATGGTTGGATGGGCATCTTCCTCTCTTCCGACCAAACTCCACTGTTGTTCCTTGAGTTACTTCCACAGAGTTCTGGGTAATGTTTCAAAACAAAACAAAACAAAACAAAACAAAACAAAACAAAACAAAAAAACTCTCTCTTTAAATAAAAGAAAAGTTAACTCACCTTTAACATCATAATTTTTTGATGTATAAAGTATCTTTTGGAGAATATAAAGACGTCTCACCTAGTTTAAAACAAAAGTGGCATCAAAAGTGGCATCACATGATGGGGAATTCTGCCTGAAGATAATGTCAGGGAAAGCATTCAGAAATTCTGGTGGATTGTGTAGCAGAATTAATTCTAGTTGCCTCGATCCTGGTCTCTGATATGGAGATGGTTTCACCATTTATAGAACTTGTAGGTTTGTAACCAAATCCAAACCATTCCCAGCTTGAAGCTCGAGGCCATTATTTCAATTTTACACTGATTTAGGTGGGGAAGGGCCTTGACTTAGAACAAGCACTTGGCTCTTGCTCAATGAATTCAATGGCTACAAATCTAACCCATGATTCATTTCCATCATTCCCCTGGGATGAGAAACAAGAACAAGTCTATGAGGTGCTAATCACCACGTTCTGGCTCGGGAACCCTGAAGAAGGAATGCATCATGGGGTCACAGCATTAAAGGGACAATGGGGGGAGGGCAGAAATCTCATTGTCCACTACTCTCACATATAGACTTGTGCCCCTTTAATTCTTCAAACTCCTATTCATCCATTGTTGGTAGACACCCAGATATGTTCTTAGACATCTCTGTGTTTGATTGCTTTAATGGTTCTCAGACTCCTTACACTCAGCAACACGTAGTTTAATGATTTTGTTTTCTGTTACATAATTTTCTCAGCCCTTCCCGATTCCTGCAACTAACACTTAGGGAGAAGAAACCAAATCACACAATTCATTGTACTTATTGCAGTAACTAGCATGGGAATTTCCTATTAATGCATCCCGTGAGAAGTTCATGAACCAAGTGTATCCAATTCATTACAAGGAGTCTTAATTCAAAGTCCTTTAGTTTGAGCATACCTATCTAGTCATTTGACCCTTGTCTACTTCTCTATGTGCTCATTGTTAAATTAATAATAACAATGATAGTAGATTATAATAGATTAAAGATAATAATAGATCAACAATGGGTAGATAATAGTAGGAGATTGGTCATAATAATAACAGATCGCTGTGAGGGTATATGAATATCACACCTTGTCTATGGGGTCTTGAAATAGCTGAGTGGCACAGGTGCTTCTCTTACGGGAATTGTATGCATAGGTATCAGTGTCAAGGAAAAATGAAGTAACTATTTTTAGCTGGGTCTCTGGACCCAAATAGTAATGTATAGCTCCCAGAAGTTGGGCTAGAAAATGTGGAAGCCTTCACCTACCCCCAACAACCATCCCGTTATTCTCCAAGCACAGTCCTGGGTCTCAGAACTTACATTGCTGTTAAGCAAAACTTACGTTCTATAGCACCAAATCAAAAGCACCCAGAAAGACAGAGAGTAAGAGTGTCAATTAGTGAGGATATAGAAACTCTACAACAAACACCTCTAGTGTCTTAGTGGCTGAACACAATTCAGATTTACTTCTCATGTTGCTCTATGAAATAAGTTTTGGAGGAGGGGAGCTCTGCTCCACACAGTCTCTCGGGTACCTAGAATTCTTCCATCTTCTAGGGTTCTTGAGGCCTCCTCTTGATGGAGGAAGAAGAGATACTTGGAATATTTTTTGGTTTGAGAATAGTACAGGCCACTTGGATGCACATTCAAGAACCCGACCAAAGGGCAATCCTTAAATAATAAGAGAGTCACATAGCAGCATGCCTGGGAAAACAAAGAAATGGTAAAGACCTAGCCAGTCTTCGTTAATAGAGAGCGAGTACTTGTCCCCAAAACCTAGTGGCTTAGCGGGCCTAAGCAACTTAGACAAGAGTCTTGGCAAGTGGGAGTCCCCATGGGAACATAAAAGGCAATATGTTGAAGAGGGCAGAGAAAACACTCATGAAAATCCTGAACTTCTAGTTCCCAACAGAGGTGGCCCATCGGTGTCCTGGGATCTGAATTATTCACTTAGTATCCCATTCCTGAAGAGTAACAGAAATTAGGAGGTTGTAAATATAAGAGAAATAAAACTCTTATCTTCAACTAGCAGCCAATGCCTGATTCCCGTCAAAACGTGTATTCTAAGGACTCTGGGTGGCTCAGTTGTTTAAGCCTCTGCCTTCCGCTCAGGTTACGATCCCAGGGTTCTGTGATCGAGCCCCGCATCAGGTTTCCTGCTCAGCATGGAGTTTGCTTCTCCCTTTGCTCCTTGTTTGTGCTCGCTCTCTCTCAAGTAGGTAAATACAATCTTTAAAAAAAAAAAAAAACCTGTATTCTCATTCTGATTTCTCCCTATTTCTGTCTCCTGTTGGGTATTCAGGCATAGTTCCTAGAAAACAAAAATCTCGCCCAGGGTATATTTACTGTCACTAAAAGTATGCGTTTTCAAGGCATGATTTGGGGTCTTATTATCAACCTTCTCCAGGGACTATGTCTTCAATTCCTGTCACTTCTCACTAGGCAGTAGATATGTTGATAATTAAGGATAGCGACCTCAGATCCTTCCTCCGCATCAAACACTATTCTAAGCACCTTACAAGTATTACCTCATGAGTTCCTCTAACAGCCTGTGAAGTAGGTCTTAATATTATTTCCTGCATTTCACACCCTCGGAAACTGAAACACAAAGAGGTACCCGGCCCAAGGTCACACAGCCATAACTGGGGCCAGAATTCTCACCAAAAAAAAGGGAACAAGGTCTTAACCACCACATTCAACAGCTCTGGTGCCAAAGGCTGAACATCCCCGAAGAGTATTTAAGTACGAAACAGATAAGCATGATTTTGCACTCAATTATTGTTTTTTCTGTCAAAAATAGAACGTTTAAGTTTATTTAAACAGCAAAGCATAACACTACTGTTACCATGGCGTTGCATTTTTGAAGATTTAGAGCAAAATATACAAATATAAGTTCCTAGATACAAGTCAGCACCTTTTCCACTAATCTTAACAACAGAAAATCTTAACCCTTTCCTTCTGTACTTTATACTCATTTAAAACACTTTCTCACCAGTGCTACTTCTTGATCCTTTCGCTCTTTTGACTTTGTTATACTGCATGGAAACTTAGAGTGTTAATTTCTGAAAATCTCAGGAAATGATTTACCTCCTTTATTCCCATCTTCCGTCAATATCCTCTTAAATATGGAATAATATCTGTAAAATTTTCCTTCCTTAAGAAAAAAAAGAATCAGAACACATGTTTATGCCACAAATATATATATACATATATATATATATACTCACTGCTTTTACATATATAAATTTATAATATATAAATATATAATAAATAATATATAAACCATATAAAATATGTCATATATATTCTCATTGCTTTTCCATAAGTAAATAATATATAATAAATAATATATAAAATATATATATTTTATATATATAAATATATGTGTTGTGTGTGTGTGTATATCTACATATATATATGTATATATATGTGTGTGTGTGTGTGTGTGTGTGTGTATGTATATATTCTCATTGCTTTTCCATTCCATTCAGAAGAATTTCCTCCAGCTGGCCAGTTATATCTTTACTACTTGTCTCTGTGTCAGGCAACATACAAGTTTTCTTGTTTCTTATTTCCTATTATATATTGCAGTGGGTAGGACATAGAGGGTGCTGTTAACTGCAGTGCCAGCGACAATAATTGCTTTGCTCCACATCTTCTGGGGGAAAGCATTCAGTATTTTGCCATTCATTATGTTACTGTAGGGGTTTTACTTAGATGCTCTCTATCAGACGGAGGAAGTTCCTTCGACTCATGGTCTGCAGGAAGTTTATGCCATGAACCGGTGTTGGGCTCTGTCCCTTGGTTTTCCTGCATCAGGTGATGGGATCATGGGATATCTGCTCTTTGAGACTGCTGTTCTGGCAGGGTCCGCTGATTGATTTTCGAATACTGAATGAGGCTTACATTCCCCAGATGAACTCCACAGATGCCTCAGAACACAAAGAAAAATTGAGATAATGAGATAAAGGTCTTGGTTGCTTTTATTTGCCATCAGTCATTCTTTATGCCTCCAATTGCCTTGAAAAAGCATGGGAGGTTTCGTGTGAGGTAGGAGGGCCTCAGTTTCCATGAGATGGATGGGCCGGGGGTCAGAGCAGGAGGCGCTTTCCTCTTCCTTGCACCCACACAAATGGAAGGGTGACGAGCTGACATTCGATGGGGGATGGGATCCAGAGCAGGAGGCCTCGCTGGACCTTTCCATGGTCTGGCTGAGCAGCTGCCTTCACTCTCTGAGAACTTCAGATAGTCTTCGTAATTGGTCTGGCCATCCTTCCTTGCTCCCTCCCTCTCCCTACACTGGGGGGGTAATCGTCCTAACAGGTAAGTCTAATCCTATGGCTAAACGCCTATTTCCACTCTATTCCCCATGAAGCAACAGGTCCTAAATCATTCATGGGTGCCGACCCGGCTTCTATGTTCATTTCTCAGGCTGTAGGTTTCTGTCTTTTCCCTGTCTGCAAGGCTCTTATATAAGTTCGGGCTTTGCACATGTAATCATCTGTCAAGCAAGGCAACCAGCGTACAGAAGAATTTGTTTTTTCTCCATCCAATGCATCACACTGAACGCGAGCCTTCTCTCTGTAGGTCAGTGAGTACCATAGAGCCTCGGCACTTTATCTGGGGTTCTCCTCCTTCCTCCCCTGCCTGCTCAGTGCAAAGAGGGGTGCCTCCTGCTCTCATCTGGGTGTTCGAATCCCTGACCCCTCAAATGCGCATATGGACCTGGGGTTTCTGGGGACTCTTACCACTTCAGTTTAAAATATTTTTCCTGGTTTGTTGGCACCCCTTTCTTTTAAAAAAAAAAAAATCAGTTATTCTATGTATTAAATGTTAAAAAATAATGTAGGCCGCTTTTCTGTCGTATCTATTAAAGGAATGGCCTTCGTGTCTGTTTGGACCATAAGTCAGCCAAAGAGTCATGGCTCCCAGAACTAGTTTCGCCATTGCACTTTGATGTTTACTCCCGGTATTTCTGTGTGAGTCCGGCTGCCTTGACAAGCTTCTCCAGGATGGACCCACACCTCATTTAACTCTGCAACCCTGGGCCCCCATCCAGCACCCGCACGGTGCTCCTGAGATCACTGCGTGTGACAAACAGCGTGAGTATTTGCTCACCGCTAAGAGGGAGACGTCACTTTTTTTTTTTTTTTTTGAGCCCCAGGAATTAAAAGTGTTACTGTTTGTTTAATAGGAGACCAGGTCCGATTGGTGAGCTCCTGTTCCTCACCCCTGCTCATTGCCGGACCATATTGCTAACCAAATGCACTGCCCGCATGAGCGACAAAAAGCCAAACAATAAGCCTTCGAAGGACCCCCCCCCCCATTGCCTAAAAATCTATGTTTACACCCACAGTCAGCCACGCCTCCTTGGGCTGATCCTAAAATAACTCTTTTCTCAAAAAGTCACAGTATCCTGGCACTGAACAGTCACACAATAGAGCCGTAGCCCAGAGTGGCTGTTTGTTTTTGTAGGAGCGAGAGCAACCCTTGTTTAATGAACACATAGCTTCCCATAGGTTCAGGGGTTTTATTCAGCAGGTTTTCTGAATCTCTCAAAGCTCATCTTATGAAATTTCGGCGAGACCCCATCCAGCCCCGTCTGAGCCTGGACACCCACCTCAGCGGGCCGCTGCCCAGCTCTGACGTCAGACGGACACACAGCCAGAGAGGAGGCCTGTCCCAGCAGTAGAGGTATCTCGCGCCCTCGCCCCTGTGCTGGGAATAGCCCATGACTCTCAAAGGCACCGTCCCAGCCTGATGGGACTTGGGTCCTGAGGCGGTCGCAGCAGCTGAGGCCCCCAGGGCCTGCACACCCTCCATATGTCCACTGACATGTGGCAGGCATGTCACCTCGCCCTCCCCTGCAAGAATGAATGGGCAGGACAGGGAAACTGGAGGAGCAGGGAGGACCTCCAGGGTGAGGAGGCCCTGAATGGGCATACCAGGTCAGACACAGCTGTAACCTCCACACTCCACCCCTCCCCTCCCGGCGGCTCCAAAATGCCACTGTCCCAGTAGGCAGTCGGCCAAAGGTTGTCCCTGTCAGAGGACCTGGTTTCCAGCTGGATCAGAGGCCTCCAGCGCCCTGAGCACCTGGGCCTATCCGCTCAGCTAAACCAGAGCTTAAGGACAAGCCGTTCCTCTCGGGCACATTTCAGAACAAAAGTTAGGTGTTACGTGTTCAAGGAAGAGCCATGGTTTCCAGAGCTCAAGGAGTAAGGAAATCCCTCCTGCCAACTCCGTGCCCTGTGTGTCGAATGCTCTCTGCACAAAGTCGAAATAAGTTCAGTGGTGTGGCTTTTCCACCCCAATCTCTGGACCTCTCTGAGCCCCAAATTCATCTGGCACTGGGAGGAACTTCAGGCTTCTGAGCCTCTCGGAGGGAGGGGATAATTTCTGCCAATGGGCGAGCTGCCACGGGACCAGTTCAATTTAATGGTTCAGGATTCCGTGAGGAGCTGTTGTCTTACATTTGTATCCCCAGCGTCAGGCAGTGTGTGCTCCAGAAATGCCAGAAACTCGGTTCCCAGAGTTGTGTGGGTAACCCTAATGGGTTCCCTGGGGCTGCAGAGGCCCACAGCTGCCACCGCAGCCCCCGACTCCCACGAGGTTCACCCGTGAGCATGCGGACAAGGGTCTCCTGCTCTCTGCCCAGAGCAGCCCACCAGCAATGCTGGAGAGTGAAGCCCACTGCAGGAACCCAGGATACCCCTGCTCCCAGGCCCGGGGTGGGGGGAGGTATTCATTCATTCAGCACCTGTGAATGCAGCAGGTGCGCTGGGCTCTGGAGCATGTAGTGTGGGTGGGGAGGGGCCGCTCCCAGCAGCCTTGAGCATCTGCTCAGTCCCAGACCCTTAGCAGTTAGACCTGAAAGGCTGACTCCCACGCAAAGCACTGACCTCCGTGTGGGGCTCCCAGCAAAGCGGGGTGGGTGAAGAGCCCTCCCAACAGAAGCAGGGGGCCCCCAGTCAACACAGAGCCCCCTCTGAGCTGCATCCCCACTGCTGAGTGCTCCAAGGTCCCCGGGGGGTCGCTTATCGGTTTCCCCAAGGACCATTACCCAGAGGCGACACCGGACACCACTCAAAAAGCAAAACAAACACTCAAGTGCACCAAGCTTGTTGAAATAGACGCCCACAATTGCAGAAGCAAAGGAGACCCCAACGAAGCTGAGTGTAGCTAGACGAATGGCAGGAGACTCGGTCCCTGCTCAGGCCCCATCTCCCTCATGAAAGCAGAACAAATGCCCGAACCTCAGAGTCCCAATTTCCTGCTCGGTGAAATGGGGGTGAGGGGAGAGCAGGGGATAATAGTTCCTGTCTCCGGTTGCCAGATAAAAAAGGGGATGCACAGTTCAACTTGCATTTCAAGCCCATTTGAATGGTTTTGAAAGCATGCCCGTGCAGTATCTGTTCCCTGCAAAATTTTTAGTTGCTAATTGGCAACTCGTGCTGCAGAAGTTGAGGTGACCTTTTATGAGGTAGATGATACTGGGTGAGCCCTGTCCTAGGATTTGGGCAGGTCTTGCCTACCTTGCAGCTCCTGGAGGCAGGGGTGGGACCTCCACAGCCCCCACATCCTACCTAGGAGCAGATGGTCAGTGAACAGAGTTTCGAAGGAGGCAGAACGATGAAATGACACTTAGGTGGCCTTTCTAGTAGAGTCGCTGATGAGGCAGGGCGCTGAGAAGCTTGCAGAGAACCCACAGCGCGGGAGGGGCTCCTGGCTGTTTCTTGCCCTCTGCAGAAGCGGTGGGCCAGGACTGCCAAGGTGAAGAGAAACCGGGAATAGCTGCAGAACGGAGAGGCTGCCTTATCAGAAGGGAGGTCTGATAGCAACATTATCTACAATAGCCAGATTGCAGAAACACCCTAGTGTCCATCAGTATATGAACAGATAAAGAAGTGTTATATAAATATACAATGTAATATTATTCAGTCATAAAAAGAACGGAATCTTGCTATTTGCAATAACGGAGCTACAGAATATTACGCTAAGTGAAATAGATCAGTCAGAGAAAGGCAAATACCATATGATTTCATTCATATGTAGAATTTAAGAAACAAAACAAATGAGCATAAGGGAAAAAGGGAGAATGACAAGCCAAGAAACAGACTGTTAATTACAAAAAAATAATCTGATGATTACCAGAGAGGAGGTGGGTGGGGGATGGGTGAAATAGGTGCTGGGGATTGGGGAGCACACTTGTCATGATGAGCACCAGGTGTTGTACATAAGTGATGAATCACTGTATTACACACCTGAGACTAATGTTACAGTGTATGTTAACTAACTGGAATAATAAAATAAAAACTTAAAAAGAAAAAAAAAAAAAAGAAGGGAGGTCTGAAAGCGAATTAGTGATTACGCGGCCGCGTAACCCTGTTCCTGAGGCAGCATTTGTCCCCAGGTTATCAAAATAATGGATGTGCATTTGAAGGACTGAAAACAATGCAGAAAAAAGGAAAGTAAACCATAGAAAAAAATACTAAGAATCTTCTCATTCATAAGCTCACAACCCAGAGATAACCACAATTAACATCTAATTGTAGATTCATAGTACTTCTGATAAGAAATACTGCGTTGTACAATGTAGATATGTATTATATACATTATAATCTATATTAAAGGATATATAGAAAAAAGTATATATACCTAATATATAAAGTATATTGAACTTAAAATATATTTTATACTTAATGTATATTTAACGTATACTTAATTATATAGCATATAGTATGCATAGTACACTTAGTATAGTATACTTAGTATAAGTATATATATTAGATATAATATACTATATATAAGTATATATACTACATATTCTTACACATTTAAATATCTGGTAAGTAATATGTATATATACTTATCAGAAATCTATGAATGTATACATATATATTCTATTTAATGTATACTTAATATGTAATATATAGTATACTTCGTATACTTAAGTATAATGTATATTTAATTTATAATATATACTTAAGTATATTATACTTAATGTGTATATATTTATGTATTGTATAATATATATAATATTATATCTAAGTATATAAATAAGTATATTTATATATATACTTAAGGCCTATATATGTTATGCTTAATGTATTTCTATTTAGAAAACAAAGCCCATATTATACTCCATGTATAATTTTGTGTCTAGCTTTTTCAGATTATTTTATTGTGAGCATTGCCTCATGTCCTTAAATATTCTCTGAGTACATAATTCCAGTGTCTGCGTATTATCAACTTTTGGATGGGCCACAATTTATCACACTGATCCTTAACCATTGGAAATTTAAGTTATTTTTTGTTCCTTGGCATTATGAATTAATATATTCTCTGTGTTGCCGTTATCAACCCTTTGCCTATCATAAATATTCTGTTATTTCCAACATGGTTTTCCTATGAACTTTTATAGTTTTGACGTCTTTCATGTATACCCAAACTAATTTTTTTCATCGTTCCTTGCTCAAATATTTTTTACTTAAGAATTACTTTGGTCTTGGGGCGCCTGGGCGGCTCAGTGGGTTAAGCCTCTGCCTTCCGCCCAGGTCATGATCCCAGGGTCCTGGGATCGAGCCCCACATCGGGCTCTCTCCTTGGCGGGGAGCCTGCTTCTCCCTTTCTCTCTCTCTGCCTGCCTCTCTGCCTACTTGTGATCTCTGTCAAATAAATAAATAAAATCTTAAAAAAAATTTTTTTTAAATAAATAAATAAATACAAGAATTACTTTGGTCTTAAAGACATGTATTTTCTTTTTGCTGTTACACTTTTATTTTTTTTCTCATTCAGGTATTTGATCTATTTGAAATTATCTTGTTGGTGTTATTTTGCTATTCACGATATAACTGATTTATAAAACAGCCAAGTTTTCCAGTAATATTTACTAACGAATGTGTCATTTCTTTAATTACTTGAAAGTGTCTAGACTATATATTGTAGTTGCTATCTGTTCTCTTCCATTGCCCTAGCTTCGGAGACCACCACATTGCTTTGACTATTGGGATTTTATAAGTGTTTTATCTAAAAGTCTCCACATCACCCCTTTTAAATAAAAATTTCCATCCTTTTTCCTGTTATGTTTTTGGATAATCTCCAGAATCACTTTTCATATTATAGATTAGTATCATTGTGAAACCTATTGGAAATATCTTAAACCTACCTGTTATCTGTGGAGGAAATACATTTTAAAATAATGTCTCCTTCCAGGAATAAAGTTTATTTCCCCTTTGTTCCTTTTTCTAATGTAGCTTGCTAAAGCTTTGTAGTTTTAATTTCTTTTTTTTTTTTTTGCAAAGACCCTGAATGTTTCTCTTTCATTGTATTCCTGGCTATTTTGTATATATTTTTTTCTTCACATGAGTAAATTTCTTTTTTTTTAAAAAGAATGTGCTATTTGGCTTTTTGAAATGTCCAAAAGAGTTACTGAGGCTTTTGGGGTAATAGTTGGTGCTTATTTATTTTGTTTTAGCCAACTTTCTGTGTAAGTTATGAGTTTGAATGGATTTTTAGTAGATTCTCTCAGTTTTCTAAGGAAAAAAATCATCCATCACTGGAAAATGACAACTTTATCTTATTGCTATCAGTTACCCTCCCCTTTTTGCCATTGTTTGTTTTATTGCTTTGGATAGGACTTCAAAATATAATTGTGGTGATGGCAGGTGTGTACCCAAGTCCAGTAAAAACTCTTTTCTCATTTCATCATTGCATGGAATCTTCACTGGGTTAAAATATATCCTTTTTTCTCATGTGAAGAATCACCTTTATTCAGGGCGCCTGGGTGGCTCAGTTGGTTAAGCATCTGCTTTCAGGTCAGGTCATGATCCCAGGGTCCTGGGATCGAGCCCCACATCAGGCTCCCTGCTCTGTGGGGAGCCTGCTTCTCCCTCTGCCTGCCACTCCCCCTGCTTGTGCTCCCTTTCTCTCTCTCTCTCTCATAAATGAATAAATAAAATCTTTTTAAAAAAGGAATCACCCCTTTTCAAATACTGATATTTGATTTTATCTAATATATTTTTTATGATGATGTTTATATGATTTTTGTCCTCCAGGCTGTTTATGGAATATATTTTAATTTCCTACTATCAACACATTCTCTCACTCTTTAGAAAACAGTGCAGCTTGGCCATGGAGCATGATGTGTTGACGTCATATCAGATTCAAGGTCCTAATATCTTCTTTCTGGTTGAACAATAGGAAAAGTAGTTGGTTTTTTGTTTTGGGTTTTTTTTTTCCCTCTTGTGCTGTGATTATGATAGCTTTATAAAACTAATTAGGAAGCTTTAGATCTTCTTCTATCCTTTCAAACAGTTTACAGAGTGAGAGAATTATCTATTCTTCAAAGTTGGAAAAAATTGTTCATGAAAACATTCGAGCTAGTGCCTTTTTTGGAGGTAAGCCTTTGACAGCACGTTCAGTTTCTTGCCTGGTTAGGTTTTCTGTTCAGGCTGTTGCATTCTGAGTCATTTTGGTCATTTATATTTTCTAAGAAAATTACCCATTTCATTGAGATTTTCAAATTTCCTAGCATAGAACAGCACTTTTAATGCTTTTAAACCCTCTCTTATCTACAGCATCATTCCCTTGTAACTAATTTTGTACATTTGTGTTTTCTGTCTTTTATTTTTAATGAGACTTATGGAGTTTGTTTATATCATTGATTCAGTTATGATACTAATAAGGCCCAAACATCAGACTTTTTAAAATAGATTTTTAAATTTCCTTCTCTTTCCTAATTTCTTCATTTTTTTTCCTTTCTGCTATCCTAATGTGCATTTTCTACATATCTTAGTTGAGTGCTTAATTATCTTATACTCATCCCTCCTTGATAACAATGCAAATATTTAAGACTATGCAGTTACCCTGAGTGTAAGTGGGGCAGAATTAGATTTTCCCCTCATAACTACAGAGGTTATTTATATTGCATTTTATCTTAATTTTATGAGCTCGGGTTTGTTTTATTTAAACTGGCATTAGAAGGTGCTCCTGGCTGGCTTAGCTGGTGGAACATGCAACTCTTGATCTCAGGGTTGTGGGTTCAAGCCCAACGTTGGGTGTAGAGATTGATTTAAACATTTTTTACTATAAATAAATAAATAAACTGGTGTTAGTAGTTTATGGTTTTGTTGTTGTCTTTATAGTGTGTTTAGATCATGCTGTTATAAAATTTCTGCTTTGGGCAATATACATCCTAAGGTTGATTTTGTAAATAAATAATATGGTCAGTTTATATCAGCTTGTGGTATTTTAAAATAAAGCAAATTCCAATTTTTAGGCCTCAAATTTGGTTTATATGTATTATTCTCATTAGCTTTCATACATGAGTTCATTATGATCTTAATTATTTGTGACTTTCTGCATCTATTAAAGAACCAAATGGCATAAGAAAAGTATTGTGGTTTCTGTTAATTTCTCCTTGTATTTATGGTTGGTGCCTTTTATGGAATTTGGTATAATATTAGTTAGTCATTAGTATTAGTTATATTTTTATGGTGAAATGCACCTTTTGAGATACAGTGTGATATAAAATGACCATCTTTTTGTTCTACGTAAGTTACTGTGTCTTTCATTTTACTTCAACAGAAATGTTTTCATTCATCTTTTTTTGAGTGCCTGTTTATATGTAAATCTTTATCAATTTTAATTTTAACTTTTGTGGATAACTTCGGTGAAGATGTATTGTCTTTAAAGAAACAGGCTAAGAATACCCACTTCTTACAGTTGTCTTAAGGATTAAATGAGATAGTACAATTTAAATGATTACTGTAGTATTTGACACATAGAAAATGCTCACTAACTACCAAAGCATAATAGGCTTAAGCAGTATGCTCTAAAATTTTTAAACAAACTGTAATTTAAGAATTGTACTTAAGGGGTGCCTGGTGGCTTAGTAGGTTAAGCATCTGGCTCTTGGTTTCAGTTCAGGTCGTGATCTTGGGATCCTAAGATTGAGCCCGGTGTGGGGCTCAAGCACAGAATCCGCTTGAGATTCTCTCTCTCCCCCTCTGCCCCTCCTGGTCATGCATGCATGCCCTCTCACTCTCTCTCTCTCAAATAAACAAATCTTAATATATATATATATATATATATATATATATATTTAAGAGTGTAGCCCAATTGGTTTCATTGCCAAATATCTTATGTGGGGCATTCTTCTTCCTTTTTTTTTTTTTTTTAAGATTTTATTTATTTATTTGTCAGAGAGAGAGAGAGAGAGAGCGCACAAGCAGGGGGAGCAGCAGGCAGAGCGAGAAGCAGGCTCCCCGCTGAGCCCGGTGCAGGACTCCATCCCAGGACCCTGAAATCATGACTTGAGCAAGGCAGACACTCAACCAGCTGAGCCACCCAGGTATCGCTGGGGCATTATTCTTTCATTTTGTTTCATCCTTTCTAATTTTTGTATGCCCTTTGCTTTTCCTTTGTTTGGTTAGTACTTTCTCACCGGTGAGTCAGGCACTGTGAAGAGGGCTGGGACACTATCATGAGCTCAGGGACACCTGGTCCGACCTCAGGGAGAGTGCATTTGATCAGGCACACATGAATCAAATCAACACTCAACTGATGTATGTAATTTACAACCACAGTAAGTGTTTGGAGGTGTTTGGAGGTGTTTGGAGGTGTGTTATAAAAATAATCGCAACTACCGCCTTGGGTCCATATAAACGTCGGCAAAGCCCTTTCCATACCTTATGACACATGAGGACAGCTATGGTGGCCTAACAGTTGTCCCTCAACAGCATATGATTGAAGGGTAAATGGCTAATTCCACCCTTATTGACATTTCTTATATGAAATTTGCCAGACAGCCCACGCTGCAATCTCTCAGACTGGGAAGACAGATAGATGTTGTTCTCTGATGGGATTCAGAATTTCCAGGGAAGAGTGGGGGAATCAACAGAACACTCCATTCCTTAGGCAAGATATCCAAGATCCCAGGCTGCAACTCTGCTGCATTACAGGGGAGCAAAACCCCAGAGTCATTAGGCATTTAATAAAATGTATTGTGTATCTTCTGTGTGCTGAGTACCATGCTAAGCACTCTAGGTACCAGGAAAATAAGGCATGGTTCCCACCTCAAGGACTACCAGCCATAGGAAAGGCACCATAAGCAGGAGCATGGACAGCAGAGGACTCGGGAATCGGACATCATGTTGGGGGCAACCAGAGCCCTCTCCAAAGAATACAGGAAAATGGCAGTATCTTTTTTTTTTTTTTAAGATTTTATTTATTTATTTGTTAGAGTGAGAGAGAGAGCGAGCATAGGCAGGCAGAGGGGCAGGCAGAGGGAGAAGCAGTCTCCCCAAGGAGCAAGGAGTCCAACGCGGGACTCGATCCCAGGACACTGGGATCATGACCTGAGTCAAAGGCAGCTGCTTAACTGACCGAGCCACCCAGGCGTCCCCACAGTATCTTTTTTTCCAGTCAGAGCTGTCTAAAGATGGAATGAATTCCTCGAGAGGTTCTGTGGACTCTTGCCTTCAACTTCTTTATCTCACCTGGTCCATCAATTCACGATGCCCCATAAGGCCTGGCTTTTTAAATGTCCTTAGTGTAGGAGTTTCCCAAGATCCAGAGAGCTGCCGCAAAGATAATGATTATTCCCATACCTGATACCCAATTTTATTAAATGTCACCATTTTTGCAAATCTACCTGGGAACTCCTTCATAGGTACAATTTTAAAGATCCAGTTGAAGCCACCTTTGTACTCCTGTTGATCTCTGTCCCCTTCCTCCAAGCTCAGGGTTTGCAAAGCTGCCCTCAGCTGAATTTAATGTGGTCTTTGCCAGCCATGTTTGTATATATTTACTGAATCATACACCTGATTTTTTCCCTAGAACTTTTACCCTAAGCCATTTTCTTACTCACAACCCTTCAGTGGCTCCCCACTGCCTATCCTAATGGGTTCTCAAATCCCATCCATCTTCTGAATCCCCTTGAGAAGTTCAAAATCATATAAAGAGATTCCAGGGCTGTCCTTGAGGACTTGACAGTTTTCCCAAGATTCTTGACCTTGGGTCTGCTAACACTTGGGGCAGCACAGTTCTCTGCTGGAGGGGACTGACCTGTATGTTGTAGAATGTAGAATGTAGCGGCATCCCTGGCCTCTACCCACTAGATGCCGACAGCACCCAGTGTCACCCAGTGGTGACAACCAAAAATGTCTCCCAGTGTTGCCATAGTTACCCTGTCTTTTTCTGTCTGTAGTTCTTCTGATGCTCTGACCACCTGGGAACCTTACCAATCTGGGAGGGGCTGCTCCTCCCCGAGTTCATCAGTTCCTAGAGATAAGAAACTACTTGCCCACAAGTATGCTTTTCAATTACAACCCAACCAAACCAGAGCCCACACTGCAAGCACCTTGTTTGTGGTGTGCCCCCACTCCCGGCCACTCCCCACTGGCCCTGATCACTTCAGGGTCAGGTTCCGGACAGCTAGGGATGACCTTCTGCTCCTGGGCCTGCTGAAATTATTCAGCTAGCCGATCCTAACCCTGCTGGCCCTCCACAATGGAGGCTCATGTCCCTGGTTCCCTCTGTTTCCTGACTAACTCTGGTGCTTCCCTGCATGCCCCCCCCATACCTGGCAAGCCCCTTTCTCTGGGGAACTGTGAGTAACACACTATCTTTTCTATGGCTGTTGTTTCCTGACCTGATGACCTCAAATTTTCTATTAATGCACTTTATTTGAAAGCAATTGCCAAGTGCTTTGGGTGCAAAACTGCCTCCAGATTGAAAATGGTTGCATTAATCTGAAATCTGGATACCTGTTTTTTTTGTTGTTGTTGTTGTTGTTGTTTTGTTTTGTTTTAGTTATTTTTAGTTATCTGGGTGAATTGAGATAGCAAGATTGGGGAACCCTAACCTTTAGACTTCATGCATGAAGAATTGAGCCTGGCATTCAAGGCCTCATACGATCTGACCCTCTCTTTGCCCCCAGCTCAAATTCCTTCCGCCTTCTTTCCTGCAGAGCACTGTGCTGCTCTGGTCCTCTGGTTCTACAACCTGATCTTGGCCTCACGCTGATCCCTGTCCCTTCCAAACCTTTGTTCCAAACACAGACTCAGGCTTTTCTAAGGACTTCTCAGACTTCTCATCTCATACATATTTTTTTAAATAACAAATGTTTGTTTATCGAAGGAATTAACTCACCACTTCTTAGACACATCTGAAACTGCTCAAACACTCCTTTCATGCCAAGCACACCACAACCCCTCATGCAAATATGAGGCAGTAATTGTGAATTTACTCTTATAACAAACGTCCAAGGACTCCTCGCAGTTTAATTCTCTGTTTCTGTTGGTATTGGGTTCCTGTCTCTCTCTCTTTCTCTTGAATTAGGCAGGAGGCTTCCCAAGGTCAGAGACGAAGTCTATTTTTGCTTATCACAGTACCCACTATACTTCACACAGTACCTGACAGTACACATTTGGAGAATAAAGGAATAATTGATTACTTAATTAACCAATTAATTAATTGCTCTGGGATCTTGTCTTTTCAACTCAATGTCAGGTTCCTGCAGATTCTTTGTTTCCATGTTTCTTTCCAGCCTTATGAATATAGTTATGTTTAAACAGCGCATATTGAAACAATAAATGATAACTATTATCTGAACTACACGAGTGTTATCACTTGTGCAGTCCAGAGACCGGACGACGGATGCCAAGTACTCATTTGTTTTATTTTTAAAAATGGGCAGACTCCCTTTGAAACAAAAAAAAAAAAATTGCTTTTGAAAACAAATATGATGTTATTTATGGCAATTATGTCATCGCTTATCCAGGAAGGACAATTTTCATTAAAACTGATCACTGGTTCCTAAAACCAAAAACCACCCTTGCAACTGATAAATGTCACTGTTCTCAGGAGGCTTCCAGAAATTGGAAAGAATTAGCAGAGAGCGCTCTCAACCATTTTTATTTCTGTCCTGTATACTGAGATGCCTGCCGCCTAAGGGGAAAAAAACAAGCCATATTTTCCAATGTTGATGTTTTCCTACCTCAGCATCCTAATTTCTCACTTACAGAGAAAAAAACACACCCTCTCTAATGCTACAGCTTTTTGTGGGTTTTTTGTTTGTTTGTTTGTTTGTTTTCCTTTTGGAGAATTCGGTATGTGCTCATGAAATGCAGCCTGACATTTCACTGTGAGAATAGCCAGCCCCAGCCAGGCTCCTCACAGAGGCTGTACCACTCAGTGGGGGCTTCTGAGGGTCAAGGGCAGGTGTAGTCAACAGGTTTATTCCCCAGAACCTTCTCACAGGCCTTCCCCCGCCCCTTTCCACCACCCCTGTTGGAATGCAATTAAGATCTCATTGCCTCATCCCAGTATGGTATTTAGTCTGCATCTAAAGGGCTTGAATACCTAAAATAAAACGCCGAATTGTGAAGGTCAGCTACAGACATGATAGAATGAGTCAGACCTCCTCTCTCAAAGAATAACTCCGCGGCACCCTGACAGCTCGTAAGTGTCGAGAGGATTTTTTGACTGCAGTTTGTATAAGAACGGCCAGGGCCGAGGTCCCGGGAAAACTCTGTGTTCTTTCGGAGATGTACAACCCTTCGAAGTTCCTTGGAGAAGATAAATTTGCATTTCAAAATTTATACTCCCAAGGTTGGAAAACAAAAGCGTGCTCGCCGTTTCTCAAAGCAGGATGGACATGTTCGAAAGGGCTCCAGAGGCCGTGGCTATCCCGAGAGCAGCACCCTCCAGAGAGCTAGACTCGCCTGGGGTCCACGCCTCTGTCCTCTCCTGCTTGCTGCTCCACGGCCCCGCCCTCCTTACCTCCACCCGCTGGCTCCTCCCCTTCTCGTCCTTTGATGCCCTCCCATCTCCTTACCTCTTGTCCCTATCTCTCTCCCTTTCTTCCCTTTGCCCTCTCTCCTCTTTTCTGAGCCCTTCCGTGAATGCTTCTCCTGCTTTTCCTCCTTCCTAACTTAGAGCTGCCTGCATCCCTGTTTCCAGTGTGAATCTGCCCTAGATCCCTGTACCGTTAGAGGCCCTGGGAACAGGCGCACCGAGGCACCTCAGAGCCAAAGTCAGAGGAATCCAAGACCCCTGTCTCTAGAGTCACGATATTCGAGCCTTCTTTGGTGTTAACAGTGGCGGCTTAGACACCTGGGAATGGATGTACCATATTTGGGGAAGTGTTCTGATAACAAGACTTCCCGGGCTCCAGGAATCCAAGACGCAACCACCTCACCGACCCGCTGGTTTCCGATGAACTCATACATACGCTGCAATGGAAATTGGTTTCTCCAGAGAATGCAAGAGGCAAACTGCACGCCTGCCAAGAGATTCTCCAGTTGGGGTATCTGGGTCGCTCAGTCAGTTAAGCATCTTCTGCTTGGGTCATGATCTTAGGGTCCTAGGATCGAGCCCTTTGACAGGCTCCCTGCTCAGTGAGGAGTCTGCTTCTCCCTCTTCCTCTTTCTCTGCCCGTCCCCCTGGCCCGTTTCAGGTTCCCTCCTTCCCTCTCTGTCTCAAATAAATAAATAAAACTTAAAAAAAAGAGAGAGAGAGAGAGAGATTCTCTAGTATGAAGAAGTGGCAGCCCAAGCACCTGGTTTGGTTGAAGAACCAGTGAGAGGTAAATGGAGAAAGAGTGAGCAGAAAGAGCCAGAAGTAGGGGTTCAAGCCCAGGCTTTCCCAGCTATGTGGAAGCGGGTCACAGCACCCAGACGCTCCACCAGCTAATGAAACCCTGTCCTCTCAAGGTGTGGCCATAGTCCTGCCCTGTCCTCATCTCTTTAGGACACAACTCAAGTCCTAGAAGCCCATAGGTGTTTTGAAGAGGATAGGAGTCTCGGCACCTTCACTAGCCTTTATCAGCGTCCTTCCCTGCTGAGCAGCCAGCAGTGGAGAGGCAAGACCTCTCTGTCTGGTTAAGGCGACTGATGCCCACAACACAGGGACAAGCAGGAATTAACTAATCCTGTAGCCTAGATCATAGCAGCCTCTATAAGGGATCATTTCCCTTTCTCTTTGCTCGCTTCTGTTCTTTTGTGTACTTCCATACCCAGACTTATGGGTCAAAGGCCATCCTCTGTTTTTTCCCGTGGAAAAACGCAACCGAAATCAGAGTCCCTGCAAAGAACCTGATTAATTTTTTCTTATGGAAATAAGAAGGTACAAAAGATGCCCAGGGATTCTGGTTTGCACGTCATTTGGAATCGTGAAGGTCACAGAATGCAGTGCTGGGTAGGATACATATGCCTGTTCTTAGGGGTACATTTTGAGGCATTTCAAAGATAGCACACATCCACAGATCTGTTTGAACGTGTCATGAATCAGCATATGTATACATGTGTTGCGATGACAGATCACTTAATAAAACGGCTTTGAGGTATAATTGAAATATAGTAAACTGTCAATATTTCAAGTGTGCAATTGAGTAAGTTCTGATATGTGTACACAATGTTAAAACAACAGCATAATGAAAAGAATGAACATATACATCACCTGTAAAGTTTTTACTTTGTTGTTGATTTTTTTAGACTTTAATTTAATTTTAATTTATTTATTTGCAGAGAGAGAGAGATACAGAACACAGGCGGGGAAGCAAAGCGGCAGGCAGAGAGAGAAGCAGTTCCCCAATGCGAGACTTGATCCCAGGACTCTGGGATCATGACCTGAGCCAAAGGTTCAATGACTGAACCATCCAGGTGCCCCTTTCTTCAATTTTAGATGCCTTTCTTCCCCACTCTTTCCCTGGATACACTTATCTTTTAGATCTTAAATAAAATATAATGTCCTTTTTGGAACCACTGCCCAGTAACTAGCCAGTAGCTTCAGGTGGGTATTTAATTTAAATTAAATTTAAATTTAAATACAATTTAAATTAAGGTTACATTAAATTTAAATAAAATTTAAAACGCAGTCTCTCAGCATATTACCCACCTTTAAAGTACTCAATAGGGCGCCTGGGTGGCTCAGTGGGTTAAGCCGCTGCCTTCGGCTCAGGTCATGATCTCAGAGTCCTGGGATCGAGTCCCGCATCGGGCTCTCTGCTCAGCGGAGAGCCTGCTTCCCTCTCTCTCTCTGCCTGCCTCTCCATCTACTTGTGATCTCTCTCTGTCAAATAAATAAATAAAATCTTTAAAAAAATAAAAAATAAAGTACTCAATAACCACATGCTGTCAGTGGCCACTCTATTAAAACAGTGGGGGGCAGAGAACATTTCCATCATTCCAGAAGTTTCCAGTGAGAGTACTAAATCTAGATCACTATAATTTCTAATTTTATATTAATTTGCACATAATTTTTTAATTGATCGTTTGATGTTTGTCTCCCTCTGGGCTGTATACTTTATGAGGAAAAGAATTGCAAAATATTGGCCAGTGCTCTGGTCCCCACCTGTAGGAGCTCAATATTTTTAAATGAAAGACTACAAGAGTCCAAACGACTGTGTTGGAGTGTAGAAGTGCAAGGCACAGTGTTGGGGCACTGGGAACAGCCTGAAGTCTTGTTCCATGCTAGATTGTGGCACGGGAGCTGGGGCTGAGACATAATTTACATAGATACGTTATCTTTGTGGACAGCCAGTAGCCTGGAAGACATGGTGAGAGAAGTAGCAATCACCATGAAATGAAACGAAATACATTAAATCTCTTCGCAGATTTATCACACACGTGAGATATGTGGTCATTCTTGGTGGGAGAGGGGCAAATGACCTCATAGCAGAGATGCACTCTAGAGTTGGGGGGAAAGTGCTTCGTGCTGCATATTATGTCCTGTACTCCTCATCCAGTTTTTTAGTAAATGCTTGATCCAGGGGGGGGTGGGAAGAGCTCCCATTTGGAGACATGTAATAATCGTAATAATCAGAAATAAACAGAGAAGGATGAAACATACAGATGAAATATATCAAACCAATGGCCTTGGGGGTGGCTCAGTGGGTTAAAGCCTTTGCCTTCAGCTCAGGTCATGAACTCAGGGTCCTGGGATCGAGCCCCGTAATGGGCTCTCTACTCAGCAGGGAGGCTGCTTCCTACTCTCTCTCTCTCTCTGCCTCTCTGCCTACTTGTGATCTCTCTCTGTCAAATAAATAAATAAAATCTTAAAAACAAAAAGAAATATACCAAACCAAAACCAACAGAGAATGTACATCGAGAGATTTAATTTGCAAAGCAGAACAGTACAGACATTTACCCACAGAGGCAAAAGATTTCTTAATGGTGTTGGTGCAGCTCAGAGCTCAAAGAAGAAATAGAATGATGGAACAGGACATGATAACACAACAGAAAGAATAGAAGCTGAATGAGCTCCAGGAAAAATGTGGAAGAGGGAAAAAAAATCATTTCAAAACCAAAAGCACATTAGAATGAACAAAAATTAAAATTAATATTGCTGAGAGAGACATGGAAGACAGGCTTAGAAAAAAATAGACAAAATATGTAAAAAGGTGCAAAAGCTACAGAGAAAATAAGACAGTGGGTAAGCCTACGTATGACTGGTGAACCTGCAAGAGGAAAGTAAGCAAATGAAGTAGATACAAAGTATTCAAATATAAAAGAGAAGAAACATTTCATAAAACAAAGGTGGGGTATGTCTTAGGAAACGAGCCCACTGTGTCCCAGAAAAAATTGGTGTAGAATGATCAGGTAAAATGTACACATTTAATTTTCTGGTCTTTGATGATCGCAGATTGTATCCCTTCAACACCCAGCTCTTGACAGCTTCCTGCTGCCCTCCCTCATTAAAAAAATAATAATAATAAAACACAGATTTTAAGAATTTTGAAAAAATTCAAACTGAGTTCAAAATTCTTTTCAGCAATATATGTCTACATCCCCTCAGGTAAGATATGAGACCAAATGTTTTTAATGCCAAGAGAGACATGTTCAGATATGCAAAAATAAAATAAACATAGGCTCCATAAACCCTTCTGGAAAAAACAAGTATTTGTTAACTGAATGAGGATTTTCAAGAGATGAATAGGAAATTTCCAAGAGATAAAAGGACAAAAAAGTGTTCATTAAATCCGTTTAAACAAAAACTTGGAAAATTGCCACCACGGAGGGGGGCAACCCACAAATATTTAGTAATGTTGAATAACTAGAAAGCCTAACAAAATGTTCTTGGAGGGCGCTCTTTTGTAAGTTGAATTATCAAAATAAAAACATAATTATAATTGCAATAGATGGTAGTAGGCACTCAATTCAGTACAAGTAAAATGTATCTGCTTGACATTGGAGTAACTGAGTCTTTAATTTACAGAGCAGTAAATGATAAAAGAAATTAATAAAAGCAATGCAGATAATGCACAGATCATCACTACTGTGAGCCAGCAGCTCATGGGTATAGGAAGAGGAGGACTTCTGATAGCCTGTATCCATTGTACCATAGAGAGCTTGGCTGCAGAGTGGTTCTCCGTGCAGATGTGAGCGTGGGGAGAGGCCTCACAGCGGGATTTTCTTGTATATCATTATTCCTGTAAGAGACATGGAAATGTCTTGTGCTGTAGCTCTGTAACTGACAGAATCAGCAAGAGGTGAGCAGGAGAGAAGCTTAGGAACGTGCCGTTTCCTTGATTTTGTCTATAGCTGCTGCCCACAGGTGATAAAGAAATAAAGACTTATGTATATAATGAACTGACCATAGAAACATTCACTATCTGTCAAATGGGAAATGTCCACAACAAAATAAACACATGTTGCAAAGTAAGGGAGGGGAAGGAAGGGCGTATTTATAATAAGGTGGTGGAGAGGGAGAGAGAGAGAGAGAGGGAAAGGGAGGGAGGGGTAGGGAAAAGCTGGAGGAGTAGAGAGAGCATAACATCCCATGGTAAGGATTTTGTTATTTCCCAAGTTCATAGGAGATCATCGAAAAGGGATTGACCAATGCATGTTATGTGTTTTAAAAGATTATTCTCATTATTGTGTGGAAACTTGTTTGGAGAAGCTAAAAATGAAAGTTGAGGAGGCCAAGTGTATTTGTCACTACAGGCCAAGTTGTCTTATAGGAATGAACAACCCCAAATCACAGTGGCTTAAAAAATAAATGTGCTTCGGACTGTACATCTTCTATGAACTCCCCCAGCATTCGGCTCAACATCGCCCCGGCTGACAACTTAATGCAGACTGACAAAATTCCCACTGTGGGAGATTATTTGACATAGTAGGCGGAAGGAAACCGGACAAATCACTCACCAGCTCTTCCCACAGCTGAACATGTTGTGTCATTTCTGCTGATGTTTAATTGGCCAGAGGGCTTACATACTTATCTCCAAGGGGCTGAATCCTACCATTTGCCTGGATGAAGTAGAATAAGATCATTGTCAACTTACAATGATCATTGTCTCTTACAATCACACCAATTGACCAATTGTTTTAAGTTGACCAATTGTCAACTTACAAGATCATTGTCTCTTACAATCACACCAATTATAAAGATGCAACAGTATTCTAGGAAGCACGTGACACATGAACGGTTCAGAAGGGATTTTAAAATGAGAATTACTGGGGCACCTGGGTGGCTCAGTCGGTTAAGCATCCCACTCTTGGTTTTGGCTCAGGTCATGATCCTGGGGTTCCTGGGATCAATCCCCGAGATGGGCTCTATGCTCAGCAAAGAGTCAGCTTGTCCCTCTCCTTCCCCCGCCCAACTCACATTCTCTCTCTCAAATAAATAAAATATTAAAAACAAAATTATAATTATAAAAATTTATCAGTCATTTGGATGTGGGGGTTGAGGGAGAGGGATCATTCCTCTGTGAGGAATAGGGCCGTTGGATAGATGCTGGTGACGTAGTCCAAGTTAGTGACCACAGAAGGCATCTGTTGGTGTGGGAGGAACCATGCAGAGATGTGGTTCATGTCTACTGATGCTTGAAGCCAGTGGAATAGAGAAGATTTTCATAGTAGAGTTAGCAAAGTATCCTACTTTGGGATTTTGTCCGTTTTAGCACTGTTTTATGTGATGGGAACATCTTCAGGTCTGGACAGACTCATAGCCGGTCACCCTGTGAGAGAGTATGACAATGAGGAACACTTAAGATTCTTGAGGAAGACAACATGCCCTGGGTGGGAAGAAGGATAACTGTCAGATGATATTACAAAAATAGAGCCACGAGGATAGAAGGCAAATCAGAGGAGCATGCGTCCAAAAACAAGGGAAAGAGGTGTTTCCAGAAAGAGAGAATGAGTGGTCAACAGAGGAAAATGGTGCCACTAAATTAGGTGGGATACAGATGGAAAGTGCCCATTGCTGTGAGATTGGAAGAGTTGAAATCAGAGTCTGTGGTGTTTACGCCTCCGAGCTGAGAACCAATGAGGGATGGAGAGAGCTCATCCAGACACAGGAGGCTGACACATCAGGAAATGGTCTGGACCGGTCCCTGGTGTAGTGACCAGAGGGAGGAGATAACGTGACAATTTGTCACACAGCAGAGAAGAGATGGGGCAGATTAGGTTTTTAGACCTATACTTCTCTCCACACCTCCTCCGGCAGAATTCCATTGAACACACAAGAGCAATCAAAAGTGACCCTCCCAGGGTGCCTGGGTGGCTCAGTGGGTTAAGCTGCTGCCTAAGGTCATGATCCCAGGGTCTTGGGATCGAGCCCCGCATTGGACTCTCTGCTCAGCAGGGAGCCTGCTTCCTCCTCTCTCTCTCTGCCTGCCTCTCTGCCTACTTGTGATCTCTCTGTCAAATAAATAAAATCTTAAAAAAAAAAAGTGACCCTCCCTTATTGTCAAATGTAAGATATAGATAACATTCTCTACTTCAAAGATAGTGGCAAAAGAACCAGTTTGAGGCCTATGAAGGATTTCTAAACACAAAAATGTACAATTAAAAAAAAAAAACACAGAAAGAACATTTTTGTAAACATCAGATTTTTTTTTCCCAAAGGCATTCAAGAAAACCCTGATTATGTAAACAGATGAAGAATAAATAACCTAGAATTTCACAGATTTATTTTGAAAGAGAGAGCCTGTGTGTGTGCTCATGTGAGTGCCTGTGTGTGCGGGTAGGGAGGGACAGAGGGAAGGAGAGAATCTCAGGCAGACCCCCCCTAAGTGCAGAGCTCAACATGGGGCTCAATCTCACAACCTTGAGATCATGACCTGAGCTGAAACGAAGATTCAGACATCCAATGGACTGGGCCACCCCAGTGCCCCCAAAACCTAGAATTTCAATAGTAAGTTTTTGAAATTTTATTATGAGCTCTATTGGTTTATTGGTAGAGGCTGGTTAGTGAAACATGCAAGATTAAAAAGCTTCTATGTTTAAGTGACTAAATATAACTGAATTTTGTTGTTTGATCATGGAAAAGAGTCAAGCGCTGACTCAAGGACCCAGGCCTTTTCCATCATGTGGTTACAAAGATAGCAGTTATACTTTTTTCCCTCTAAATTATCTGTAATTGGAAAACAATACTAGTGAAATCTGCTCTCACTTCTGGAACTTGATAAAGTAACTCTAATGCTCATTTCAAAGAAGTACAATTTTGAAAATATTATCTGAGAAACAAAAATAACATCAATGGTTGGGTAGTTGACCTCTAGAAATTAAAATAACACTGCAATGATTTTTCACCTTATTTTATTTTTGTAAACCTTTTATTTTGAAATAATTATAAATTCACCAAAAGCTCAAAGAGTACAGAGAGGTCCCATGAGCCTTCCACCCAGTTTTTCCCAATGCTTAAGCCAGGGATTGTACAATGGGTGTGTACGTAGACCTGTGTCATTACCACATGTGTAGGTTTGTGTAACCGTCACAGCAATTAAGACACAAAACATTTCATCATCACAAAGATCCCCTTGTGCTCCTCCTTTACAACTGCACTCACCCTTTCTCTCCCTCATCTCTAATACTTGGCAACCCCTAATCATTTCCACCTTGATAGTTTTGTCCTTGAGAAAATGTTATAGAAATTGAATTATACCTTATGTGACCTTTGGAGATTGGCATTTTTCACTCAGCATAGTGCCCCTGAAACCAGTCCAAGTTCTTGCATGTTATAACAGTTGGTTACTCTTTCTTGCTGCGTAGTATTCCATGGACGTATGAGTTTATTTAACTATGTACCCACTGGAGGAAATTTGGCATTTCCAGGCATCAGTAATTACAAATAAAGCAGCTCTAAGCAATCATGTACAGGTTGTTGGCGTGAGTGTGTGTGTGTGTGTGTGTGTACATAGGTTTTCATTTCGCTAGGCTAAATGCCAAAGATGCGATTGTTGAGTAGTATGGTAATTGCATGTTTACATTTTTAGGAAACTGACAAACTATTTTCCAGAATGGCCGTACAATTTGAAATTTCCATCAGCAATGTATGAGAGATCTAGTTTCCTTTCATCCTCTCCAGCATTTGGTATTGTCACTAATTTTTGTTTTAGCTGTTGTATTTAGCATATAGTGATATCTCATCTTGGTCTTAATTTGCAATTTCCTAATGACTAGTGATGTTGAAAATACTTTTGTGGGCTTATTTTTCAACTGTGTTTTTACTTTGGCAAAGTATTTTTTCATGTCTTTGTTCATTTTCCAATTGGATTGTTCTTTGTTTTTTTTTTTTCTTTTTATTGTTGAGTTTTAAGAGTTCTTTATATATCTACATGCTAATCCTTTGATGGATATGTGGTTTGCTCCCAGTCCACAGCTTGTCTGTTTATCCTCCAAAACCGGTCTTTTGCAGAGCAAGAGTTTTTCTTTTTGATGAATTCCAGTTTATCTGTTTTTCTTTTTTATGGGTTGTGCTTTTTGTGTCATTCTAAGAACGCTTCACTAAGTCCTAAGTCTTCTTTTTATAAATAAAGTGCAAGCTTAATTATCTTCTTGAGACTTTTCCTCTTTTCTAAACTATGCATCCAAGAGCTCTAAGTTTTTCTCTTGGAACTGCTTTCTCTGCGTCCCACAAATTTTGATATGATGTACTTTCATTTTCGTTTAGTTCAGTGTAACTTTTTATTTTCCCTGAGACTTCTTTGACCCATTGGTTACTTAGAAGAGTGTGTTCATAAGGCTCCAAGAGTTTGGAGATTTTCCTGTGATCTTTCTGTTATTGATCTCTGATTTGAGTCCACTATAGTTGGAGAGCAGATTCTGCATAATTTCAGTTCTTTTAAATTTGCATTATGGCCCACGGTTGAGTCTATCTTGGTATATGTTCTGTGGGTACTTGCAAATAATGTGTATTCCACTGTTGTTGGGTAGAATGTAAATCTCAGCTCGATCCTGCTAGCTGATGCTGTAGTTCAGCTCTTCTATAACCTTTTTGATATTGTGTCTAACCGTTCTTTCAGTTTTGAGGGAGAAAAACATTGAAGTCTCCTACTGTACTTGTGGATTCATTTCTTTCTCTTTTCATGTCTCTTGTTTTTGCTTCCCATATTTTCCATTTCTGGTGTTTGGTGCCTACATACATACATACAGGCTCCCACGATCATCATCACATAACTTACTCTATGCCTGACAATTTTGTTGTTGTTCTGAAGTCTACTTTTTCTGGTATTAACAGGGCTCCTCCTGCTTTCTTTGGATTCACATTGCTTGGTAAATCTTTTCCCATCCTTTTACTTTCAACCTGAACACATCAGATTTGAAATGATTATACATACCATAGAGTTGGCTCTTTTGTTGTTCTTGTTCTTGTTTTGCTTGTTTATTTTTGTTTTAATCTACACTGTCTTTAATTGTGTATTTAGATCATTTACATTTAACGTAATTTTAGCTATTGATATGTTAAGGCTTGAGTCTGCTGTTTCACTTTTATGTTTTCTGTTTATCTGTGGTTCTTCATTTTTCTGTTTTCTTCTCTGCCTCCCTATGAAGTACTTGAATAATTTTTTATAATTCCATTTTGATTTGTCTATAGTATTTTTAAATGTATATATATATATATATTTAAGATTTTATTTATTTATTGGATAGAGAGAGAGATCACAAGGAGGCAGAGAGGCAGGCAGAGAGAGAGGAGGAAGCAGGCTCCCCGCTGAGCAGAGAGCCTGATGCAGGGCTCTATCCCAGCACCCTGGGATCATGACCTGAGCCAAAGGCAGAGGCTTAACCCACTGAGCCACCCAGGTGCCCCTAAATGTATATTTTTATACAGCTTTTATAATGGTTTCTTTAGGTGTTACATTACATATGCATAACATACACAGCGTAATGCATCACCCTTCACCAATTTGAGCAAAGTGTGAAAACTTGACCTCTCTTTACATCCCTTTACTCTCCCCTATTTATAATATAATTGTCTTGAATATCTCCTGTACATACAAGGAGACCCACACTAGACAGTGGTACAGTTTTGGGCTTCAGCTGTCAAACATAATTTAGAAAACTTAAGAGAAAAAGGAAAATGTACTATATTTACCTATTTTTTTTCCTTCTGTATTCTTTCTGTCTTTCTGATGTTCTCAGCATCCTTTCATTTTTCTCCTTTCTGTTTAGACAACTCCCTTGAGCCATTAATTTAGGATAAATCTGCAGGTGACAAATTCTCTTAATTCTCCTGTATCTATGATGTCTCAATTTTCTCTTTATGCCTGAAGAATATTTTCTTTGGATATGGGCACGTTTCTTCCCTTTTCTTTCAACACTTGAGAAATAGTATGCCATGTCCTTTTAACCTCTCTGGTTTCTAATGTAAAATCAACTGTCATCCAAATTGCTTTTCTCTTATAGCTAATGTGTCATTTCCCTGGCTGCCTTTAATAATTTTTTTTGTCTTTAGTTTTTATAAGTTTGACTATGATATGTTTTGCAGTGGATTTCTTATATCTACACATTCATTCTCTCTCTCTCTCTCTCTCTCTTTTTGTCAGTTTAGGAAATTTTCAGCCATTATTACTCAAATCCTCCCAACCCCCTTTCTCTATTTCTTCTGAGGCTTACATCTGTTGTTCAAAGTCCCACATGTCTCTGAGGCTGTATTCTTTTTATTTTTGTGAGTCTGTTTTCTCTCTGTTGTTCAGACAGGATAATTTCTATCATTCTGTCTTCAAGTTCTCTGACTCTTTCTTCTCTCCTTTCACTTCTGCTATTGAGCTTCTCTGTTCAGTTTTCCATTTTGGTTATTGTTTATTTTAGTCATAAAATTTTCCATTTGGTTCTTTTTCATATCTTGTATTTCTTTGCCATAGTGTTCTTTTTTTTGAATCTTTCTATATTCTTGGTATGATGAGTAATTTTTTTTATTGAAACCAGACATTTGGAATATCATGCTATAAAATTAAATTCTTCTCTGATACTAGTCTTGTGAGTGAAGGGGGGGGGGGTGCCACCTCATTTCTGCCAGATGGGTGAGCTTGGAAGGTCTAGCTTCTCTATTAGGCTTTTTTTTTATTTGTTTTCAGCATAACAGTATTCATTATTTTTGCACCACACCCAGTGCTCCATGCAATCCGTGCCCTCTATAATACCCACCATCTGGTACCCCGACTTCCCACCCCCCGCCCCTTCAAAACCTTCAGATTGTTTTTCAGAGTCCATAGTCTCTCATGGTTCACCTCCCTTCCAATTTCCCCCAACTCCCTTCTCCTCTATAACTCCCCAAGTCCTCCATGCTATTTGTTATGCTCCAAAAATAAGTGAAACCATATGATAATTGACTCTCTCTGCTTGACTTATTTCACTCAGCATAATCTCTTCCAGTCCCGTCCATGTTGCTATAAAAGTCGGGTATTTGTCCTTTCTGATGGTGGCATAATACTCCATAGTGTATATGGATTACATCTTCCTCATCCATTTGTCCTTTGAAGTAAATCTTTGTTCTTTCCACAGTTTGGCGACCATGGCCATTGCTGCTATAAACATTGGGGGTACAGATGGCCCTCTTTTCACTACATCTGTATCTTTGGGGTAAATACCCAGGAGTGCAATGGCAGGGTCATAGGGAAGTTCTATTTTTAATTTCTTGAGGAATCTCCACACTGTTCTCCAAAGAGGCTGCACCAACTTGCATTCCCACCAACAGTGTTAGAGGGTTCCCCTTTCTCCACATCCCCTCAAACACATGTTGTTTCCTGTCTTGCTAATTTTGGCCATTCTAACTGGTGTAAGGTGGTATCTCAATGTGGTTTTAATTTGAATCTCCCTGAGGGCTAGTGATGATGAACATTTTTTCATGTGTCTGATAGCCATTTGTATGTCTTCACTGGAGAAGTGTCTGTTCATATCTTCTGCCCATTTTTTGATATGATTGTCTGTTTTGTGTGTGTTGAGTTTGAGGAGTTCTTTATAAATCCTGGATATCAACCTTTTGTCTGTACTGTCATTTGCAAATATCTTCTCCCATTCCGTGGGTTGCCTCTTTGTTTTGTTGACTGTTTCCTTTGCTATGCAGAAGCTTTTGATTTTGATGAAGTCCCAGAAGTTTATTTTTGCTTTTGTTTCCTTTGCCTTTGGAGACCTATCTTGGAAGAAGTTGCTGTGGCTGATATCGAAGAGATTACTGCCTGTGTTCTCCTCTAGGATTCTTATGGATTCCTGTCTCACGTTGAGGTCTTTTATCCATTTTGAGTTTATCTTTGTGTACTGTGTAAGAGAATGGTCGAGTTTCATTCTTCTACATATAGCTGCCCCGTTTCCCCAGCATCATTTATTGAAGAGACTGTCTTTTTCCCACTGTATATTTTTTCCTGTTTTGTCGAAGATTATTTGCCCATAGAATTGAGGGTCCATCTCTGGGCTCTCTACTCTGTTCCACTGGTCTGTGTGTCTGTTTTTATGCCAGTACCATGCTGTCTTGGTGATCACAGCTTTGTAGTAAAGCTTGAAATCAGGTAGCGTGATGCCCCCAGTTTTATTTTTGTTTTTCAACATTTCCTTAGTGATTCGGGACAAGCAGGGGCAAGCAGAAGGAGATGGAAAGAGAATCTTAAGCAGGCTTTCTGTCCATCATGGAGCCCAGCAAAAAGCTCAATATCACAACCCTGAGATCATGACCTGAATTGAAATCAAGAGTCAGAGGCTTAACCAACTGAGCCACCCAGGGGCCCCTCATTAGGCTTTCTGATTCAATACAAATTTTTGGATTATTTGCTCCAGCTCTTTGAAGAATACCGGTGGAATTTTGATCAGAATGGCATTAAAAGTATAGATTGCTCTAGGCAGTATAGACATTTTAACAATTTTTATTCTTCCGATCCAAGAGTATGGAATGGTCTTCCATCTTTTTGTGTCTTCTTCAGTTTCTTTCATGAGTGTTCTCTTGTTCCTCGAATACAGATCCTTTACCTCTTTGGTTAGGTTTATTCCCAGGTATCTTATGGTTCTCCGTGCTATAGTAAATGGAATCGATTCTCTAGTTTCCCTTTCTGTATTTTCATTGTTAGTGTATAAGAAAGCCACTGATTTCTGTACGTTGACATATGGGGGTTGGAGGGAAATGTTCCTTGTTGCTTCTGGCAGGGGTGGTTGGAGTTGAGGTTCCTAATGGGTGTTCTTCTTCTTCTTTTTTTTTTTTTTTAAGTGAATATTTATTTAGGATAACAATTCACAACAAATGCCATGTTTTGTTGTGTGTGTGTATGTGTGTTTTTTAAGAGAGAGAGTGTGTGTGTGTGTGCGCGCGCACAAGTGGGCAGGGGCAAGCAGAAGGAGATGGAAAGAGAATATTAAGCAGGCTTTCTGCCCATCATGGAGCCCAACAAAAAGCTCAATATCACAACCCTGAGATCATGACCTGAATTGAAATCAAGAGTCAGAGGCTTAACCAACTGAGCCACCAAGGTGCCCCTCATTAGGTTTTCTTTAACTTTATCTCAGTAAAAGTGGATTAGAACACCATTACCACTTCCAGTGTGGCCTCCACTGATGAGCTATTGATGACAGGCAGTGTCCTTTCACCATTGAGTAGGGATGAACATTTGGACTCTCTCCTAGGCCTCTTCTGACACCATCTGGAAGGGTTATTAGGGTATCTCCTTATAAGCTGACCATGATGGAAGTCTAGTCTCCCCACTTTGTCTTTGCCAGAGGGTGGCAGGGGTAACCACAGCTTCTTCTGTGGTGTGTGGGCTGGAGTGAGCCATTATGGTCTGAAAGTTTCCTATCTTGCAGGATTGCACCTTTCCTGATCCTTGGTTAGAGAAAAGAGGCTTTTATTAGGGTCTTTTTTGGTCAGTGCCTTTTGGTGCTTCTGGGTACAGGTCTTTTCAGTTCCTAGTCTCGGGTATATGAGGAAAAAAAGAAAACCCAGAGGACTCAGCACCATGTTGTTCCTTGGATCTTGAGGTACCTAGCCAGTTCATCTTCTCACCACCTTGAGGGTCTTCTTACATTTCTTTTGTATAGAATAGCCAGGATTTGGGCACTTGGGTGGCTCAGTGGGTTAAGCCGCTGCCTTTGGCTCAGGTCATGGTCTCAGGGTACCGGGATGGAGTCCCACATCAGGCTCTCTTCTCAGCGGGGAGCCTGCTTCCCCCCCCCCCCTCTCTGCCTGCCTCTCTGCCTACTAGTGATATCTCTCTCTCTGTCAAATAAATAAATAAAATCTTTAAAAAAAGGAATAGTCAAGATTTTTTTTTTAATAGTCAAGATTTTTAATAGTACTTGGAAGAAGGAATAGAAAAAATGTATGTCTACTCGATCTTTCTGGAAGTGGATGTCCAAGCTCTAATAAAGTGCAAAATGTGAAAGGTTCAGTGTTGTAACAGGAATGGACAGAACAGTGAAATAAACAAAACTTTGAAAAACCAGTAAGAATTCTCAACAAATGTTGAGAAATTCCTGGCTAACCAGAGAAGGCAGAATTAGCACTCTGTACATAGAATATTCCAAAATAAATTCCAGATAGATTAATTGTATAATTAATTAGTTTTAAAAGTGAAAATATAGGACAGAATATAAGTTCATTCTATAATCAGAATCAGAATAAATTTGTAACATTCTCTCCACAAATGATAGCTATCTTTAATATATGAATAATTCTTATAAATCATTATGAGTACTGTAAGTAAAAAATAAGTAGAGAAAGAACCAAAGAGATCACTTGCATAAAAAAATACAAGTAATGGTAAAAACTGGTAAATAACTAAAGATCTTAACAATGAAGAATTGGTTAAATAAATATTAGTATATCCAGAGAATAGAATACATGAGGCTTTTATAAATCATATAGGAATATTTAATGCCAGTGAGAAAATGCTCATAATTCATCTTTAAATACAAAACAAAAGGCAGATTACAAAGCAGTTTAGACACCAATGCTATTTTAATAGGTGAAAACATTCAGAGTAATAGTATATTAAAAAAAAGTAAGCAGTAAGTATCAGCACTTGAAAATTAGGTATTGGAACTATGATTACTTTTTATTTTTCACCTTTGTGTTTTCCCAAAATACATTTTTTAAAAGCACACTTTTATATTGAAAATCAAATGGTAATGGTATGGGAGGGGACCTCTGGTCTTGGAGTTGACTTTGACCTCTGAGTGATATCATCTGAGACACAGGTCCTTCATCGATTTTCATTCCGCCAGACTTAGCTTGTTAGTTTTCATTGTTGTGCTTGTTGCTTTCTTGTTACAAGATGACTAACACGGCTCCGGGCATCACACCAACACTCCAGGTGGATAAAGGGAGAAAGAGAGCCTACCTCTTGCATCATCACCTCCATCTCACCAGTACCGTTTTCCAGAAACCCTCTTCCACTGGCTTGCTTACAGCTCGCCTGGCCGACCAAGGGGAAGCCGAGGCATAAGCAGGCAGTTTTCCAGACTTCAGCACAGATGATGGCATGAAAGAAGGGGCTGTGTGGATGCCAAGAGAGCCCACTGCAATTCTTACATAGTAATTTTATGCAGAAAATTAAAAGCATATTTTGTAGAGTGCAATCAATTGAATGTCACGACAGCCAAAATATGCAAGAAGTATGTTTTGCAGGGCCTGTAAAAAGCGTCTGTGACATCTGACCATTAAAAGGAGTTGGAGGATGCACTTACAAACTATTCGGGCTCTGATCCTTGCATTGCAAGGGTGAAACCTTATAAATTCCACATCTCTACACTGAGAAAAGATGAGAAGGTTGAGGGTGGGTGCACGTATCTCTCTACCATAAACTCTTGTACAGGCACTTTGTTCTATGTGGCAGCCGAGAGTGCTTTCAAGCTGTGTTTGCTTACATGAAATCTGAGTCAGCCGGCCCGCGAATGAAAAAAAAAAAAAAAGTCATCAAAACGCAGGACTGGTCGTACAACTAAAGGCAGCAAGCTGTCGGGCAGAGAGCGCAGGCTGAGGGTCCGGAGATCTGAAGGTTCTATCCCAGATGGCTGCTAAGCAGCTGTGTGCCCTTGGACACCTAATTAACATCAACCAACTTCGGTTTCCTAATCTGTAAGATCAGGGTGGCGGGGTGCGGGTAAGACCATGCTCGCATTCGGAGCATGAGATGACCGCATCCTATTTTAACTGATACCTTCTGCAAATTAAGAACCGCAGAGGGAATGAATCCCATTAAGCCTCTCGCTGTGAGCAGACAGAAGGGAACACAGAGAGAACTGGAGGGAGACAGATGTGGGGAGGCTTTGGCTCCCTGTCTGCTGTCATCATTCACAGTAGACAGTACAATCCACAGGGGAAATGCAGCAGATATCAACCCCGAGAAGCCACTGAAACTCCAGCAACGTGACTTTTGTAGGAGGAGTGGCTCGGCGATGTGACTGAGCCCACACTCCGACTCCCGGCTTGGGGTCCTCGCTGATCTCATCTCACGAACTCCAGGCTGAGACGAATCCCGATGCTTGGGAAGTGGTCACTGGCAGTTACGGAAAGCTTTCTGTCCAGGATCAGAGGCCGTGCAAGACACCCTTCATTGGTACCGTCAGGTTGTATCAACAGCCTTCAGGTTCAGATGTCAGCGATGGCTGTCAGCACAGGCTGAAATGTACCACTTACAGCCCGTGACGTTCAGCATGTTACTTAACCTCTCTGTGCTTCCATTGCTTGTTCGTGATGTGCTGGACAGGAATTGCACCTGTTCCTGAGAACTGGGTGAAGTTGAAAAAAATTGAGTCCAATGCCTGATCTCTAGATAGTTATGATCAGAGGTAGGGTTTCATTCTTTAAGTAAATCAATGAATTTGCCACTAAGCTTATAAGCTGTTATGTATTAGTACGTAGTGGTGGATTTCTTAGTCTGGGGAGTAGAGTTTCTTTATTGCAGAAAAGGCAAAAGTAGGAAGTTTACCATAAAACTTGGGGAAACTTCTGGTCGCCTGGGTGGCTCCGTCATTTAAGCCTCTGCCTTCAGCTCAGGTCATGATCCCAGGGTCCTGGGATCAAGTCCCACATCAGGCTCCCTGCCTTCCCGGGAGCCTGCTTCTCCCTCTCCCTCTGCCTGCCACTCCTCCTGCTTGTGTGCACATGCTCTCTCTCTGTCTGATAAATCCTAAAAAAGAAAAAAAAAAAAGAAAAGAAAACAACTTGGGGAAACTTTTAATGATACACATTCATTCCAAAGGATGTGTGTGGCTTTGCAAACAGTTGTCACCCTAGTGCAGCTCAGACCCTTCTACTACTGTGGAGAAGGCAGAGAACAAGAGAGAGGTAAGGTCTGGGGGACAGAAAGGAATAGACATGTGTGTTTGGATTTGGCTTGGGCTATGTCTTTCAACAGAAGCCGACAGTGTAACTGGAGGTGGTCATGGAAACAACTGGAAAGTTTTCAACTATCGTCTCGTCCTAGTTCTCTTGTTGGAAGCCTCTCCTGGACCCTTAACAGGCGGTCCACTTATAGTCTCTTAATATGGGCTATTGTCAGAATAGACTTTCAAATCCATGGGGGGAAAAGCTGGGCTGTTCATTAAATGGTGTTGAGACAGCTGGCTGACCATTTGGAAAAACAAAGCGAGAACCCTATCTCGAACCAAAATAAACCACAAATGGGTTAAATATTTTAGAAAAACACAGAGGCATGTAAGCGTCAGGAAGAACACAGGTGAGTGGCAGAACTAGATTATGGGGAAAGACTTTATGACTCTAATACTTAGAGCAGAAATTATAATAGGAAACGTGATTGGTGATCACATGAACAATTTTAAATGTCCTTTTATTAAAAAAAAAAAAAAAAAGCCAAGACACAATAGAGCAGTGACTTAAGAGAAATAGTTCATCAGGTGAAAGAAAGGGTGACTATCCTCCAGACAGAAAAAGCCTTTCTAAATGAAGTAGGAAAAAAATGACCTGTCCCCTTCTTCTCCTCCACCCTTAATATGATAATGGCCATACACAGGACACTGTGAAAAGAAGAAAGACATATGGCGAATAGAACATGAAGAAAATGCAGCTTCATGTGGAAGCAGCTACTAGTGACCTATCAAGTTGTCAAAGATGAAAAGAGCAGCCACACTCCACGTCAGAGGAAGAATTTGTGGGGCTGTGGGCAGTGGCAGATCGCAAATATGCAAAAACTTTTTGGAGAGCTCATGGACCACATGGGTATTTGTGTGTGTGTGTGTGTGTGTGTGTGTGTGTGTGTGTGTGTGTGAAAAGTCTTTGCCTCCAATATTTATCCTTGGAAAATTACACTGATGTGCCTGGGGATTTAGACCCAGGGTGTCCACTCAGAGGATTCGGGAATCTCAGCGTAGAAAGTTGAGACATCTGTCCTCTGAAGCCAGTGAATAATTAAGATTTAGTTTCCACAGAGGGATAATCCGGAACTGTTTCTGCAAAAAGAGAACGTGTTGATGAAGAATGACATTGCCATTAAAAGAGTCATAAGGCGGGATTAGAGTGTAGGTCATGTTTATATCAAAATTCTACACCTCGCTGTGTTTAGCTTCTGAATACACATACGTGGAAGAATATTATCAAAAAGTGAAAAAGGAGGATCCCCTTCGCCCCCAGGCTAGTACACCTCAGAAGTGTCACAGTCGTGAGAAGTTAGGAGTGGCTGGGGAGAGCTCTGGGGAGATGTGAAAATTAAATGCAGTCTACCCTGGATTGGATCCTAGAACATTAATGGAAAACGGATAAAATCTAGCTCAGGTCTGGAGTTTAGTTCAGAGCATATCAGTATCGGTTTCTCGGCTTGGACCCATGTACCACACTATTATAAGGTGTGAACAAGGAAGGAAACTGGGCTAGGGGCACATGGGAATGTGCCATACGATCTTTGCAGCTTTTATGAAAATCCAAAATTATCCCAAAATCAAAAGTGTATTAAAAATATCAGGACAAACATTTGCTTATGTAGTGAAAGAAAATATACAGAATATAATCCATAGTAAAATCTTAAAAAAAAAAAATCAGGACATTTTAATCTTTTGTTGTTGTTGTTCAAGTAGGCACCATGCCCAACATGGAGCCCAACAGTGGACTTGAGCTCACGACCCTGAGATCAAGACCTGAGCCGAGATCAAGAGTCAGATGCCCAACCTACCGAGCTACCCAGGTGCCACAGGACATCTTTTAAAAGGATGTAGACATGTTGCACTGCATTAGAGAGACCTAAAGACCTGAAGACTCTCAGATCCTACATGTATAATTTTTTACGACGATGTTGTATATTTTACAATGAAGGATAAGCTGATTTAAAAATAAAATATTATAGGAGCATATTTGTGAGCATGGAATAATAGGAAAAAACAAATTACAATACAGCATGCTCCTATTTAAAAAATTTTAAGTCAGTGACTTGTGTTTACTTCCCTTTCTGATTTTAAAAGCAAACACACATTGCTTATAAGATCAAAATAATTACAGTTTAAAACATCTGTGAAGGTGAGCATGAGCAGGTACAGTTCCTCAACCTCTAGTCTCGTGAGCTGAAATGGAGTTTCCTGACCATGAGCTTGTTCCTTGACACTTGGAGGCCACAGAAACTTGGTCCCTTTCTTCTGGAGATAGACTTAAGTAAATACCCCTTTATTCTAATAATGATCCAACATATCTTGTCTCTGCTTAGTTCAGTCCATTCAAAACAGAAGGATAAAGGCAAGGGCCTCAACAGAAATAAGAAGACGGAAAGAGAGAACAATTGCATGCCATGAAATATTTTCCACTGGGCTGGTTATTTAAAATACAGTTTTCAGAGAAAATGACAGCCAGCTGACGAGAGAAGATATAAAATCATTTAACTTTCACACCGCCATTGGAAAACTGAAGACAAAATGTAAACAACCATTTTGCCTATTTTGCATTCATCCCATAATCACAGGGCTGCCTTATATGGAATAAAATGCCTAACATCTGAAAGCAGATACGACTGATACTTATTGTAATGTTCTGGACAAGTGTCCATATAATACAGTCTTTTCATACGCTTGTCTTACTCAGAAGTGAATTCGCTGGATGGTTTCCAAGCTATAATTTGGATTTCAAAGACTGTAAATACCACATTATAATTGAATTCCCAGTAACTTTTAAACTCATGGAGATGAGACATCGGTGGTGGCTGAAAGTGGCTTCCAAAGCCCAGGACACACAACTGCCCACATCACCCCCACCCCGGGCCTCCCACTCTCCTGTGTCATATTTCAGAATTCATTTCTGCGAGTCTCAGAGATTGGATGGTTTTCCAGAACCTTCCTCACAAGCCCAGTGACTTACGCTGGCTGAGAGTTACCAACAGGTGATTTGGTAATTATAAGTTAGGTCGTAAAGTGGTCTCGATGGGAGGGGTGAGACTGCGAGCAGCCAGGGGGGAGGAGCGGCCAAATCATGGAGGGCCTTGAAAGCCACCGTAAGAAGGCTGGACTTTACCTCAGTGGTCTTAGGGGCTGGACTGTGGGCCTCCCCTGCCAAAATTCATAGGTTGCCGTTCTATTCCCCTGTACCTGAGACTATGATTATCTTTGGAGATAAGGTATGTAAAGTGATAATTAAACCCAGACGAAGTCCCTAGGGTGGACCCTGACCCAACAGGACTGTGACCTTCTAAGAGGAGATTAGGACACCCAGCAAAGAGACCGTGTGAAGATCCTGAGAGAAGATGGCCATCTTCCAGCCAAGGAGTGAGGCCTTGGAAGAAACCAACCTTGTGGAGCCTGGATCTCGGACTTCTAGCCCCCAGAAGGGTCAGAAAATAAACGTCTGGAGCCACTCAGTCTGTGGTACTTTGTTCTGGAATCCAAGCAGACTCACACCAAGGACGATGGAGTGTTTTGAGCTGCAGGAGAAAGCTGGTTAGATTTATCTTCCTAGAGCATCACTCTGCCGGGTGGGCCAAAGGGATAGGGCGTTGTCACAGCTGCTCAGCACAAACGGGAAGGCCACCTTCTAAGTGATATTTTGAATAATGTGCCCCTGGTTTGTTTAATACACGCTGTGCAAGGGCACTGCAATTGGGGAGCACTCTGACAGAGCGCAGATAAAGGGGTTGGAAAGAAGCAAATGGATCTGAAAGAGATTTAGAAAATACCCAGTGGTTTTTGAAGATTGGTTGGCTTCTCCTAGCGAGAGAGGGGAAGAGGCAAGGATTGGGTTGCCTGTGTTGGCTTTGAGTTTGAAGAACCATGTGGAGGTAACCAAATAGAGATTTTCAATAGGGACTCAGAGATATGAAGACATGGATTTTTAGATGCATCATGACTTACAGCCCACTATTTTCAACTACAGGGGTTGACAAGAACGAAAGGAATAATGTACAACACAGGACAATAGCATAAGAGAAATAGAAATAAGTATTATGTTTTTAATTCCAACCTCAAAGTCAGAGCCTCACTATGGGGAGGTAGCATCAAAATAAGAAATAATGGTGCCACCCATTCCCTTCCTCTCCTCTGCCCATCTGCTGCTCCAGGCACAGCAGCCTTCTCCCATCCAGTTTCTGGAGTCTTGGGAGTGCCCTGAATACAGAGATAGGACATGCATGGGTTTCCTTATTCATCCAGCAAATATTAGTACCCGCAGTATGTCCTATATAGTGCTAAGGTTCTGTGGGCCAATAAAAACCATCATGTTCTCCCCATCCTCAGAACAATCCAGATGCTTGGTCTGTTGCAGGCTCCCCTAGAATTGTAGTTCAGTGAGCAGCATGGAGGAGTAAAGCCAAGTTCTTGCCAAATGCATCACTGAAGTTGCTTCGAGAATACATATAGACTTAAAGAAGACAAAAGCAAAGCCACTGTCCCTTCCCCTGTATTGTCACACATAATCAAAGGTTGACGGTCACGTGGCTGAGGGTGGGACTTTGCATTTGGCATGACGTGTGCCGAAGTTCAAGATAGGTCTAGTTATTACACATTCCCCAAATAATTTTTTTCAATTCATGAATCTGCCTGAATGCTTTTGTTTAGTTAGAAGGGAAGGTAGATTGAGGAATTAGCTTTGCAACAGGACAGGCTGAGACAAAAGAGACAGCTCGGAAGCCACCACTGACTGCCTACTCTGTGCACACCTGAGAGAAACTCCTTTGGGACCACGTGAAAGTAACTGACGAACAGGAGAGGAGGATTTACTCTTGCTTGGGCTCAAAGTATTATCATGCGGGCACAGATGTAAATGTAACCCTATTCCAGCCCCAGACTGGTGGGGCCCAGCAACATTTGGGCAACGCTTGGGCAATGTGAGATAAGTAAGCATATATTCAAATCCTTCTGGGAACCTGGGATAAGATTGCCTTGCTTTTTTAAAATGAATACTTATAACATGAAATAATCATTTATGTTGATATTTGACTTACATGCTGGTTTGTTCAGCTTAGTAACTCCATCAAGAGCAAAAAATTCATATGTAGGGGATTATGGGAAAGCAGAAAGCTTTGGTGTTTTGGCAGAAGGGAAAGGAAATAAATCGCTTTGGCCAAGAAGTCAATAATCCTTACGTGCGTTGTAAAATACAGTCTGGGAAGCAACACGGAAATCCATCGTCAGCCAGCCATGTCCTTGTGAAGGGATTGTGACACCAAAGGAAGAAAGGGACTCTAATGGGAGAAGACATTTGAAGTGATGTCTCCCATCTCTGGTCTCATGTGATACTGAAGTATTCCGGGGGGTTACGCCTGGTCCTTTTCTTGTTTCATTCTTGTTCAACACAGTTTCAACCCAAATGAGAAATCAGCCGGGGCTAGCTAGTCTTTGGTTTAGAGATGTCAGAGTTATAATAAAATTCTCTCCAGTCTATAGGGAGAAGACATTCACAAGTGGAAGTCAAAATGGCAGGAGACATACCCTACCTCTATAGACATGTCCCCACCCGTTGTTTACCTGCCTTTACTCTCTTGTCGCGCTCCAAAAGAGCACTTGTTCCAACAGAGCCAAGCTGCCCCAGAGCAGGCAGAGGGCTTTACTGAATGTACAGAGATTGTGCATCTGGTTCCTACAAACCTGTTGTGGGGAGGGCAAAGAGGACTGTCAAAAGCCCATTAACAGTAAACTGGTTCTTCCTTGGCCACCCTTTAAGCAATGCTTCTCTGCTGCAGTGGGCATACAGATAGTCTAGGGGGTATCGTTAGAATACGGATTCCAATTCAGAAGGTCTGAGGTGGGTTCTGCCATTTTATACTTCCAGATGGCACCATCACACTTTAGCAAGCTGACTTTTCCTATAATATCCCCCAGATGGAGAAGAGCGGCATTGCCTTTTCCACCTAACATTGCAGGAGAAAACCAGCCGTCAGCCACAGATGTGTTCAGCATGGTTTCAGTTCTGGGCTGCCCGTCCCTGATGAGTGAACCTTCCCAATAATTACCAAATTAAAGTGAAGAGAGATCTGTGTGAATAAATTCAGTATTTCATAACATGGTGCTTTATAGTGGTAACATAACAAAGATGACAAGAGTTGACGTAGATCTCTCATGGATGGTTCGACAGCAATTGGGGGACATTGCTGGCAAACCGTCCATGCTAAACATCTCATTTCAAATCTGCTTGTTGAAAAGTGTGGGCATTGTATCGCATTACTTCATGGAAGAGAAAACCTTCCCTGGGATTCAGAAGATGCGACATCCTAGCTCTGCGGTGTGACTCCAAGTAATGTCCCTCCACCTCTCTGAAGCTCAGGGTGAAATGAACTAGATTAACTAAATGCCTGTGGAGGTCCTTTCAGCTCTAAGATTCCATCCACAGCATAACATACTGAAACATCATTTAAGTTCTGGCCAGTGATGAGGAAGGTGCTGGGTCTGGGGTTGTCATTAGTATAATACCCTGGGTCTCACACCAGTGACAACAGGACTGTGGGTGTCATGGTTGGAGCTCTGGCTTTGAAGTCAGACAGATCTGGGCTCCGATCCTGCTTCCCTGTGATGCTAGACTCATGGTATTTCAGAGACAACTGAATTTCTCTGAGTTTTCAGTTAAGTCATCTATAAACCATCCAATGAGACAGCCTCCTTGGAATATTCTGAGTGGCATGACCAAACGTTAAGGTTTGCCCAAGACTTTTAGTGCTAAAACCAGGACCGTCCCAGCCACAGGGTCATCGGCCATTCTCAACTCCCAGGTGCCAACCGTGAGAAACCTGTGAAGCACACAGCGAATGGCCAATGAGTATTAGCCACCATGACCAATAGTATAGAAATCTAGGGAGTTTGGGGTGAATTTGTGTTCAACCAGAACCATAATCCAGAACTGTTTTTTTTTTTTTTTTTTGAGTCCTGGCATCACCTACTTAAAAGTTATAGGGCTCTCTTTGCTAAAAAAAAAAAAAAAAGAGAGAGAGAGAGAGGACTTGAAATAAAATCCCTGCTCTGTCATTCACTTGCTGTGTGACTTTGAGTCACACCCTCTGCCCTTGTGAGGCTCAGATGTGAAGAGTCACCGGGTGACTGTGACATATGACACAACACAAAATGGGGGCCGTTCTGCTGAGCCAAGCTTTGAGTCAAAGGACAACATGGCTTCTCAGGGATGAGACACTCACAAGCCTGGTTTGGAGACTCTGACATGGCTGCACGCAGACAAAGGCGGTGCTGAACAGCGTCATCGGACCCAACACCAGCCAGGAATGTGAGCAGCTGTCTCTCTAAAACTGGTGTCATACACGGCAGCAATGCCAACATCCTCTTCCACCAAAACGCTCCAGAGCCCATCCTTGTCAGACAGACAAAGATATGTCTCCCAGGATCAGCACAAGGTATGTCTTGCCATTGTCTCGGGAACTTTGGATTCATCCTGCTGGAAAGACTGGCATGTGCTAATCTGCATGGACAAGCAGAGAGAACTCGGTAACCAAATCCTCTTCCTACAGCTGCTTCTGCCCTCCAACCCATTCTGCTTTTGGAGGTTTTCTCCTTTTCCCTCCCTTCCCACTCTCTGCCCACCTGGACTGCCCACTCCTATGGGCTTCGGGTTCCAATCAACCAGCCTCAAGCATCATCAGCATCATCATTCTGGTTGTACTCTTTAATTAATCTCAGTGTTCCCACTCCTCCATAACCTTTCCTGTGGTTTCCCTGTGAAAGCCTATTGCTCTGTCCAACAGAAACCTCTTGCATACCCTCCCAGAGCTTGCATCCCTCTACACACACCCTGGTTTGTCCAGAGCAACTTCAGCTAACATTTGCTGTCCCAGGTTAGTAATTTGTTGAACCCCCTTTTACTCTTAAAAAAAAAAAAAAATGTCCTGGCTGGGAAGATAAACTGTGTAATCACACTCACTAGAGTATGATTCAGCAGGACGAATGAGTCACCCACGCCTGAGGGAGTGAACATTCATAAAACTAGTCAACCCTAGTTAGGGGATTGAGGAGGAAATCCACCCAAAGACATACAGGTAGAAGGCTAACATCACGCTGAGAAATGGGTGCTCCTGGGCCAGACGTCATCGCTTTAGGGAGTAAGATGCCACAGAGAGCAAACTTGTACTTTGGGCGAGACCGTGAGTTGTACTTCTTCAACAAATAAACAATTACATAATAAATACAGAGAGGCTTATCACCATGCAAATGGATCATCAACAACAATGTCCACACTTCTGCCTTACTGGAAGCCACCAAGCTCCCTTTTGTGGAAGGTGGACAGAATGTGTGGCCTCATGAAGGATCTGGGGTCATGGGATAAATCAGATTGGAATTAGGATACTGACTTTTTTCCTAATGGTGTAATCTTGGGCAAATGGTTTTCTATGTCCAGCCCTTAGTTTCATCACTTATGAAAAGAGAGTGTTCAATTAGCCATTGACTTTCCAGCGAGGCACTGCGGAGACCAGGGGTTTTAGCGGTGTTGCCTCGTGGAGCCTTGGGGGAAAAGGGGCAGCTTCAGATCTCCTACCACGGTTCCAGTAGAGTCCCACTTTCATGATTCTTGTATCAAATAATGAGCTGTCTGTAGATCTTATTTTAATTTGCTATTAAGATTTTGGTGCTACAATAAAATGTGGGCACCTACAGACTAGACGGTCTCTAAGATCCCTTCCCTGTTCTGGTAGATGTGGGTCTGACACCTCAGGACACGTCAGCAGTTAGTGAGCCTACAAAGGGAAGTTGACAGAAGATTCCTCTGATGCCCTCAAAGAGCCACAGTAACTTGCTATTACGTACAGACCAAGTCAGCCTTAGGTGTGTGAACTGGTTTGTGAGGGAAGCTGATGAAGACAGGTCTGTCCAAGGAGCGTGTGGGTCCAGACCTGTGAAGGTGTGCTTGACAGGTGTCTTGGCTGGAAAGGAAATTTCTAGGCCTCTGACAGGTGTTCCTTGCAGGGTTGTCCATTACTCATAAAGGTCCATAGATTCTAAACTGACCCTAGAGTCTAGACCTAGGACCGTAGAATTCAACTGTGTAAGGGATAAATGCCAAAGTCTTCATTTCATGGACCAGCTTAGAGTCTGGATTATTAGGAAAAAGCCTGGTGTCTGAAAAGTATTGCCAATATGTCCAAAATTCTTAATAATAGGAATAATAATAATGATGATGATGATGATAATGAAAAAGTCTGTTGTGCCCTGGCACTTTAGGGATTGGGCAGCACATTGAAATTTTAGGAAAAAAACATCCTTTTTCCTGCAATGAAAATCAGAAGTCTAAACATTTAGATAAGACCCTTTAATGAGAACAAAGAGGAGTAGGGAAACAGTCTCTTTCCCACAGGCTGGATGTTCCAGAAATCAAGAGACAAATGTAGGCTGTGATAGAATTGCTTGCTTTCACTGACTTGGAAAAAAAATTCAGATCTTGAATCATAAGGAAAAGATCGGCACTGAGAGGGTTTCTGTCCCTGCGATTTGTGAAGCAGAGATTCCCCCTGGGGAACCAAAATAGGAATCTGGAGACTTGTTTCTTTTGCTCTATGAAAGCACCAGATAAGTTACTTGAGATCGAACTTGAATCAAAATCATTTGTGCTCTCTTTTTTATCTTCTCCAAAAAATGAGATTTCTTCCATCTTGCATGTTACTGGTTTCATATCAGAAACACTTTTCAGTCTTGGTTTCGATTTGGAATTCATTTGAATCTAGTCTTTTCTATACTCTGTCATTGCAGAATGACTCACTCGATCACTGCTCCTTATTTCACGGAACGTCTAATCATGCCACAATACTATTTAAGAATATCTGGGGAATTCGGGGCAGCTGGGTGACTCAGTGAGTTAAGTCTCTGCCTTCAGCCCAGGTCAGGATCTCAGGGTACTGGGATCGAGCCCCGCATCGGGCTCTCTGCTCAGCAGGGAGCCTGCTTCCCCCTCTCTGTCTGCCTGCCTCTCTGCCTACTTGTGATCTCTCTCTCTCTGTTAAATAAATAAATAAAATCTTAAAAACAAAGAATATCCATGGCATTCAACTGCATAAGGGATAAAGGCCAAAGTCTTCATAGGATAGACATTCATTAGTGCAAGCCAGCCTTTAATTCGGGCTCATGTCTGTATGATCCAGAAGCACCAGATTGCCCGTTAGTTGCCAAGCACATCTTGTAGCTTCTCTGTGGCGCCCCACATGGAATCACCTTCCTCTGCTCCCAGAATCCTCTGTGTCCGTGGTTGGCTCAACCCGGATCCCACTTGTGCCTCAAAAGCCATGTGTGTGACTCTCCTGCTATGTGGACAGTGAGAAGCATGATGACAGGGACTATACCTATTCCTTTTCCTACTTCTGGCATCTCCTATAGAGCCCAGTACCCGGTAGATGCTCAAGAAATCTTCATAGAAAAAAAAATTTTTTTTAATGAATAAATTCTCAGTTGCATCTCAAAATCAGGGGGCCGAGCAGTCCTTCAAATAGAGGGTGCTTCTTTTGTCTGTTTGAAATACGTAAGCCTAGTTTACTGGCTGTAAAACAAAGGGTACCGGAAATCTTTTAAAACTAAATCTTTTCAGTTTAGGATGACTGGTTAAGCATATGTTTTCAATCCTCTTTTCTTTCCAAACGTCCATAGAATTACCATTCTCCCATAAAGAAAAATTAGCAAAAAGTCTGTGTTGGCTTTGAGAAATTGGGAAGGGTGATATCCGTATGAAGACAATTCTGAGGAATTTCTGTTAAATATAGTGCAGCGAGGAGACATTAGATGGAGCCCACCCACAGTGCGACAGATGCGTTGTGGACCCCACCTGAGCGGTAAATGGAAAAACACCCTTGAGATGAGCCCCTCTGAATTTCCCTGGCTCAAGGCTCAAGGCTTCTGTGTCCAAACACTGCTGGAAGAAAGGGGAAAATTGAGGCCAGTTGACAGTTTGACAAAACCTTTTTTTGTTGTTGTTAAGATTTTATTTGAGAGAGAGGAAGAGTACATGAGTAGGGAGAGAGGGCAGAACAGGCTCCCTGCTAAGCGTGGAGCCCAACTCAAGGCTCGATCCCAGGACTCTGAGATCACGACCTGCGCCGAAATCAGACACGCTTAACTGACTGAGCCACTCAGGCACCCCAGTATTGAGAAAATCTCTAAAAGGAGATTCAGATAAATTCTACATGAAAAAAAATTATGAGATGGAGAAATTTACATACATATTGGATATTTAATGATGGCAAGTAATGACTTCTAGTTTGTGTGGTTTTTTATGATAGAATAATGGGACATGGACTCTGGTGATGTTTTTTTAGCAAGAGTTTGTATTTTTCTGTACATTTGATCCTCATAATCCATGGATTCTGGCTTTGGGAATTTGCCTACTAGCTAAACATTATTGGTATCCCCCAAATCCATAGTCAAGGGACTTTTGCAAACATTTGAGGACAGGAGGAGAGTGGCGAAGTTTGATTCACCGGGTATGCACGGTCCGCTAGAGGTCAACAAGGCTCTCTGGTCTTGTTTCAGCTCTTATAATATAAACCAGTAACCTTTTCATGGTCTGTGTCATGCCATGTTTTTTGCATTTTTGCGCCTTTTGCTGGTGACTTTGCTGTTTAAAGCGGCTCCCAAGGATAGTGTTGAAGGGCTGGTCTGGTGTTTCTAAGCTGTGAAGTGCCTTCCAGAAAAAACAGGCGTTATATTGAAGCTTCATCCAGGCATGAGTGCTGTTGTCCGTGAGTTCAGTATTAACGAGTCAACAATGTGTCTTAAGCAAGGTGTCTTTAAACAGACACACACCTGAAACAAGGGTATGTATTTATCAGTTGACACAAATCTTGTGACCGGAGGCTCACAGGAACGTAACCCTGTATTTGCTCAAGAGGAAAGATTCAGGATTTGTTTGTTATTTCTGTGGTCAAGAGACTCTAAAGAACATAACTACCACAAACAGTAAGAATCAGCTGTAAACAGGGATATGTGTCCGAAATTTGCTCCAAGATCATCTGGAGGGCTGGAAGTGGGAATAGAAATGAAATGGGTTGGCCACAAGGAAATGGTTGGAGATGTGTGACAGGTATACGAGCATTCATCATACCATTCTCTCCACTTTTGTATATATTTGAAATTTCCCATAACCAAAAGATTTTGTTTCTTAAAATAAAGAGAGAGGGAGAGGGAATAACATAGCAGAAATACAAGTTTGACTTTTCTTCAGGCATTAAAAATCATTTCGCGTATTATTGAAGGGAATATAATTATTTAGAAGTAGAATGAATTAAATTTCACATGAAGTATAAATGATCCAGTGCCATGGAAAGTTAGTATATACAAGTCGGCAAATGCAAAAGATAGTGCATGAGTGTGGGCTTTATAAATTGTAAGGCAATACTGAAACGTACCTATCGTCTTTGGAAGTAAAAAGAGAAAAGCAAGAAACATGTAAATAACACTACCTTCTGCCATGTCACTGGAATAAAGCTTAGTTTCTAATCTTCACTCTTGTTTATCCCACGAATAAATCTGCTTCAGGCCCCCCAGGAGGCTCTGCCCCCTCTGCCCCAGCTCAGTGTCCGACAGCCCATAACAGGTCACGTCCAAGGGTGAATGCCCTACTTCACCACTGCAGGTTTCCACAAAGCCTCACCTTGCTCGAAGCCCCTCCAACATTAATTCAGCAGTTACCTTCGCCAAGCTGACACCTCTGTATCCTTCCTTTTCTCCCTTACCCCCACCAACAGGGTTTTCCAAGTATCTTCTGAGGGGTCTTAATGCCCTAGGGAGATTTCCCGGGAGAGCAGAGTGGAGGCCAGGGTGAGCTAGGGAAGGGGCTGCACCAACCAACACCCCTTTTATCTGCTTCATAATCTGGGTTTTGCGAAAGATCTCACAAGGGGGAAAAAAAGAGTACACTTCTTAGGGGAAAACATTGCACACAAGCCATACTCTGAGCCTCGTTTTGCAAGGAAGGCCCAGGAGGGCTTGATGTAGGCACGTGGCAGCTGTTCCGGATGAACCAGACTGACTTCGAGTTGCACTTACTTGGAGAAACCAAGCTCTCCTGCAGCCCAGATCAACACAGGTTCCTCTGAGATGCTCAGCACTGGCCAGGTTTTGTGTTTTTTTTGTTTTGTTTTGTTTTTGTTTGTGCAGAGTCGTGTGTCCTTTGGGTCTTCAGCTTGAGAAAGATTTGGAGAACCCCAAGATTTTTTTGAGTTCTCCTCTTCATCCTCACTACCATTTTTTTTTTTTTTTTGAGAACCTGTCACATGCTGTTGTGCGCCAGTTTCTCTGCATTCATTATTTTACTTAACCCTCTCCATAAACATGCAGAACAGGTGGTAGCTTCCTCCAGGATTAGTCACACTCTTATGGGCAAATGACAAACACCCAGCTCTTAGCCTCAGAACCTCACAGAAGCAAGTGCAGGAAAGGCTGGCTGGAGCCTTCAGAGTACTTCTTAAAGTAACCCCCCACCCCATGTTTTACGTAAGCTGTTTTTTTAAAAAATTGAAACATAGTTGCTATACAGTATTATTATATTAGTGTCGGGTGTAGAACGTAGTGATTGGACATTTATATACATTACAAAATGATCACCAGGTTAGGCCTAGTTACCGTATATCTGGGTACATAGTTATTAAAATAACTGGTGAGGGGGCACCTGGGTGGCTCAGTCGGTTAAGCCTTGACTCTTGATTTTGGCTCAGGTCATGATCTCAGGATGGTCAGACGGAGCCCCGCGTCGGGCTCCCTGCTCAGGAGAGAGGCTGCTTGGATTCTCTTTCCGTCTCCCTCTCTTCCTCCCCCTCCCCCTGTCAAATCAATAAATCAATAAGATACTTAGAATATCATGGACTCGATTCCCTATGCTGCGCATCCCTGTGACTTAACTGATTTTCTAACTGAAAATGTGTACCTCTTCCTCCCCATCACCTGTCTCATCCATGCCCCCCCCGCCGCAGCCTCCCCTCTGGCCGCTAGCAGTTTGCTCTGTATTTATGAGTCTTTCTGTTTTGTTTTGCTTGTTCATTTGGTTTTCTTTTTTTATTTTTTAAGATTCCACAAATTAAGTGAAATTATATGACCTTTGTCTTTATTATCTATCTCAAATATTTGAGATCTAATTTACATGACTTTTTCTCATACTAAACCTTCAAACATAATTAATAATTGTTTAAAACTGGGAAATCTGCATGGCTCAGTCCATTAAGCATCGGTCTTCGGCTCAGGTCATGATCCCAGGGTCCTGGGATCGAGTCCTGCATTGAGCTATTTGCTCAGCTTCTCTCTCGGCCTGGTGCTCCCTCCGCATGTGCCTTCTCTGTCTCTCTGACAAATAAATAAATAAAACCTTTAAAAAATTGTTTGAAACTCAAATGGATATTATATTTGGACTACACAACAGGTCGGATGCTACCTTTTGAATGGCTCACGTCCAGTTTATAGTCCCATCGGACAGTACAATTAACAGGAAAGTCTTTTATACTCTTCCCATTTTGAAGTTTAACTTCAAGTGATAGGCAATTAAAAATTCAGCGGCACGAGCCCCTGTGGCTGTGACTGCCACCTTGGGCAGCAGAATACAAGGAGTTTCAGGGCGGGAGGAGGCTGTTTTAGATACAGAAATCAGGAAGATCTTGTATGAAGTGACAGTCCCGCAGAGACATGAATGGAATGAGAGAGGGAGGCTGCCAAGATGTTAGGGAGCAGCATTCCAGGAAAACAGAGACACAAACCACAAAGTCCTGGAAGTGGGATCGTAAATATCCAAATACATGTATCACCTTCAAATTCTTGACCTTGGGAGTCTCTCTACTTGTAAGGATGTCACATGGTGCAGTATCTCTTCGGGGCTTAGGGTGCAGCAGCGTTCCTAAAATACACATCGCTTCCCGTTTCCACCGCTCATGAGAACAAAACATGAGATTTATCTCGATCATGAGAAAGAAATCAAAGGTGTTTAGAGCTCCGAGTCTGGCCTCAGTACCGAGCCAGCTGTCTGCGGTGAGCAGCACGAAAGAGAAATGACAAGAGCGAAATCTCTGGGTGGCACCTGGCAGCAGGGCGCAGCTTGCCCTCACCCCACCTCTGTCCTTGAGAAAGGTTCATGGTGGCCATCTGTATGCAGCTAATCTCTGTCTTACTTTCTCTTGGCAGTTTTCTGGACAGCTGACACCTTTCACGATGATAGCAGAAGTAGGCTTCCAAATAGCCCTATCCAGAGCCCACTCAGAGGATCTGAGCAAACGGGTTAAAGCCTCCCTTATCTTTGCTTTTCCTTAGGCAAGTTCGACCGAGGTGTGTAAACAGCTGAATAATCTCAACCGGGGACGAAAAGTCTGGGGGGAACCAGACAACCAAAAAGCTGAGAGGCCTCTCAAGTGGGCCCCAAGCTCCCTGGGTCGGGAGCACATGGAGCTTAGGAAGAGAAATCAGGGAACAAATTCTGCCCACACTCACACTTCTGTATCCCAAAATGGGGGCGCGGTATCACTGAAGGGAGCTGGAAAGATTGAAAGGCTTAAGATACCAAAAGATGGATTTTGTTAGGGCGATTAGCTGAAAGGCCTTTTCTTTGATTAAAATTGTCTTTATTAATTAGTATTCATCAAAAGTTGTGACACATGGGGCACCTGGGTGGCTCAGTGGGTTAAAACCTCTGCCTTCAGCTCAGGTCATGATCTCAGGGTCCTGGGATCGAGCCCCGCATCAGGCTCTCTGCTCAGCAGGGAGCCTGCTTCCTCCTCTCTCTCTGTCTGCCTCTCTGCCTACTTGTGATCTTTCTCTCTCTGTCAAATAAATAAATAAAATCTTTAAAAATTTGTGACACAATGAAAAGATGCCCAACGTCAGTCATCGTCAGGAAATTGCAAAACAGAAGCACAATGACATGTCACCTCACACTTGTCAGAATGGCCAACAGCAGAAAGACAGGAAATAACACTTGTTGGTGAGGATGTGGAGAAAGGGGAACCCTCATGAGCTGTTGGTGGGAAGGCCCACTGGTGCAGCCGCTGTGGAAAGGAGCATGGAGGGTCCTCAAAAAATTAAAAATATAAATACCACATGATCCATAAATCCCTGCTTCTGGGCATATATCCCAAGGGGACAAAATTGCTGTCTCAGAGACATCTGCACTCCTGTGTTCGCTGCTGCATCGCTCACGGTAGCCGAACCATGGAAACATCCCACGTTTCCGTTGATAGATGAATGGATTTTTCTAAATGGAGTAAGTAATTATCTAGCATGGAATATTATTCGGCCATGAAAATGAAGGAAATCCTGCCCTTTGCAACAACCTGGATGGAACTTGGGGGCACCATGCTAAGTGAAGTAAGCCAGACTGGGACAGACTAGTGCTGGACACGTTCCCTGATGTGTGGAATCTAATAATGCCAAACTCACAGAAACAGAGAGTAAAGTCACGGTTGCTAGGAGATAGGGGTGGGAGAAACGAGATATTGGACAAAAGGTACCAAGTTCCAATTAGAAGATGAATAAGCTCTGGTGATCTCGGGTACGGCTGAGGATTCCAGTTAACAATTCTGTATTATATACTTAGCAATTGCTAAGAGAACAGATTCTCCTTCTTCTTCTTCTTCTTCTTCTTCTTCTTCTTCTTCTTCTTCTTCTTCTTCTTCTTCTTCTTCTTTTAAGAGAGAGAGAAAGAGCGTTAGTGGATGGGGATGGGCAGAGCGAGAAGGAGAGAGAGACTCTCAAGCAGGCTCCACACTCAGCACAGAGCCCTATGCAAGGCTCGATCTCATGACCCTGAGATGCGACCTGAACCAGTATCAAGAGTCGGACCCCCTAACTGAGTCACCCAGGTGCCCCAAGGGAATAGATCTTAAATGTTCTCACCACAAAAAGCAGTGGCAGCTATATGACGTGAAGCTCATGCTGTGGCAGAAGTCATTCTGTAATTAGTAAGTGTATGGAATCAATACAGAGTACCCCTTACACGTACACATTGTTGTATATGTCAATTATATCTCAGTAAGCCTGGGGGGAAAGTTGCAAAACAAAAGAAAGTTTACAGCTTTTCATTTCAGGTGAGTCCTGTCCAGTTTTTCCAGCTCTGTTGGCTCTGATGAGGATCAGGGCACAGACTGTCAGCTCAGGCTTGACTCCAACTCCTCCCCCTGAAATAAAGCCCCATGAGCACGAGTGCACCCATCTTGTTCACTGGATAACCCCCAAATGTCACCCAGAAGGAATGCTCTGAGAATATTCGTTGAACGCTGAAGGGACAATGCCATGTAGAGAGTCACTGCCCAGACTCTGGGTCAGAAGAAATGCAGAGAACAGAAACTGTGTGCCTCAGAGTGGGGAACATGAAGTTTTAGAAAGTGTGACCCCAAATGCATTTCTGGAGTCAGCTGAGCAAGGAGGTTCCAGGCAGTGCAGAAAGTTGCTTTGAAGTCCATGGATGGTTCTACATTTTTATGTCCAGGAACACAAGGAACTGGAGGTGTAATAGTGCCTGCCTGCACCCCCATTAAGCATCTAGCACATAAAGTGAGCACGTGACTGTCATCACCCAGACAAGTCACTGTGGTGCTGGAGGAAACTTGCAGCCTTGTCTCCTTTCTGCCCTCAGAGGAGAATCCAAAAGAAGTGGGAAGCAGATGATTCCTCTTGACCCTCCAGTCCACCCTCCGAACTCCCATAATTACATCGCAGTGTTGTCAGGAGGAATGAGAGCAGACTTCCGGGCCCCCCTCAGGAATATGATTGCAGCTGAGTCTGAAGAAGAGTGTTTGAACTGTCAGAGCTCTGCATGGAATGGGCTGTCTCCCCAGGCAAGGTCCCTGTCTGAGCCCACAGGACCCCATCAGTGTCAACATCTAGGGCAATCTCTGCTGGATGGAGCTTGAACTTGATGACCATTCCCCCACACCAATAACAGTTCACCTTTTGAGCCTCGCCAGCACCTACACCCGATGTTGGCTGACCTGAAGCAGGTGCACTCATGCCCCATTGCACCTTCTGAGCTGAGTCAGGACCACAAAGCCAGGTGGCCCTTTTATCCCCTGGGGAAGTATGGTGCTCATAAAATTTATCACTCGAGCAAGGACACTCTTACGAATGAAAGAAGAAGTAATAATGTGGGACAATAAGGCAGAGAGGGAGCTATGGCACTTAAACTAGAGTGTGCAGTGAACAAAATTCCCAGACTTATGGTGGGATCCATAATTCTCAACCATAGTGTTTATTAATGGCCTAAAATTCTGCCTGGTGCCCATAGAGACTAAGAATTTTCAAAGGATCTAGCAAGAAATATAGCAATGCTATAGGAATGCACTGTCCTATAAAGACCCATGGGCTGGGAACTCTGGTGGGAGTATCATTCAAGGGGACCCCTCGGATTTGAAGAGCACAGGTGAAGTCCTAAGGAGATGAGAGGAGTAGGAGACATGTTTCAAACTGCATATCCCTAGAGACTTTTAAACCCCCCTGAAGACTATGAAAGGTCTCAGCTCTTCCTATCAAATTACACGATTTTTTTTTTCTTTTGTGTGCAGTGGCTTTGGGGTGTCTGGAATAGAATTCGGGGGAGCTGAATTTCCCTGCTTCACTGGGCCCCCACAGCACCGTCCCCAAGTCATGCCTCGCTAGTACCGCCAGGATTAACACACATCTGAACTTGAGGTCCTCACCCGCAAAACCAGCACAGAGGCCCTTTCCCCAGGGATTCCGTGCAGCTTAGCCCTCTGAGCCTTCACTCGCCTGTTGACCTACAGCAAAACAGCAGACATCAAGCCAAGCCCTGCAGACCCACCAGAGTGATTCATTTAATAATATTTGTAATCTCCAAAAGATGAGGTTGCGTCATAAAAGTGTCAGCTCAGCATTGTGTCAGCGTGTGCACCTAGGAGTCCTTCCTGTCCAAACAATTTGCTTTTTTCCTCTGGCTTCCTATTTTTTTCCCCTCTTTAGGGCTCCTAAAGTCAGACTCACCCTGGAAGAGCTTGCAAATTCCTGTCCTTTCTGATTGGGCCCATCTGAATGGGGCCGTCACAGTGTCTTCTCAAATGGCATTTCCATTAACATTTCTATTTCTGTCCATTCGGGGCACCTAAAGATTTCCCACCAAGATTTACATTGACTATTTTAAGAAAGTGCTTTTAAAAAGCCAACGCGTTGGCTAAGTTTAAATCTGACTTTCTCAAGGGATGCTTAAAAGAAATATACTAGTTTTTTTTTTTTTTTCAAAGAACCTTTGGAAGTTCAAAATAACATTCCAAAAGGAGTCACTAGAAAAACATTCAGGGTAAGAGGGGGAAAAAAAGAAGATCGTATTTTTTTATTTTTTTTATTTTTTACTTTTTGCAGACGTGGCTTCAGCCTCATGTTTGTTCTGTGTTTGTTTTTTGACACAGAAAAGTCAAATAGCCCTAAGAGTCAGATAATAATCGAAAGAAAAATGGGTTGTGTTTCTCAAGCCCAGAATATTTTACAAAAGGGAGAGGAGTCAAGCTTGTCCATTATCCAGTAGGCCAGGTAGAAAGAGGAGATTTTGACAAATGGTGGATCAAAGACCGGGCTTTGGAGATTCTCTTAGATCGTGGAGGGGCAGCGTCACAGCCATTCTTGAACTGTGCCAACTGGAACTTTCCATCAGGCTGCTGACCCACAACCTCCCAATGGCCCAGCTTTCTGGAATGCCCGAAACGCTTGGACAGCTGCCAGTCAGGAAGACAAACCATGGATGACTACTTCAACAGAAACGTAGAGACGAATTCATTGTTTCCCTAGGCACAGAGACCGATCTTGGCTGGTGGAGCCAGATGAATGGTGGATCAGTGCGAATCGGTTGTGTTGCTAAAACTTAAAAAAAAAAAAAAAAAAAAAAAAAAAAATCTCTCATACTGGAATTCAAGGGGAGGCTTACAGCTGGTGTGGCTACACCGTAATGTCATTAGGCACCCAGACTTTGACTGTTTCCTCTGTCACCTCGAGTCTGTGGCTCCCATTTCCCAAATTCACCTCATGGCCCTGGGGAGCTGCTAGGATACCATCCATTCTAACTGCATTCCAAGGAGGAGGAGAGAAGAAGGCAGCGGGGGGAGTGCGGTCCCTCTCTTTTAGGCGATGTCCCAGGAATCCTACACACCACTTCCATTACAGCTCGTTGGCCAGAGTGTGGTCATGTGGCAGTGGCTAGCCGCAGGGGAGGCTGGGAGTTGTTCCTAGCTGTCTCTCTCACATACAGAGCCTGCAGCGAACCTGCTCTTATCCTCCAGAGGCCCTGACTGGCCTGAACTCAGCTTTTTTCTTTTTTTTAAAGATTTTATTTATTTATTTGACACACAGAGAGAGATCACAAGTAGGCAGAGAGGTAGGCAGAGAGAGAGAGAGGGAAGCAGGCTTCCTGCTGAGCAGAGAGCCTGATGCGGGGCTCGATCCCAGGACCCTGAGATCATGACCTGAGCCGAAGGCAGCGGTTTAACCCACTGAGCCACCCAGGTGCCCCGTGAACTCAGCATTTTAAACCACAAAAGCCCTTATAAGTGTTTGCTCACCGTTGGGCATAGGAAATAATGTGGATGTTTGAAGAGAATACAGTTGATTCATGACCTATCACAAATGGCAACTGTTTCATCTTTAAAAATGCAGGTATGAAAAAGCAAAGAAAGCCCACAGTAGAGTCTCATAATGAGGTGGTGTCTTAGAGTGACTTTTTAAAAAAAGACTTTATCCTAAGTAATCTCTATACTCAACTTGGGGGTGGGGGAGGGATCCAAACTCCACCATTCCAAGATCAAGAGTCACATGGTCCATGGACTGAGCCAGCCAGGCACACGCTACCCGCCCCCCCCCCCCCACCGCCGCCAACAAACTGACTTTTCAAGGAAGCTGAGAAAACTATGAGCTTCTAGAGAACCTCTTTCCAGTGCTTGAGGCATCCAGACCCAGAGATCCCAAGATCTACCTCTATTCAGAACAGCTTCTGGGCGCCGTGTGGTTAGAAGGGCAGAAGTTAAGGGGGAAACGTAGGCGGTGAACTCATCTTGAAGGTCCGTTTCTGTAGCAAGCATGATACCCAGGATATGCTAAAAAATCTGTCCATTTCAAGTTTAATCAGCCCCGTTCCTGGGATGAGGCCATGTAGCCACACCAGGCAGTCTTGGGTTGGAAGCTTTGTTCAATGTTTCTATACCACAGTTTACAGAGCAGGTGCCAGCGACAGGATGGAACTGACTTCAGATGCCATTCTATATGGGGACTGCTTCCCCGGACACCTGAGATCTCTGGTGAAAATGCTAAGTGGGCATTTCAGCCTTAAGGTTTTCTTTATGGCTCTGGTGGGTTGTGGGGTTTTTTTGTTTTTGTTTTTTTAAGATTTATTTATTTGATAGAGAGAGAGAGAGACAGATCACAAGTAGGTGGAGGTGGAGAGGCAGACAGAGAGAGAGAGAGAGAGAGGAGGAAGCAGGCTCCCTGCGGAGCAGAGAGCCCGATGTGGGGCTCGATCCCAGGACTCTGGGATCATGACCTGAGTGGAAAGCAGAGGCTTAACCCACTGAGCCACCCAGGCGCCCATTTTTTTTTTTTTCATGTTTCTCAAAGTGTAATTGACAAATTGTAAAAAATTTTAAATAGACAATGAGATAATGCGATATAGGCATACAGGATGCTGCCCCCCGTGGAGTTAAGTAATGAACACATCCCCTCCTTTATTTATGATTTCTTGGTGAGAACACGTAAGTTCTCTCTTAGCCTGCTTCAGTGATGCAGTACAACTGTGATTAATATAGTCGCTGTGTTATACATTCAGTTCTCATCTCTTATGCCCCTTCTAACTAAAAGTCTGTTGTCTGTTACCAGTCTGGTCCCCAGCCCTGACCACTCTTTCACCATTTCTGAGGCTTTGGGGTTCCGTCTGTCCAGAGATTCCGCGTTCTTCAGCCCCCGCCCCAGTAGGCAGATTCTGGAAGGAATGAACAGGAGAGTGTCTCTGTTTTGGGGTTTTCCGCTTTGCCCCCCTCACACCTCTGTACATAAGTAGGTTCCAGAGCCTCTGGAAGCCACATGTCAAGTTGCATGTATTCGAGGTGGGAGCGGGGCGCTCATCGGAGTCTCCAAAAGGTCTGTGGTCCTTAAAACTGCTTTTAACTTGTGCCTCCGCATCTGCCCTGGGGGTGAGGGGGCAAGGCACTCGGGGCAGAGAGAAGCCCTGTGAATCTAGCCAACACCTGCTTTGCCTCGATATCCCAGCACGAAACCTGTCTTGTGTGCAAAGCTGACTCCGGGCAGCTGCAGGCTTGCCTTCTCCGTCCAGGTCATGCTCCCTGCACCTCGGTTCATCATACTGTGTTGTAGCTGTCTGCTTGCCTGTTTTGTGATAGTCATTTCATATCCTTATCGCCTGGTACCACAACTGGAATGTTCCAGTGGGTTCCCCATGGGTTGGATGGATGGACGACGGGATGGATGGATGGATGGATGGATGGGACAGAAGGGCAGTTGGATCCTCCCTCCTCGTTGCCGATTTTGCGTTAGCCACACATCCACACCTGTTCCCTGTCAGATTAATCGCTTCCCTAACTCGGGGCTGGTGTTCATTGCAAGGCCTGAACCTGCTGCGTGTCTCGGCTTTGAAATGAACAGTCCCTGCCGAATGGGACTCTGACCCAGATGTCGCTGCTTTCCCCACACAGATGCTAGGGCAGCAGCTGTGCTCCCGAAACGGGCTTCGTTCAGCTCCTCCCAAGCAGCGTCTTCTTGCCGAGGGGGCTGCTTCCTGCCTCTCCTCTTTGGCAGAAAGAGAAGGACTTCTGGGTTCGGTCTGCTGGGCCTCCAGCACCATTTTCCACAAGTTGTTCCTGCCTCGGCAACTTTACGCCATGAAGTAAATCTCTATCCGTCGCCAGCTCTACCCTCGACAGTGGCTGGATTTTTAAAACAGTCCATTTGGTTCCTTCCTGGGGTTTTACTGCGTTTTAACATTGCAGTGTTGAGTGGCACATTTTAGGTGGGCATAGCTCCAGGCTGGCGCCCTGGAGCTGGTGGACTTTCTCTTCCGTGCTGAGCGGCCGTGAAGGACCGGAGACCCAGGGAGAGGCCAGAGTTACCGTCTCGCAAGCCCTGCGTCTGCCCGCCCGGAGCAGTGTTTTGGATGAAGCTCATTATTTGTGGAAATGGTGTGTTCCACGGGCAAAAATAACTTCTTAAAAAAAGAACCAATCTCTGCCCTCCTGAAGTCCTCTCAAAATGGATGCGAGATTTCTCATGACAAGGAGAACCCTTTTAATCATGGCCCCGAAGGGTCCTCATGTCCTTAGCCACACTGCATTCAGCCTAATGTAGGAGGCTTTAGGGTCCAGAAAAAGTTAATAGGGGCTTAATGTCAAGGTAGCGAGAACAGAGGTCAAGGGCGGGAAACAGGTTTTCTATTTGGAGCCACATAGCCATGGGAAAATCTTGTTTGAAGAGCATAAACCATTGAAATAGAAAATCCCTGAAATCTGGGAACTTTCCCTTACCTGATCTTATATTAAGCATGAGTGACACCGAGTCTTAAATAATAAATCAAGGGGTGCCTGAGTGGCTCCGCGGGTGAAGCATCTGCCTTCGGTTCAGGCCATGCCCTCGGGGTCCTGGGATCGAGTCCTCTATTGGTTCCTCTGCTCAGCGGGGCGTCCGCTTCCCCCTCTCCCTGTCCCTCTTCCTCGGCCCCTCCCTGCTTGTGCCCTCTCTCTCTCTCTCTCTCAAGTAAATAGATCTTTAGCAAGTAAAGAATAAAAACACAGAGGCCAGCTTCATATGAGAATCCGCTAAGGAAAAGACAAAGAAGACGCCAAAAATAAAAGGAAGGGAAGGAGGCAAATCGAGGAGAGAACAAACGTCCAGAGAAACGAGCAGCTGTTACTTGGTGTCAGGCACTGTTCGAAATGCTGCCTGCCTGTTGATCGTTTTGGTCCTCGTAGCAATCCACAAGGCCCATGTGCTCATCCTCTGGGAAGACGTGAAGCACAGAGAGGTGACGTCACTTGCCGAAGGCAGCCCAGCTCGCTGGAGAGGAGGTGGGATTTGAACCCAAGCAGCCAGGCTCCAGGGTCCGCGGTGATGTGGGTGTGCAGACAGGTGTGACAGAGGGCCTGGCCAGGCTAAGAGCAGACCCACTATTCGACTATTTGTGTTACCTTCAGAATTCAGGTGTTGACACCTGACTCCTAAGGTGACAGTATTAGGAGGCGGGGCCTTTGGGGGTGATTCGGTCAGGAGGGTGGGGCTCTCTCTGAATGGGATCAGTGCCCTTATAAAAGTGTCCCCTTACACCATGTCAGGACACAGGGAGAAGACGGTTGTCCGTGAACTAGAAAGCAGGCCATCACCAGGCACTGAACCTTCCAGCCCCTGATCTTGGACTTTCCAACCTCCAGACTGTGAGAAATCAATCTCTGCTGTGTTTAAGCACCCCCTACCCCCTAGCACCCCAACAGCCATGGAGTAACCATTCCAAATCCCACTCGGAGTCCAGCTGCCCACCCTAGGCACACACCACAGGCTCCTGATAAAGCATTTCTGGATGCCCAGCTCAGTCCATCACCTCTCATCCAGGGGTGACCCTGCCTAAATCTCCCGGCCTTTGTGACCTCATATCCCGTCCTCACGGGGGCCTCGTACCCCATCTCCTATGGGCATCTTAGGGAGGGCCTCTCCATTCCCCTGCCCACACCTCTGCTGGCATCACACCTGACCTGTTGCTTGGCCAGTTCCTGTCCACGTTCCTAAGCCAGTGCAGTGAGAAGAACACATCTTAGCACGAAACCAGCTCTGAGAGAACCAAGTGAAATGAAGTTGGTTCTCAGAGGAGATGTGCCCGGTGGTGTTGGAGGCTGATACTGAACAGATTCAGACACTTCCGATCTCATCGATGCGGAGCAACAGAAGTTCCCTTGAAGCCAGTGAACTCCGAGGGGCATACATTCTAGCCCTGGTGCGGGATCTCTGCAGATGGGAACCCCACACACAATGACTTCTTCTTTTTTTTTTTTTTTTTTTAGATTTTATTTATTTATTTAAGAGAGAGAGAGATCACGAATGGGGGGAGGGGTTGAGGGAGAAGCAGACTCTCCACTGAGCAGGGAGCTCGAAGCGGGGGCTCAATCCCCGGACCCTGAGATCGTGACCTGAGCCAAAGGCACATGCTTAACCCACTGAGTCACCCAGTGCCCGGCACACAAATGTCTTCTTGACTAGATGTAGGAAAGTTTCCACCCCTGAACATCAGCCTTGACCAGACGATGCTATATCGGAAAGCAACAGTCCAGTCTAAATAACTTTTATTCCCTAAAAGTTCTTCTTATAATCACAGGCTTTCTCTCTAGTTCAGAAGGCACAGTTGGGAAAGGCCTGGGTCTGAGTGAAGCTGTGTCGAGCAGTGTAGTGAATAATACAGTCCTGTACCATCGGAACGCCCAGCTGGGATCTCACTAATGCATTTGCTCTCCGTCGAATAGAATTAGGCACGATTTCATCCTCTCTGCAGGGCACTGGATGCTCCTCCAGGTTGGGGGACGGAAAGGCCCAGTCTCATTCCCTCGAGGCAGGACAGTTCTGAAGGACCAACCCAGTTCCAGAGCTATCTGGGTTTCAGGACCAGGGCGTGGGTGAGGGAAGGAGACCCTGGCTCGCCTCACATACATTTACCAGGGCACCCAGAATCTCAGTAATCAAGGTGGATACAATTTAAATGCCCATTATTCTTAAAGAATACCCCCAAATCCACAGTACATAGCCAGATTCAAATACAGACGGACCTCCACAGGGCCAGGGTTAGGGTAAGGAGATTGAAATAAGTCATTGCAGGTGCAGGGTGGAATTTGGACCTTGTTTAAAATTGTGTCCATCGTGGATTTTTTTTCTATCAGGTTAAAATTATTCAAATGCTAGGTTAGAATATGATGTGTCTTGGCGGCTGAGTTTTCTGGCACCCCTTATGTACTATCCCAAGGCAAGACTTGGTCACCCTGGTCCCAGCTGAGGTTTGCTGGAAGCGTCTTCCACTGTGATCCTAGGTCAGAGTAACTCCCCTCTGCACCATTCTGCCCGCTTTCCTGTCAGATCTATTCCTAAATCATGCCCAGCAAGCCCCCAACACCCACACCTGAAGACACCCCCGTCGGGTTCCTGGGGAACCTCACAGAGGACAGGGAGACACCTTGGTAGGATAAAAGCAATATGGTGGGCAAACCTGAGTTCGAGGCTCAGCCCCATGATTTACGGAAACTGTGATCCCCAGCATGGCATGGAGTCTTGGCGACCGTTTTTCTCCAATGCACAAGGAGAACAATCGTGCCTTTCCTTCATTTCATCCTGGGGCGCCCTGCGAGGAGTAAATGAGCTAATCTAGGTAAAGAGTTCCATTTCGTGCCTGGCAGGTAACAGGTGTTGGATGGGGGTTGGGGGAGGCAGAATAGGACTGCAGAATAGGCTGAAGCGATTAAGTGCCATTATCTGGCAGGACAAGACCGGAAACTCTGAGCAGACAGGACAGCATTTCACTGGGTTTGCCACATCTGCCTGGGTGCATCTTCCTACAGCTGAATGAACACGCTTCATCCTTCTGGCTGCGGATAATCTGCCCCAGTGCTTCCCGGTGAGAGTCTAATGTGTGGGGTCTTGCTTCTTAGTGGCTTCCAAATATCTGTGATTAGGGACAATTAGGGACTGCTGTGCCTGCCTCTCCTTTCCGGCTGAGGAGGAAGTCCCGATGCGCCACTATCAGGGGCAAGACAGCATCTGTCAGCCGCAGTCTCGGGAATCCACGGGCTCATTCACACCCAGCACCCGCCTTGCTGACTTTATCTCTGTCCCCTGAACGCCCCAGACTGTTTGCTTCCCACTGACAGGGGAATCTGGCGTCTCGCTTTTCTCAATGACCAGAGCAAGATTCCTAAGTAGCAAGAAGCAGAGATAGGTGTTGCGGAATGTCATGGAAATCAGGAAAACCCCTCAGAGGATACGGTCCCCTCTCTCAAGGGGGTTCCAACATTCCAACGGGGGAGAGAGAATAAACACAGAGGTGAGACAAGCAAAACCCATGACCACAGACCGACGATGGGAGGTCCCCATCTCCCTGCCCACTGCCTGTCAAAACCCTTCAGGGCTCCTGGGACACCTCCACCATTAAACGTCCCGCTCTCCTGCACCAGCCCCTTTTCCCATCCCAGACAGAAGCCACCTCTCTCGGTTCCCACAGCCTGTCACAGTGCTATTACCGTAGCGTCTGAGCATAGATAGACAACAGCGGAGGTGGAAAAGCACACTGACCTTCCGTTCCCATTGCTAGAAGCTTTGCTTCAAATTTGCATGCCTGCGTCTGCTCTCATGCATTTTTTTTTTTCCATTGGTCCCTTCCACATTGTTTGTGCTTAATGGGTGCTCAGGAAATGTTTGCAAAGGGATGGCACAGCTGGAAAACGCCAGAAGTCCCAAGGGAAGAAAGGAAAAATCAGTGAATAGGTTTCGGCAGTAGGTGAGGTGCGGAGGGGTGGTAATTTCTTTTCTGACACAGCTTCTTTTTTTATTTTTTATTTTTTTTAAGAGAGGGAAGGGGGTAGAGGGAGAATCCTCTTTTTTATTATATTATGTTATGTTAGTCACCATACAGTCCATCATTCGTTTTTGATGTAGTGTTCCATGACTCATTGTTGGCATATAACGCCCAGTGCACCAGGCAATACGTGCCCTCCTTAATACCCATCACTGGGCTCCCCCATACTCCACCCCTTTCCCCCTAAAACTAGAGGGAGGCTTCTAAGCAGGGTCCTTGCCCAGCACAGAGCTGGATGCAGGATTCAATCTCACGACCCTGATCTCATGCTTTGAACTAAAATCAGGAGTCGGACATTCAACTGACTGAGCCACCCAGGCACCTCTCTGAATAGCTTTGGAAGAAACGCAGCTACATATTCATCTGAAGTCAGGGTTACAAATTGGAGCCCCAAGGGCCACATTCAGCCTCCCCGCATGTTTATGGGGCCACTCTGAGGTCTGAACTTGGAAGGCCTCTGACTAGCAGACGCATCCCCCAGTGGAGCCATATTTGCCCTCGGTTCCTGTTCCCAGAGGCTGGGAGAGGTGCTGGCCTCCCATGGTCATCTGATGTCCTCTCCCGCTCTGCCACAGCCCTTCCCTAGCTGCTTCCGTCTCTGGGGTTAGATCTGTTTGGCCAAAACACCCGGAGGATTAAGGTAACTTTTCCTTAATTTCTCAGCCATGTCCTTAAACGTAAGGTAAGCACTCCTCTTTCCAAGCCAAATACAGATCTGGGAAGTCAAGGGAGATAGCTGTATTTTGAGTGCAGACCATAAAGCAATGCTTTTTTTTTGTATTAATCCTGACAACCACCTAGAAAGGAGGTGTTACTTTATCCCCATTTTACAGACGAGCAAGCTGAGGCTCAGAGAGGATCGATCACTTGTCCAACGCTACAAAGCTGGGAGGTAGCAGAGCCAGGTTTCAGATCTGCAAGGAGCCCCCACCCCTAATCTTATCCCCACTTGGAGCTGTCAGGAAGGGGCAGCAATGCTGAGCCTCCATTTCCAAGGGCAGAATTTGGAAGGAGGGCAATTCCTGTTCTGAGCAGCGCGGAGGGCTTTCACGTAAGCAATTCCTGTTTATCTGCAGTAAGGCAGGCCGGTCATGTGCAGATAATCCAAAAATAGTTTCTAATTTTTCTCGGGATAAATATAAATTTTTTGGCAACAGACACCCCTCTCAAAGTGTGTTTTGATTAGAGTTACACGAAAAGGCGTTTTTATTCTCTGAGGACTTGCCAACTCATGGGTGAAAGGGAACCGAGAAGTGTGCCAGCCGACCTCCCTCCCTCCCTCCTGCCCACCAGCAGAACTGCGGACAGTCGGCACAGTTGTCCGAGAAAGGATGCTGTGTAGAAGGAGGACATCTGCGCTCCGGCTGATTCTCCGCCACTCTTGAGCAGGAAACCCAACTCAACCTTTCTCCTTTCCCAGACAACGTTGCTTAGGAAACAAAGACCTGCCTGTGACATGTCTTAGCCAAGGCTGCAAGGCAAGTTTGTACAGAACTGGAACTTGGAATGCAGAAACCTTGACTTCTCAATCCTAACCCGCCTCTCTGATCCCCGTGTCAGACTGCCCCAGAGTCAGGAATGGCCAGAAATTGAGATAAAGACACGTCTGCATATGATTCAACGTGTGGCTCAAAATAGGGGAAGTGGGGGCAAAAAAAAGGCGGGTTGGCAATACTCTCTGTGATAGGCCCAGAAACCAGGCTTCCTTGAATATCTTGCTTCTGAAATATAAGGAGCAACTTGGAGACAATAGGGAGACAGTTTGAGTAGTGTGGCCTGAATTACAATTTCTAATGAGGACTAGAAGTAGCATCACCAGGGACATAAATCTGATGAGCTTAGGTGGCAAAGAGATGGGAAGCTGAGTCAGCTGGGTGTCTTTGTAATTAACAATGCCAACTTTGGAATTTTGGCTGGAGCCCGTCATTTTCATAGTCCTCTAAGATAATGTAGTTTGGAAAAAGGAAGTTCCTTTCAACCAAAAAACAAACAAACAAACAACAACAACATTTATTTCTTCTTTCATCATCTTTGAACCCATCACCCCTGGTCTCTGACTTGCATTCTTGCCTTCGCGGGATGCTTCCCACCGCTCCAATCATTCCCTTGCCTGACGGTCTGTGCAGACGAGAACTCTAAAGCCAAGGGTAGCCAGACAAGGAGAGGGGAGATTTCAGTAGGTTTGCCCTATAAAGGAGCACTGACCTGACCCCTGAGCCTGAAATCTAACACCACCAATTCAGCATGTAAGCTGATAAGTAGGCAGCGGCCACATTCCATGATTCTATGGTATTCTGTTAGGACTTAGAACTGGTATTTTAGTGAGGAAAGGGGCAAGGCGGAATACGAGAGGATGCAGAATTACCGGAGGGAATGTCTGAGTTTGCTGGGGCTGTCATAACAAAATGCTGCAGACTAGGGGACTTAAACAACAGACATTTATTTTTTGGACACTGAAAGTCTATAGATGGCCACAGGGTTGGTTTCTTCTGAGGCCTCTCTCCTTGGCTTGTAGGTGGCCAGCAGCTCCCTGTCTTCAGTCGGTCTTCCCTTTAGGCATATATGCCCCTGGTGTCTCTCTGCATGTCCTAGTCTCTTCTACAAGGACATTACGTGGTTGGATTAGGGCCCACTAACCTCATTAACATAATCACGTCTTTCAAGGCCCTCTCTCCAAAGGCAATCACATTCTGAAGTACTGAGAGTTCAGGCTCTGACATATGAGTCTTGGGAGGATACAGTTCAGCCCATAATGGGGTGATGCATGCACGCACCAAAATCAAGCTTCATCTTCATCCCCAGTTTTTTCAAGGCAGGTGTAGACATTAGACCCAGGAAGATGAAAAACGAGTGTGTTTTCTAAGAGCGTTGTCTGCTGGTAAATGTTCTACGGGGTTGGTCAGTCAAAAAGGAAGCCATGATTTGTAGTGTTGGTCAGTTTCCGTGGTGTAAATATTCCCACCGCCATATAATGCAAGTTATCATGGTGATGTCACTGAACACAGGGCTGAAAAGGGATTCAGACAATCAAATCTCACCGGAGAGTGTGAGTAGGCTCCAACACACCTATAAATAATGGGGAGGTGAAGTGACGCTGTGTCGTCCTGGCCAGATTCCTTCTTGCCATGGTTGTCTCTGGCTTGAAGGCCCTCCTTACTCTCTACAGGATACTGGTTCTCTAATCTGGAAAACTGAGGATATATACATCAAAACATTTCCTGGTTCCCTTCCTCTGGACCTGAAGCATTTTAGTACTGATACACCAAATCCTTGCTAGAAGCCATCTCAGCTCTCAATAGTGGACAAATCATCTCTAAGAATGGTCATGGGGGAAATATGGTAAATGTGTGAAAATGTTCTATAATCTCCACAAAGGAAACTGATCTGTTGTATCAAGGGAAATGCCCCTCCTTTTCAGTAACAGTTGCTACAGTAATCCTAGGCAACCTAATCTTTCAGATGTAGTCTCAGTACTCTCCAGGAGGATTTTACATTTATGAAGCTGGTCCTGAAAAGGAAGCAATCTGACATTAGAAAATACTTATTGGTGAATTAAAAAGGGCAGATACATTTTAAAATGCAGTAAATGCTGTACATAGTAAATGGGTCCTGTATAAAAATTTAATTCATGTAACTACAGTACAAGTTCAAAAAGTTTTCCCATAACTTGGAATATAAGAGAGAAACGTGAAGATGTTTTTGAGGATCTGAAGATGAAGAACACAGGGAGAATGATCCTGAACCTCTAGTATTTCTATGGAATAAGAATTCCAGAAAGAGAGAGAAGAGTGTTCAAAAGATGAATACCCAAAAGAATTCAGAGAAAATTATTCCTGAACTACAAAGAAGACGAGTCTTTTCACCAAGTCTTATATCTAATGATTGAATTGAGACACACATCAAGACATACTTTCTTTGTATTTTTAAAAAAATTCAAGTATGGGCTGGTTGGGGTGGGGGGGGCGGTGGCAGGAAATCCCATAACCATCTAGATACTTTTTAAAAACTACCCACAAACGAAAAAAGTCAACTCTACATCAAATGTCTCCATTACAGCACTAAAAACTTAAAGTCAAGTTTACAGATTTTAGATGAGAAAATATTGTGATCAAGAGAAACTTTTTCAACATTCAGACTTTAAAACCACACCAGCCCACCCATCCTTGTAAAACAGACCAGAGAAAAGAATTTCACAAAAACAAATAAGCAATAAAATTGAAAGAGATAATGCAAGATTGAAGAAGTCAATATACAAGTAAGTTGTGATAAGTAATAACAGTAATTTTTAAACAACAGTTTGATAGTTTTTGTTAGAATAATTTTGAAACTGAATTGTATCATGGAAAAGTAAATTAAGTCTGATTATTCTGGGTTTAATTTTCTTGATTATTTTAGCAAAAATCAGAAGAGGGAGAGTAGCAGAGGTCAACTTATACTCTAACTGGAAAGAGTCAGTGAGGCGTTCCCCGGAGTGCCATTTAACTAAGTTCCTGCAGAATGTCTAGGTGATAAAAAGGAGAAGATCATTCTTAACAGAGGGAACATGTAAATGGAAGCCTAGGGTATAAATAAAGACATATATGTTTGGCTATTTTTTAAATAGATAAGATAGTAATAAAAGACTAAGCATAAGATATAGAATTTGAGAATCAGGGGTGCTTGAGTGACTCAATTAAGCATCTGACTTCAGCTCAGTTCATGATCTTGGGGTCCTGGGATCAAGCCTTGTGTTGGGCTCTGTGCTCAGTGAGGATTTTGCTTGTTCCTCTCCCTACCCCTCCCACTGATCATTCTCTCTCTCTCTCTCTCTCACTCAAATAAATACTCTTCAAAAGAAATTTTGAAAAGAGAATTTGAAAATCACTATAGTAAGACAATATAAAGAGAAAATTAGCAACTATTATGGAATCATAGAAAAGCAGAATACATAAAACATGGTGACAGAAGTCATGTTCACAAATAATGTATCACAATAAATATTAATAGGTTAAACCTCCCTCATTAACAAAGACTCTGAAGTTGAATCAGATTGAGAATCCAGATTGTGTATTTTTATTAGACAAGTACCTAAAACAACATGGCATGAAAAGGTTAAAATAAAAATGTGTACAAAGGTGTAACTTGCAGAAGAAAACAAAGGATACAGAGATAGTCCTATGGACATTAAAGAAGAACACAAGGCAGGGGACATTGCAATGACACAAGGGTGTCTACCTTTCTTTTGCTGTGTCCTTGACATAAAATAGAGAAAATAAGAGATAGTAAGAAAGTAACAGATGAGTCCTATATGAATACTAAGTGAGATGTTGCTTAAAAGTCCTTACCATAATGCTGCCAGGCATGTAGAAAGAGTTAAATAAATGACGATATAGAATGCAAAAGACATCGTTCACCGATTTCCTCACCTTTGTTCTCTAATCTCATCTCTACAACCCTATTATAGTCTCTCATTATATTTCTGCTTGATTACAAAAATAATCCCCTAACTGTTCTCCCTACCTCCAGTTCCGCACACTTCCATCTGCCCCGCGTGGATTAATCCTCTTAGAACACTATTTTTAGTATGTCATTCCTTGGCTCAGAAGTTATACACAAGAAGAAATCCCAACTTTCCAGCCTGTTATTCAAAGCTCTCTGCAGTCTGCCATGATCCTACCCTTTATTTACAGGCTCACGTTGTATATTTTCAGTATGAGCTTCCCAGGAACATCCACCTTTCCAATAGCCCTGAAACATCTTTTAATTCTTTCTGTCTCTGTGTCTTTCTTCCTTCACACTTGGAAAGTTTCTTCCACCCACTTCCACGTGGGCCTTTTCTGCTGCCAGCCCCAGCCCCGGTCTCAGTCTACAGGGAGTCTAGCTTCTCCACAGAGAAATTCGATGAACGAGGCATTAGGGCCAGTATTCTAACACCTAAATAAGACCTTGCGTCTATCATTCCTTGCCATATATCATCAAATTTAAGGTTGTTGATTGTAAGAGACATCATTATTGTATGTACAAGAAAGAAAAAAAAAAACCCTGTCAATTACAGTGTGACATTCCACTGATTTTTAAGAGACTTCTTTGGTGATAGTGAAGAATGGGAAAATGTGCATCTGAGGTCCAATAAAATATGACAGTTGTTTCACCCAATAAGTATTTTCTTATTGCCTGCCGTATGCTCAGCATTATGCAGATCTTACCAACAAACACCAGGAAGGTGCCCACATTCAAATTTATACTCTGCTGCGTGTGACTTTGACCCCTCCTTCTCCCCCAAAAGGAGGGTAAGGTCTTTAAAGGTGGAAATCGGTGTCTTGTACTTTGCCTTGCATAGTAGGTAGCATGTCTATTTTGCCACAGTGTAGACACTCAGTATTTAGTGAGTGAGGTAATAAAAGAAAAAAAGTGGTGTACGCAGTGCAATCAGCTCAGTTCTAAATTCAGACACGAGAGAATATGTGATCTGTTGAACACTAGTTAGACTATAGACTGGGATGCCTGGGTCGCTCAGCTTTGGTCAAGGTCACAATCTCAGGGTCCTGGGTTTGAGCCCCCCGTAGGGATCCCCAGTCAGCGGCTCCCCAAACTGCCTCTCCTCCTTGCTCTTGTTCTCTCTGGCTATCTCTTCCACTATAAAAATATATAAAAATTTAAAATCTTAAAAAAAAAAAAAAGGTTAAATACCTCTCAGTGTGAATGCCTTTACACGACTTCATAAAGGAGGCAGGGTGGGCATGTAGTTTAAAATGTGTGGGAGAGAGAAATCATGTTATGTAGATGGGACTGGGCACTCTCAAGTACTCTCCAGGCTAACCAGATGAACACAGAAGATGATTGTTATGCATTATTTGTACCACTTTATAAAATTAATAACTTCCCAATTATTTTATCTATGTAGCTCTTTTTTTTTTTTCTTTTAGAGAAGGAGAGAGTGTGTGTGTGCCTATGGGTGCAACCGGGGTCGAGGGGAAGGAGCAGAGGGAGAGGGTGAGGGAGAGAGAGAATCTTGAGCAGACTCCACACCCAGGGTGGAGCCGGATACGGGGTTTGATCTCAGGACCCTGAGGTCAGGACCTGAGCCGAAACCAGGAGTTGGATGCTTAACTGACTGAGCCACGCAGGCACCCCTCCCCCCAATTATTCTGAATAATAAAGCAGCAGATGCTTTTCATTTGTTGACTGAAGATTTGTGTTTTACCTTTTATGAACCATCTTCGAATCCCTACTGTCTATCAGTTTGCCTTTTTCTTGGGAACTGCCTCACCCAGGAGATCGATCACCATCAGAAAGCCACCAGGACAGGAGCGAGGGCGGGTCATCCCCCAGAATCCCGGAATCTCAGGGCAGCCTTGCCTCTCTCCTCTTCAGCGTTATTCAGAGCGCTGAGGATTCTGGAGATTGCAGGATGCATCCCTTGAAAATGCCCATTGTGGGCTTTGATCAGCTGGGGGTCCCTCGCTCTGGGAAGTTCCTACTCTTTGAGCATGCTCCTCGGAGAACAGAGTGGGGAGAGGGCCAGCTGGCTGCCAGCAATGCTCATTCAGTCCATCTGCAAACATGTAAAGAGATTCGCGATGTGCTGGGCTCGGTATTAGACCGTGGAGTGTGTACAGAGAGGAGTACACCCTGGAATGAATCCGGCGGTCCCGCAAACGAGGACAGCCCCTTAGAGGATTTTTATACCTTTAGCTCTTCTGTCTCCTTTTCCTTTGTGATGTGTGATGAGGATCACACTGCCCAGCGGAAGAGCCAGGACCCATCTCACGAGTCCCATTTTACACTCATGAGAGTGAGGCCCAGAGAGATTCGCACAAACGCCCAAATTCGGGGGGCTTAAAGGGTTTCCCAAATTGCAGCTCCCAATTACAGCCTCCCGACTGTAAATTGAACGTTCCTTGCCAGAGGACACAGGTCGAGAGGCAGGGATAACAGCGGGGCAGGTGGATTTTCAGGTAACTCCACTTGAGTCCTGAGGGTGTTCCAGAAACGTCCACCCCTCTCCCCTGCCACCAAACACAAAAATCAAGGAATCGTGCCAAAGAGTACCAACTGAGTTGAACATCTGAAGGTTCAAATATAAATGATGCGTAGAAGCTCTAGGCAAACGACGTTAGCAATGGAAGGCGACAGGGAAATTTCAAATGCCCCGTGTTCCATTTGACCCTCTGCTCTTGGCTGTGGCTTGGTCCTGAGCAAAAAGCTCCAGATGGAACAGATAGCGCCTGGGGCCCGGCTTGGGGTTGTGTTATGACTGCAAGTTGGCGTCTCGCCAACTGGCGTCTCGCCTTCACCACGTCTTCCCCAGTGACCCCGGCCCACAATGGCTGGCCGAAGTATTTAAATATTGTACATTACTAGTTAATAGACACAACATATTGAAAGTTTTACAATCAAATATTTACGCTGCTAGAAAACATTCTACATTATCTTTAAACAGCCATGTCATCTATTTATTTTCAATCTCTGATCTTTCTGTTTTTGTATCAGAATGAGAGAATTTCGCCTATTTACCCAGAAGTAAATATTATGATGAAAACATTGGGCGGCTCAAAAGTAGACTTTAGTAAAGCACAGAAGTATTTTTTGTTAGGGTCAATTGCACAACATCCCTTGCATGGTGATACATTAAGAAATTTCCTTGGGATGCTTGAAGCATGGAGATTAGTATTTCATGGCTAGATGTTTCTTCTACCTGGCTTTGGTCCCCCTTCGATGGAACATCCTGACCCTTCTTTGTGGCCATTCATCCCTTTTGTGAACTGGAGAAGAACCTTCTGGGACACAGAGTGGGCATTGGTAGGGGACTCTAGTCAAGAAAATACATTTCATGCTTAACCTTGGGCTGCAAGTAAGTGTTGATGCAGGGTGGCAGTCTGAAGTCACCTGTTTGGAAGTCAAAGGCCACACACCCTCAGCTTGGCTGCGTCCCTCTTTGCCAGACGCTCCTACTTTCTGAATGCTTCTCTCGAACCCTGTCCTGCATTGCTGCTTTATGAGGCTTCCAAAGTTAGTCACCACATTTCAGGGGCAACTTACCTCTGCCCTCGAGAGGGTCCAGCCAATAAATTCCTCAAGACCCTCCTTGAATATCAAGTGTTGTTGTTTTTTTTTTTTATGTCATTTCCATTTCTTTTCCATGTCCTTTCCATTTTTTTTTTCCCCATTCCATTTCCATTTTCCCCCCATGTCATTTCCAAAGAATACTCTTACGGTTTCAGGAAAGCTGCCAGAACATCATAAGGCCAGAATGCACCATCTTTATGTTGTGCCTTGGCTCCCCATGTCTGACTTTTGGTGCTCAAGATCTAATTTTTTCCCCTGAGCCCCAAATTGGCTCTTTCCAACTCTATTCACTCCAGCTTCACTTCTTTACCCATCTCTGATTTCTTAAGCTCGGGCTGAACTAGTTAGGGTGGTATTTGTGTCATTCCCCACTTTGGAGGCTGGGTAACCTGCAGCTCCATCTCCTGACTTACCAGGAGCCTCACTAGCCTTGAGAGGGTGTAGGAAGAAGGAGGTTCACGTCAGAATCTCTGCCACTTTCCCAGAAACCTCCTTTCCTCCCCTAAAGAGAGAGGAAAGCATATAGGCCTTAGGATTACTATGAGGAATAGATAAGAATTTTATGTGTACACTTATGAATTATGTGTAAAATACCTCATCCTGTGGTCCAGAGCATGTACTCACCGATTAAGTAGCGGTGACTGTGATTATGATCATTTGTGCACAGATGCCCCGACTTCCTCAAAGATCTCCCAGGTGTTGATTTCCCCAGTTGCTCTGTCATGTAAATATGGTTTTCCCCCATCATTTATCTAAATAAACATCAGCTCTCAGTCGGTGCTTCCTGGCTACAAGAAGGCATGGAGATAGGACGTGTCAAAGAATAGAGAGAGAGAATAGAGAAAGATTGGGGAAATGCACAGTAGAAAATCCATGCTTTAGAAGAAATTACTCATTGTATTAAAAAATAGACAAACCTGCTAAATAGATAGCAAAGAGAAGAGGTCCCCTTCTACAGAAAAGACAGGATACAAATAAGACAGGAATTCAAAACCTGAGAAGGGCAGCCCTAGATCACAGGAACCCTGGTTCAAGTCCCCATGTGAAGACCTAGACAAGGGCCATTTCAAGGGATAACAGCTTCCTCAGCTGTAAAATGAGACAGTCCAACAGAATTCATTCAAGTAACAGCAACCATTTACTGAGCATCTACTATGTACAAGGCACAGTTCCAGGCACTGAGGTGGTTCCACTGGGGCACAGGAGAGACAAGAGTCCTCCCATTCACATTACCATAGTGGAGACCAAAAACAGTAGACAACTCAACAAGATTGTTACAGTAAACGATAAGAAAGAAAGAATACAGAACAGAGACATTGGTAGAGCGTTTTTGGGAGAAGTGGGCTATTTAAGGCAAGACGATCAGAGAAGACCTTTCTGTGAAGCTGATACTCCCATGAATACCCCAGCAAGTCAAGAGCAAAGGATCCCTTTAATGCCGGCCATATTGGTGCAACCCCCTAGCCCTTCCAACTGAAGGGTGAGATAGAGGAAGAAGAAGTAAGATCTGGAGGAGGAAAGAGAAGCCATCAGGAGACATCCAGAATAGCCACAAGAAGGTGGTTGGTTGTATCTGAGAGCATTAGGAAGCTGCTGGAGAGTTTTGAGTAAGGGAGTGCTTTACACGGATTTATATTAAAAAGATCATTCTGCCTCTCTGTAGAGAGTGGACTTCCGTGGGGCAAGAATGTGAGTTGGGGAGAATCGTTAGGGGGTTATTAACACCATCTAAGAAATGCATGTTGGTATGGTCCAGCATGGTGGCTGAAGATAAAGAAAAACAAATGGATTTCTGATAGACACTGGAAAATTTTTTTTGAAAGAAAACCAGTAGTGTCCACCATTGGCAAGAGCTAAAGGTGTCCCTTCTTCAAAACTAATGGGAAATAAAAACACACATACATTGTGTCTTTGCTGTAAATTCTGAGACCTCAGCACCAACGCCAACTAATGTTGCTTTTAAAGAGCAAAGCGCATTAAGCTAAATTTAAGCTGTTTTTACTTATAAGAAGGAGAGAGAAAAATAAGGAGTTTTCTGAGGCTGACATGTGGAAGAATGATTTGTCCAGTCAACCCGATAAATAACAAATAGTAAAGTCTTCTCGTTTTATCGTCGGGATGATCATAAAGAACGTGCTGTGCTTATTATCTGCTTAAAGGGGTTTCATTCCGTGTGATGTTGAAGTGAGTTATAATCTTTAATAAACAGATGTCAGAAATTTTTAAATTCCACTGTCATGAATGTTTACAGAAGTGTTGTATTTTTTTCTTCTCTCTCTCTCTCTCGTTGGTGACACTTTTGTTGGACATCAGAAATGCCTTTGCTACGTTCCCAGAGTTGGTATCATTTCCAACTAAAGATTGGAAAGCCATTTCTGAAAATCCATTTATGTCTTTTCAAGGTCCAGGCCACATCATTGATGCGAGTGGCTTAAAGGCTGGTGCCATAATACCATTCCAAACCATTAATGGGAAGTTCCAGGGTCCCATAAATAAACCTGGGGACACTATTAAGTTCATATTCTCATATAAGGTAGGCCTAGCATGGAAGGTGGTCAGAAACCAAAGAAAACTATGGAAGGGTTGTTTGATCATTTTGAGCATTTTAGTACTGCTGAGGGAATTTTTTTTTGCCTTTTTTTTTTTTTGCATTTTTGCAAAATTTACATATATGAATCACAACTCCTGGTATCTTAAAGATAAAAAAATGAACAAGTGAGTGCCTCTGACATGCCCAAAGTCAAATAACAGCCCCGCCCCTTACCCAGCTGGATGATTTCATTCAAACTTCTCTAAGCAAGGCTACCTCCCCACCTCCCCCCTCCACAGGAGTTATGGGGGCTCTGGGGAATTTTTTTTTTTTTTTTTTTTTTTTTTGCTGGGCTCCTGCTCATATAAATAATTTGAGTCACTCAAAATAAGCATGTCATCATGATTCTGGCAGGCAAATAACACAACAGTCAGAGGATGTGATCAGGGCTGATCATGGGGCCATGGACCACTGAAGCTCTGATGCTAGAGCTTCTATGGACACCTGGTCAACCCCACCATGGGCTAGAGCATTTGAGAGCTCCCCGAAGGAGATAGAGAGACCAGGGAGGGGTCCCAGACCATCTAATTTGGGCTCAGAGGTCTTAGACGAGGTAGCACTGCTGACCACAAGACTTAGAAAATTTCAAAGCAAGGTGGAGCAGGGGGGGCGGGTGTCCCTGAGATATAGCACCTGGGGTAGAGCCCCTTATTGAAGGATGGGACACTTTCTGAATCTCCGTTTCCCTATCTGTAAAGTGGTAATAAACTTGTACTACTTCCCAAGGCTAGTGTGCGGGTTAAATGTGATAACAAAACCATTCACATCCCTGGAATTCACTTGATGTTAGCCAATGCTGTTATGTATTTGTACCTACGTATAAATACATACGTTTGAGTAAGTATGTCGTAGCCCAGATTCACCAAACTTTCTGATGATAGGTTAGGTCTATCAACATGGAACATGTGGCTCTATTTTCTGGCAGGCACAATAGTGTGTCTGTCTTCAAAATTGCCCGTCAGCAAACCCAAATACAGCGAAAACAGTAAAAAAGAAGAGGACACAGAACTTTTTAGGAACATTAGTTCTAAGTTCTGAAAGTTCTACCCAAGTAGGTATTAGTCTCCAGCTTTTGGTTTTCCTTTTTAAGTAGGGCCCAAAAGGGCACCTTTTTAAAGGGCACCTTGGTGGCTCAGTCATCTAAATATCTGACTCTTCGTTTTGGCTCAGGTCATGATCCCAGGGTCTGAGATTGAACCCTGCATTGGGCTCCACGCTCAGTGGGGAGTCTGCTTGGGGTCTCTCCCTCTGCCCCCCACCCTTGCTCGAGCATTCTCTCTCTCCCCTCTAATAAATGAATGAATCTTAAAAAAAAAAAAAGTAAGACAAAAACAAAACTTAAAACTGAGTATCATTGGGCACCTGGGTGGCTCAGTCGGTTAAGCAACTGCCTTCGGCTCAGGTCATGGTCCCTGAGTCCTGGGATTAAGTCCCGCATCGGGCCCCCAGCTCCAGGGGAATCTGCTTCTCCCTCTCACCATCTCCTCGCTCATGCTCTCTCTCACTGTCATTCTCTCTCAAATAAATGAATAAAATCTTAAAAAAAAAGATATTAAAACTGAGTATCATTGTTTCCATTATTACAATTAACTTAAGGAAGGATCATTGTCATTTATATTTCCAGTGGAATCTCTACAAAAAAACCTCAGATGTCCCCCAATGCAAAACGGCAAGTCCGGGGGGGGGGGGGGGGGGGGAGGGTGTCCTCCCCCACCTGCAGTACCACACCCATCCAGAAGGAGGCACTGATTTCTTGCAAGGGCAGTCTGGTTTCTGGTCCCTGGCGGCTGTTTCCAGAATGCTGACCTTGCCACTGCTTTGGAATTGCTCTGGACCTTTCTACCACAGGGAAAAAAAAAAAAAAAAAATATTTCCCAAAGGATCACCATTCACAGATGCTACTATGTAGCATTGGAAGAGCACTTCAAAATACATGATGAGCTTGTCTGCACCCTACCTTTGCCTGTAAATGGGTTGTTTGAGGCATGTCCCACCACCATCATTAGGGCCATCATCATGGTTCTCCTTTTTGAGGGGAGCTTCCCACATGCCAGGCTTTGTCCTAAGAGCTTTATACATATCTATCTGTTGAATCCTCTCCATAAATTTATGATCTAGATATCCTCATCTTGTAGACAAGGAAACTGAGACACAAAGAATGGAGACGTTGAATGACTTGCCTGAGGTCACCCAGCTAATAAGTAGTAGAGCCCCAGAATTACACGTAGGCATCTGACTCCAGAAACCACATCCTTTACCATAATTAGCCACCGTGCTACCACTGCCCCTATATGCAAAGGAAGAATTATACTGCCGACAGCCCCATGTTCCAATAAACTCCTTTCTGAACCCAACCCATCAGCAGACCCGTAAATTCTACTGACTCTTCTAGGCTCCTCCTTGCAAATTTTCTGTCAGGCATGCTGGAAGATAACTCCAGCCTCAAGACTGGAAAGCCTTAAACACGCAGTTACCATTCTTTAGCTTTCCATGATAATGTAACAAAATCCTGGTTTGTGTGTGTATGTGTGTGTGTGTGTGTGTGTGTGAGGTTTTTTTTGTTTTGTTTGTTTGTTTGTTGTTTTAATGGGATGGGTCAGCACCAGGGTCAGTTCCTAATAAAGAATATTCCAGAGGAAAAGTCGGAATTGGCAACATGCCCTAAGAAGATACTGCATGAACCAGGAAGCAACATAGAGACAGTTAAATTTCCCCTGACATGAAAACTGACCACCCAGAGGAATTCAAAAACAAAAACAAAAACAAACCAAAAAACCCAACAACCCACCTGTCAAATGCAGGGCACGTATATACCCAGAGAGGGAAACGGGAACAGGCTTCTGAATCAACTGGAAAGGAAGAGGCTTAAAAAGGCTCTAAAAAGAGGAGTCGCCCAGAAGACCTGATCTTCTACCTGGGGAACAAGCTCTGTGACTCAGTGCTCCTCTCTTCGAAGTCCACTACTCCAGCCGTCCCCCCCCCCCCCAAAAAAAAAAAAAAGCGTCTTCAGTACCTTACAGGGGGACTAGGAGGATCACAAATACACGCAAAAGGGCTTCAAGAAGGCACCAGTCCCTATGAATTGAAGCAGAAAAGTAGTGCATTTGTGAAACAGGAAGATCTTCCGGGAGGGGGAAGGTGGCGAGCCAGGGCAGCACAGAGAATTTTTTAGGGCAGCGACGCTTCTTCTAGGATACTGTCACGGTGCGTACTCTGCGCCGTCACACGTTCCTCCAAAACCGTGGAGCGCACAACACCAGAAGCAAGCTCTAATGTAAACTCTGGACTGTGTATGTTCCGATGTGTCAGCGTTGGTCTGTCAGCTGCTACAAACGGACCTCTCCGCGGGGTGTGTGTCGGCGGGGGCGGTGTATGGGCAATCTCTGGGCCTTCCTTTCAGTTTTGCTGCGAATCCAGAGCTGCGATTTTAAAAAAGATTGTCTTGATTTACTTTAAAAGAAAGAAAGAAAGAAAGAAAGAAAGAAAGAAAGAAAGAAAGAAAGAAAGAAAGAAAAGGAAAGAAAGCTTGCAAGAAGAGTCATGTTTAGGGTTGCAACTCCTGTCCTAACACATCTCCTGAGAGATGCTGGGGTCAGTTTCTATGAAACTGACATATCCATTCAACTTAATAGTCACAAAAAGGAATTTTGCTGCAGAAGCATTCAGTGCTTGGCCCTTGGCTAAAATGAATGATTTTTTAAAAATATTTTATTTACTTATTTGAGAGAGAGAACAAGTAGGGGGAGAGAGAGAGAGAGAGAAGAAGACGACTCCCCATTTAGCAGGGAGCCCAGTGTGGGGCTCGATCCTAGAACCCCAGGATTATGACCTGAGCCGAAGGCAGGTACTTAACCCACTGAGCCACCCAGGCACCCCATGAATGGTTTTTTAATTTCTTTTTACTGGACACCGGGTTCCTGAGATGAGCCAGCAAGGGTATTGTTGGTTAACAAGGCTTCCATCCTGAGTTTTCTTTACTGTTATCATAGCTGGTTTTAATAGCACTTGGAATTTTCCCTTTTTGGGCATTCTGACTTGGAATGTCCTAATTTTAATAGTCAGATGTCAGTTTTAATTAACCTGTTCTAACTCCCTGAGTGGGCCATGGTGTTTTCAGATGGATGGAAATAACCTTTCCACACAGTGCCCCCACCGACCCCAGAACTCTCCTTCCTTATTCACAGCCCTGGAGACATGCGATGAGTTAAAGAAGAGGTTTGGAAACCTCTGGAATGATTGTGGCTCACTGAATAGTACTGCGTGCCCCTCCCATACCCAGCCCACACTGGGTAGTGCTTCACCATTCCTTAGCCATAATAGGCGGCCCAGGTTAAGGAGGCGAGGCACACAGGACTTGTCAGGTCATCCGAAGCAGGTCGGGGATTTATGGGCTTCCACTCTGTTTTCTGGGGAGCGGGGGAGATGGCAGGGAAGCGGAGCAAAGTGGGGAGTTAGGAAAACAGAATGTGACCAGTTGCCAAGGGAAGGGGGAAAAAAAAGTTTTGAAGAAAAAGCAAAGCTCCCAGATCAGACCAAATGAACCAGAAGGGGTTTCATCATCTCTGGAAAGCGTGAATGGAGTGAATCAGAGCAAAACAGTCCCTACCTCCCAGGCATCAGCTCACCCACCCCTGCTCCATCTACTCTCTACTCTTTGAAAGCCACCGTATAAGACATCTTGGTAAATATAAAGAATAGTAAGATGTAGCCAAGGCCTTTGAGAAGTTTATAAACTCTTTGCAGAAGAGAAGATTAAAAAAAAAATAACAGAAAAACTAGTCTATATATAATTCAATCAGAAGTTATATCAAAGGGCAGTTTATTACAAGATGAGTCATGCGGAGAACTAGCAACATAAAATTAAAAGGGAAAATAGATAGTGCGTTATGGGTATGAATGAAAACAATGTTTCTGTCCCCCAGGGGCCCGTAAACTCGTAGAAGGATTTTTGTGTTAAAAAGTAATGGATAAGCCTCCCTGACAAATGCAATAACAAAATTGCATGCAAGATACCAGAGTAGCAAAGCAAGGAGGCCTTAATATCCTCTGCCTGAGCTGTCAAGGAGGGTTTTCTGAATAAGGTCACAACTTGGGTTGTGAAGTTGTAAGGAGGATGTGTGGAGACCGAGAAAAAGAAGGCATTCTGGTAAAAAGAAGCATCTTCGGAAAAGAAAAACCGAGAAAGGCCTCCAGGTTTGCAAAACTCTTTGTCATCGCTAGTACATACTTTGATGACATCACAGAAAACCGGCTGGAGCTGGGAAAGATTGGTAGCCTGGAGACCACTCACAAGACACTTGGAACAAACCAGGAGAAAAGCAAGGAGGCCTGGAAGTAAGGAAGAGGCATCAGGAACAAATTAAAGGGGTAGATTCCAGAGGAATTCAGAAGAATGGATGCGGCACGGCGGCAGGTTGTTGATGGACAGAATGCAGGGGTGGATGGCGGGCTAGCTCCCAAGCCAGACATGAAGTGAATTCTTTGCTCGTTCATTCAATAGAAAGGGCAAGAGAAGAGGTGGGTTTTGTAGGGAAACTTGGCGAGAGGGAGCAGTAAGTTTAGGTTTTGTACCTGTGGGTTTTTTTTTTTTTTTTTGTAATCAGTTAATTAACATATAGTGTAATACTAGTTTCAGAGCTAGAATTCAGTGGTTCCTCAGTCTTACATAACACCCAGTGCTCATTACATCATGTGTCCTGCTTAAGGTCCATCACCCGGTTATCCCATCCCCCGACCCACCAACCCTCCAGCAACCCTCAGTTTGATCCCTAGACTTAAGAGTCTTTTACGGTTTGTCTTCTTCTCTGATTTCATCTTATTTTATTTTTCCCTCCCTTCCCCTATGTTCATCTGTTTCATTTCCTGAATTCCACATATGAGTGAGATTATATGAAAATTGTCTTTCTCCGACTGACTTATTTCGCTTAGCATAAGACCCTCTAGTTCCATCCACGTCGTTCTAAGTGGTAAGATTTCATTTTTTGATGGCTGAGTAATAATTTTATATATATATATATATACACCACACACCTTCTTTTTTTTTAAGATTTTATTTATTTATTTGACAGAGAGAGATCACAAGTAGGCAGAGAGGCAGGCAGAGAGAGAGAGAGGAGGAAGCAGGCTCCCCGCTGAGTAGAGAGCCCAATGCGGGACTCGATCTCGGGACCCTGAGATCATGACCTGAGCCGAAGGCAGCGGCTTAACCCACTGAGCCACCCAGGTGCCCCCCACACACCTTCTTTATCCATTCATCTGTCGATGGACATATGGGCTCTTTTTGTAAAGTCTAGTGTAGAAAGCATCTGGTCGAGAACGTAGACCCATCTATGGGTCTAGGATGTAAAGAAACAATTTCAGGCTGACATACAGATTTGGCAAGAGTTTTGAGAGAAAGGAAACAATGCCTAACCCCCAAGACAAAGGTTATTCATCATCATATGCCCTCCAAGTACAGGGTAAAAATGGAGGGGGCCTGAAGAATTGGCATGAAACAAATTCCATCTATCCACTCGTGAAGGACAACCATGAGCCCCGTTCTGTGCAACACGCACCTCAAACTTCCATATTCTTTTTTTTTTTTTAAAGATTTTATATCTTTATTTGTAAGAGAGAGAGAGTGAGAGCGAGCACAGGCAGACAGAGTGGAAGGCAGAGTCAGAGGGAGAAGCAGGCTCCCTGCGGAGCAAGGAGCCCGATGTGGGACTCGATCCCAGGACGCTGGGATCATGACCTGAGCCAAAGGCAGCTGCTTAACCAACTGAGCCACCCAGGCGTCCCAAACTTCCATATTCTTTAGGGCAAGCAAGTCACAGCCGCGCAACGAGCCTCTTGGCTATACCCTGCGCCCCCAAGGACACAGTCATTGCATAAATCCAGTGCAAACTAGCTGAAGAAATACTAACACATGTCAGAATGCACATTTTTTTTGCTTCTGATCTGCGCTTCTCCCCGCCCTCTCGACAGTAACAGCAACCAGGAAGCAGCCCAAGAAGAGGCAATACAGGGAGGCACGTCTTCTTAACGCAGTGACCCTGCCCTCTAGTGAACGTGGCCCAGCTCAGTGGCTTTAAACCAGAATGATCGAATTGCATTCCCTTTCCTTAGGCATGAGCAAGGATGGAGACAGGCTAAGAGAGGGGGACAGGGTGAGAAACACTGCTGGCAGGCAGGGAAGCAAGGAGCTGTGACGGATAACTTCCAACTGGAACTACTTTCTTTACCTTTGTTTAACTTAGGCAGAAGTCCTTCTCCGTTCACTTTCATGAAAGAAAACAGGTTATATTCATAGGGCCACTCCTCATGAGTTCCATCGGAGATTTCATTCCGATGATAGCATAATAATGATGTTGGGTTTCTGATGCGCTGGGGGTTGGGGAATGCCTGGCCTCTGTATCCTTAGCCCCTGAAGGTCCAGGATCGTGGCTGTGTTATTTTATAGCCCCCGCAGGGCTAGAACACAGTTCGCGGTTAATAAATACTTCTGGAATTGAAACTGAAACAAAATTGACAGGCTGAGGCTATATTCCTTAAGCAGGTAATTCCTTAAATTGGTAACTTGGTAGCATGCATTTCACTCTTGTTCCTGGGGTCACGGAGCCTCTTAGAGACCAGATTTTCTTGGCAGAAGCATATGGGGCCTCATTCGGCTTGGAGACATGTTTTATTGGCCCCAGAGATGGATTTACCATGAGGTTCATGAAGCTTCTGCTTCAGGGTCCTTCCTCCCACTGACGCCGGCCCTGGGGGTGCTGGGAATAGCTGTGAATTCTAGAGAGTTCCAGGTCGGAAGGGAAGCCAGGATGCAAGTAGGAAGCGTTTCTGCATTTCCATTTCTGGTCAGTTGACGGAAGGATCTGAGTCTTCCATGCTACAGTCATAGTTGTGATTCCATTTCTCAATTTTGGTCAAAAGCCACACTTTTATGAACCATCCCCTTTCTGATTTGGCACTCATTTTTTTAAAGCGCCCCACCCTGACCCAGATATATAAGGCTCGGGTCCCCCATCCTGAATCGGCCCCTGGTTGGCTTGCACTGTGTTTTAAGAGTTGGTATTTTTTGTTTGTTTTTTGTTTTTTGAAATTACTACTAGTCACTCACATCTTTAGAAACCAATACATGGAACGTCTTGCCCTGGGTTTTCAGTTAGTTTGCATATCCAGAGGGAATGGCAATAAGTTTCTGTCCGGCTGTGGTCAGCCCAGGCTATAGGTCCTCTCTGCCCCATTTGGACCAGCCCTGTGTGTCGGGTCTGCTGCAGACACCCGTCTCCCCAACACATTCTCTTCGATCACTGGTCGAATCATGGGAGTGTGCAAACCCGCCTGTAAGGTGTATGTCTAACCAGCACCATCGCCAAAGTGTCTTGCATGGACCCCTACACACACTCTGAATGGATGGATGAAAGAGGCAGAAATGTTCCCCTCAAGTTGCTCATCAGACATGTGAAAGAATAGAAGAGGAAACAGAGAGCAGATGATACCAGGGATAGGCACTGAGGACAAGGAGACGATGAGGTCCAAGAGGACAGGGATGACCTTAGGATGGTGGAGGGATTGTGCTAAGAGAACTGGAGGCCCTGAGGTCCACATGTGTGACCTGTCCCTTTGCTCACTTGTGCCCTGCTACCCAGCCCCTGTCCCCAGGTGGCCCCATAAGGAGGTCCACACAGGGTTGGGGTTCAAGTTGACCACCCTGAGCTGGGCGGTGGACTCATGCTTCCAGACTCAACACTACCAGCTGGCTGCAGGCCCAGGACCCCAGCTGTGAAGGGCAGAGTCTCAGCGAGTTACACCCTTGAATAACCGTCTCTCCTTCAGCACGGGAGGGGCCCTTGAATGTGACAGATGACATGGCCACGGTTAGGTTATGTGATCTGGCCAAAGGCAAGGAGTTTTGCAGATAACATGACGTTTCCTTAATCATATGACTTTGAGTTCATTAAAAGGGAGATTATCTTGGGTGGGTCTGGCCTAATCAGAGGAGTCCTTTAAAAGGGTCTTTTGTGAAAGAGAGATTCTCCTGTTGGCTTGGATGGAGCAAGCTATGCTGTGCTCTCGAGCTGCAAGGAGCTGGATTCTACTCAGCCCATGAGCTTGAAAGAGGATGCTGGGCCTTTGAGGAGGCCACAACCCCGCCATTGCCTCGACGGCAGCCCCATGAACTCCTAAGCCCAGCCAGCTAAACTTGCCCAGAGTCCTGGTCCACAGAAACTGTGAGATAGCAAGCATGTGGGCTGTGTTAAGCTGCTACACTTGTGGTACTTTGTTACCCAGTCATAGATAACCCTTGGTGAACTAAAGGAAAGCCGTAGCACAGGGATTCGGGATTGCTTGGAATCATCAAGAATGATCAGAGGTCAGGGGAGGGTAAAGAGAGGGACCTAAAACACAAAACACGCCGTGGAGGATTGTTCAGGTCATTCACAATGTCCTATCTCATTTAAACTTGCCTGCCTTTCTAGAAGTAAATATTTCCAACGTCATGTTACTGGAAGTTGCCATCTTGGAAGACTTCGATAACTCACTGCAGGTCACAGAGGGAGCTCAGAGTCGGATGAAGAGCCACCCGACACAGGCAGCTCGTGTCCCTCCTCCACCTTACATCACAGGCTTGGGACAGAAGTCCCAGGGTCGCATGGTATATGGGACAAAGGCCATCAAGATGTCAAATAGTAGGACAGAGTTTGGTGGCATCCCGTTGCTGCTCTCATAGCTGCTTGGAGATCTTTTCCCCTCGGGAACAGCCTCTCCAAACTTCTTTCTTTAAAGGAAAAAAAAAAATGCTTGCCCAGGGAGGAGGAGGAAGGATGAGCTTGCATTAGAGCATATTTATATCCAGAGATAGTCCACACCGTAGGGGACATAAATCTCAGCGGGCAGACGTCAGCAACTCTGGGCTGCGATGGGAAAATTGACATTTTGGTGACTAGCATTTCCCAAACTCACTCAAAAAAGAAACCAAGCTCCCCTACACACACACACACACACACACACTGTCAGACCAGCTTAGGGAAAACAACGCGCTCCTGTCCAACTCCCCTAGGTCACGCAGACCCTTACTTTCAATGCTGGCTCCAGCTGTTTTCATGAACAACTTTCGCTGAAAAAGAATTCTCTGCCAAGTTGCGTGGACCTCTTCACAGCCCTACGGCCCTCAGGAGAAAAATCTGTTTGGGGTTTTTGTTTTTGTTTTCGTTTTAATGTGTTTTTTCTCTACTCGGATCACCTTGCAACATTCTCTATGTCACTGATCTCTTCCCCGACCACAGGCAGCTTGAAGTCACTGGCATTCCTCCAGGCTCCTGGGTCCTGGGTTCCCAAACCCCAGCCTCTTGACCTCTTTCCATTGAAGACCAGGAGCCTGGGGCTTGACTGAGGACAGGAACGCTAGGAGGAGGAAGGGGGTCACTCTGTGTCGGAAGAATAATGTCTCCCCTCCCCACCGCTCACGTCTCAATCCTAGGGATTTGTTACACTCCACGGCAAAGGGGGAATGAAGGTACCATTAATTAAGGAATTAAGGTTGGCAATCAGCTGACCTTGCAATCAGATTTATCCAGGGGGGCCCAATGTAATCACAAGCATCCTAAAAGCAAGGAAGAGGGAGGCAGAAGTGGGGGTTGGGAGATCTGAGTCACCGGATGGGTAAGGGCTAGTGTGCACCGCTGCTGGCTCTGAAGATGGGAGAAAGGCACCACCAGCCAAAGAGCATGGTTGGTCTCGAGAAGCTGGAACAGGGGTAGGAAACCGTTCTCCCCCAGATCCTCCAGAAGGGACCGTAGGTCTGACCGTACCTCGATCTTAGCTTGTGAGAACCCATTTCAGACTTCTGACCTCCAGAACTGCAAGGTAATAAATTTGTATCATTTTGATCCACAGAACTCGCAGTATTTTGTTACTGCAGAACTAGGAATGTAACACACTGTGTACTGTGTGGAAATGGAACATGGTCACTGAGATGCTCCAGTACCTTCCTCCTGCCTGGACACCCTCTTGCGGCCAGGATGCCGTTCCCAATGGGAACACGGCTGGGATAGCTTTGCCTCCCTTCTGACCCAGGCAGGGGCCTTCCTTGCTCAGAAGACTTGTGCACAAAGGACTGGTCTGATGCAAATGAATGGAGTCAAGGATCAGAGCATTCCAGCAGAGGTCTGAACTCAGGACACCAGAAGTTGTCCCAGGAGCTTGTCCTATCAGGTCTTCACCTGTCACCCCCTAACCTTTTAAGGGTTGCGTTCTCGAGTCCTAAGCAATTACGTATGTGATCCAGGAGATCTGGGGCCCATGCGTGTAGAAGGTTATAAATCAACTTAACCCAACATCATGTAGGTACAGTTTCGGTTTTATTTTCAGTGCCATCACCTACTGAGTGAGCTTCTTGAGAGCAGAGCCTGTTGCACTCCCCGATGAGCCTTCTTTGGTGATGAGGAGCCAATTCAGATCAGGTAGAGCTTATAACCCCTGGCACATTCTAGACGTCCAGTAACTCTGTTGGGGCTTCAGAATAGACTTTTCCCCGAAGGAGGGACTCACGCGTAGGAAAAGCCTAGAGCCTTTGCAAGCTAAGCCCGACCCCAGCTCTGACCCCCTCCCCCGCTCCTGAGACCCTCCCTCCTTGAGTCCCACACTCCTGCCCCCACGTCCGTTCCGCTACTGTGTCTTCCCCGAGACGGAGGGCCTTGCGTCCCCGGGCCGGATCCGCGCATCCACCCCGGAAAATGAAAAGCTTTTCCCTTTCCCCGCGGCCGCTCGGCTCTGCCTGCGCCCCCGAGGCCCGGGAACGCGGAGAGAAGGTGGGAGCGCGCTGGGTCCGGAGCCCCGCTGGGTTCCCCGCGCGCGCGCGCGCTTCCTGCGCCGCGGGAGGCTCTCACCCACCCCCGCGCAGCCCCTGCGCCCCCGCGCACCGCCCACCCGCCGCCGGCCGGGACCCCGCTCCCGCCGCTCCCCCCGGGCGGCCGCCGGCCGGGGCTCGCCGCGCCTGATTGGCTGAGCTGCTGTCAGGAGTAAAAAAGTATCGGGTGGCAAACTTGAGCCCTTCATAAAGGCGTGGTGGCGATACTCCGCGGTCGCTGGCAGTCTATGACATCAGCCGGGCACGCCTGGGATGCCGCCGCGGCCGGCCGGACTCGGCGCAGGAGGAGGGTCCCGCCGGCTAGGAGTCAGTTAGCCCCGCGCAGCGAGGGGGGAGCCGCCGGCTGCCTGGGGACACCGGTCTCGGCCGCCGGCCGCCGCGGTCCTCCCACCCAGGGGCGCTCCCGGAGAGTTGGATGCGTTCTGGGTTGTTAGCTGCGCTCCGCTGGGCTCCCGGGAGCCCGTTCCTGGTGGAAAACAGGGGGCGTCTGGCCAAGGGACCAGCGGCTCGTTGAGGCTCAACATGACACTCCTGGGGTCTGAGCATTCTTTGCTGATTAGGAGCAAATTCAGATCAGGTAGGGCTAAGTCGCTTAGCATTTCTTGTTAACTTTCCTCTTCTGCAGCTCACAACTGCTTCCCAACCAGTGTTCCAAAGCCGGCCGTGGCTCCTTCCACTTTGTCCCCCGCCAAAGCACATTTTTGAAAGTGAAGACTTTTATTTGACTTTGGGGTTTGGGGAGGGGGGGCGGGAAACTCAAATGTCTTCCGTTTTCAGTGCTTTGAAATGTTGGATGTGATTTTTGTTTGTTTTTATTTCATTTTTTTTTCTATATCTGTGAATAGAAATTTTGGAGGGGTCCATCAGAAAGGAAGGACTTTGAAAATGAACAAATAAGGGATTTCAAGTTGGAGAGCTACATAATATCAGTTGTAACTGCTGAGAAGATGAACCTGACGCTGTGTATTAATAGATACAGGGTCACTTAAAATGTAGCTAATCCAAACAAATGTATTTCCCAAAAAAGTCACTTGGGGGAAGTAAAAATAGCAAATCTGGAGCACACCAAGTATTTAGGATGACATCACTGTAGGAAAAAAAAAAAAAAAAAAGTCCAGTGCCACAAATATTTTTTCCCAAACCATCTGATATTTATAAATGGAGAATTTCCCCCCCAAAATTTCTGTGTTAGTGGCGCATACAGAAACTTCTCAGAGAGGACGCGGAGTGAAGGTGAGTGGAAGGGACAGCGGGGAAGTCCAGCCGCTCGCCATGAAGTGTTGGTCTAGGCGCCCATGGAAGGTATCAACATGTGGGTCCCCACGTTTAGACAGGGAGACGCTCGCTCCCCTGAAGTTCTTTCTCAACAGCGCTGTGTGTAATATTGGTTTTATAAAGCGGCGACAAACCACTCAATCAATGGCAGAATTCCTACTTAGAAGGTGGATTACTTTGAGAACTTCTATGTGAACGTTCCCGGTAACAGGTGGCCGATGGTAGGATGCCAGCCTCGTTTACGATGATTCTCCGCAGCTCTGCTAAATGGGACCACCAAGTGTTTTCGCTTGGGATTCGTGTTTCAAAAATGGGTGTCGGAAAGTTAAGGGTCATCTGGGAGTTCCTTAGAGGCTTCTGGCTCTTAGATAATCGGTGGGGTCTGTTGGGGGTTTTCTAAGGCTCTGTACTGCTGAAGGGAGATGACCATTCAAGAGTTTCCGTGGCCGCGAGCCTCGGGGCGCCGAGGCTCTGGGGTGAACCTGCCAGGCGTTGGGTTCCACAGCGGATGATGTCCTTCCTCTCCTTTCCCTGGCGAGGTGCGCTGGTTGGCCTGTTAATCCGCTAGAGACCTTGCCTCTGCTGTGTAATGTGGTCAAAACGGCAGGGCAACACTGCCACCTTTCTGAAGAAGAGAAGATGCAGATTGGTTTTTGCAAGAAGCTAAGCTCATTTTGGGATGCACCCTGGCTCTGTCCACGGAAGGGGCAGGGGAGGGGCTGGTTTGTCTCTAAAAGGAGTTGAAGTACTTGGTAGGAGCACTGCACAACAGTCTTAGGGAACTCATCAAGGAATCCTTCCTTGGGGAAAGCGGAGGAGAGGGAATTCCTAATTCCTGATTTAGCGGGTTAGTGGAGTCCTGGTGTCTCCCAGGTAGAGCCTAGAGCTTCTGAGAATTCCAGTTGCCTACTCGCTTTCTTTTTCTTTTTCTTCCTTTTTTTTTCTCTTTTGTCTCTCTCTCTCTCTCTCTTTTTTTTTTTTCCTTTTTTCTTTTCTTTTCTGCTAAGCTTGGACAGACTTTTGCATCACAGGAAAGGGTAGCTTGGGGAAGACATGATATCAACACAGATATAGGCATGCTTAATTCTCCAGCTTTGAGAAACAGCCCAACTGGGGGCTAGAAATGGACAAAGCACTTTGGTGACTGGAGATACAAGGGGCTGATAATCTCCTGAAAGACACACACACACACAAAAACAAGCAGCATGTGAAACCAAGTAAATGTCATGTTGCAGACCTCGATGATTCTTCCTGGATATAATTACATCAAGTCTGGCTGGCTGTACCAGCTCAGACCTTGGGTAGGCAGCCTGATAGCAAAGAGGGCCTGTCTCTTCCTAAGAGAACATCCTTTCTTCTGTGTTTAACAATGACTGGGAAAGCCTCTTCTCTGCTTTCATTTCTGCTCCATTTGCTTTTTTCTTCTTTGCTTTCAGGCGCTACTCCTAATGTAAATTCGTAAAACTCTGTCCCACTGATGGTGTTGGGTTTGCTGGTATACCTTGGCGTGATGTGTCTAATTAAAATTATTTCAAAAAATAATTGTAACTAAATTGTTCTCTGATCACAGCAAAACGTCCCATGTTTGTGGGCTTGTTTATAAGTGAGCATATGCCAACCAGCTTCCTGTAAACTATGCTCATGTGTCCTTGTTATTAAGGACAAAATCCTGCTACTGGCGCAGTAAACTGGGATATTTTGCATGTTTTAACATATTTAATGATATAAACTCCTCTTACTTGAGAGGCTGTGGGGTTTCATGGTTGAGTGTGCGAATCTGGAGCAGTAAACTGGGATATTTTGCATGTTTTAACATATTTAATGATATAAACTTCTCTTACTTGAGAGGCTGTGGGGTTTCATGGTTGAGTGTGCGAATCTGGAGCCAAACTAGCTGGGTGTTTTGCAGGCATCTCTATTTTCCAACTGTATAACCTTGACCTTAGATAAATGTCATAATTCTCTCTGCCGCAATTTGCTTTATCCGAATAACGGTTGTTTATATGGCGGTTGCAAGGATTAAATGTGATGATAAAAGCAGAGCATTTTAAAAATGCCTGGTACGTGGTAAGCCCTCGAAAAATATTGTTATGACAGGGCACGATCCCTGGTTGGTCACTTCCTCTCTCCGAGTCTCAGTCACTTAACCTTTAAATGTCAGATTTGGATTAGGTGATCCCGCAGACCCTTTCGTAACATTTTATGGTTTTATGAAGACGCACAAAAACTGGGAGCAAACAAAATTGTGATGGGGCTGTGTAGCTGTTGGACATAAATGGTAGTTTCTATAAATGCAGTAAGTAGTATTACTTTTAGACTGATCACTTTTTTACCTTCTAAAAATTCTCACTTGTTTTGTCAATATCTGTGGCCAGTATCTCTGTCACCCGTGACCATCAATATCATAATCCTTGTGTCAACACACCTCAGACTCCGACCTGTGGGTACACACACACACATACAAACACACACAATGCACAAAGACTCAAAAGAGGAGAAGAGAGATCCATTCGTGGACTCCCTTCAAGAGAACGGCTATATTTCTTTGGCTTTTTTCGTCTCCTCTTCTGACTCAAACAGTCCACGCAAAGGCAAACCCATGATCTTGCCTCCTTTCCCCACAAATGTAGGGCTGTCAGATTTAATAAGTATAACACAAGATGCCCCGTTGGATTTGAATTCTAGATAAACAATGAATAATTTTTTAGCATGTTGCCAAATTAGGGACATACTGTTATCTGAAAATCCAAAATGAGCTAGCCATTCTGTATTTTCTCCGGCAACCCTACCTTCAAACTGAGCAACCTTTGACCAACTCTCTGTGCCGGCCCCCCACTACGCCACCAAGCTCTCGAGGTTTTGGATGCCCAACGATGCCTCAAAATGCAAAACTCACATGTTAGGCACGAAAGAGGAGACTTGGAATGAGGAGGGGGTGCCAGGAACATGAGTGCTGGGTCACCTGGGGTGGAAGCCAGAGAAAGAACATGGGAGCTTCTCTCTGGGCTTTCTGCTCTGGGGGTGGGGGTGGGGGGCAGGGGCGGTGAGGGGGCTCAGCAGACAGGCTGATTGGTGCTCAAGTGCAAGGACTCCCAGACTTGGGATCGCGGCCAAAAGAACCCAAAGCACATGCAAAGCAGGAACTGGAGAGGCAGTGGCTGTCTCTGTTGTACTAGTTTAATCTGCAATTGCTTCCAGCCCTAAGATTTGTTTTTTTTTTTTTCCCCCAAGGGAATGGCCTTGAGTATTTTTGTAATATTTGAAAACGACAAACTTCATAAAACCATTATCGTGACGTTTTGCGACTGTTGTGTTCTCAGGGATCTGGACATACAGTAGGTGTTCAATACATATTTCTTGAAGGAATCAATGAATCACACCTGTCGTCTTCGTAATTAACACAATAATCTAACGTAATTGTTCATGTGCACATGCGTTGCTTCACTATTTCAAGGAAGACTACTTTTTCCTGTGAAGTCTTCTTGAGTGCAAATATCTTAACTGCTCAATTCCATCTTGCTATCGAAAAAGACCAGGAGGTTATTTTTAAAATTTGGGGAAACTTGTTCTATCAAGATCTTTCAGGAACTTCTCCTGGATGCAAGCAGAATAGAAGGAAGCATAGGGCTGATTTTCACTCTGGGCGTCCATTACAAACCGCTCCTAGCTGAACTAATTCTTTCTTTGCCACTAATTACTTTCTCAGCAACAGTGGTATCCGCCTCCTGTAGCAAATTACCACAAGATTAGTGGCTTGAAACAGCGCATATGTATTATCTTCTAGTTACGGAGGTCAGAAGTCTGAGAAGAGTCTCACTGAGCTAAAATCGAGGTGTTAGCACAGCTGTGCTCCTTTTGAAGACTCCAAAGAATCTGTTTTCTTGACTTTTAGGTCCTAGAGGAGCCTGGGTCCCTTGCTTCATGGTCGCTTCTGCCTTCTGCCAAAGCAACAGTGTAACAATTTCAAGTCTCTCTCTCATTTGCACATATAAGAATTTCGTGATTCCACTGGGCTTATTCAGGATAATCTCCCTCCTTTAAGGTCAGCTGAATTTCATCCACAACTTTGGGTGGAATAATTAGACACACGACACGGGGAATATCATGGCTGTAGTTGGAAAGAGAAAGAAAGAAGAGAGTTAGGGGTGCAGAAGGGTGAGCTCTCTAGTTCTCTTGTTGCCAAGAGAGTCCCATTGGCAGGGCTCACTCCCCTGATCTCATCTACACCTAATATTTCCCAAAGGAAATACATGCCACTGGGGTTTAGGGCTTCCGCATATGAATTTGGATAGGGAGGGGCAAGACGCAATCCCTAAGACCATGTGAAGTGACATATTCCTAGGTCCCGGGGATTTGGACGCGGACATCTTGGGGGAGGGGCACTTTATTCCGCGTATGATCCCACCTTCTAATATAGCATTCCCACCTTCCTTACCTCCACCATCCCTCTGTCCTGCAGACTTCGTTCTGCAGACTTTGTTCTGCAGAAGTTTTCCCTTAATATGGATTACATGGCCACAGTCCCACTGTTTTCCCCACCATGGTCCACAGAAGACGGATTCCCTGGGGCCTTAACATTTGTGGGATATGACATTTGTAACAAGAGGGAGACAGAGTATGATGTATCTTTAACTGCAGGATTTCTGGAAGACCTTACTGGTTCTGATGTATAGTATGACCTTTTTTAAAAAAAGATTTTTCTATTTATTCATTTTTGAGAGAGAAAGAGAGAGAGCATGAGCAGAGGGAGGGGCAGAGGGAGAAGCAGACTACCTGCCAACCAGAGAGCCCGACGAGGGACTCAATGCCAGGACACTGGGATCATGACCTGAAGCAAAGGCAGACGCTTAACCCACGGAGCCACCCAGGTGCCCTATACTGTGAACTTTCAAAAAGTAGTGATTCCCAAACGTGTTTCACACATTTATTTATTTATTTATTTATTTATTTATTTATTTACACAGCATCCCATGGGGCAGGTTTAGCTGGATAAACACATTGTTCTTCCCTGAACAGAGAAGCTCACAGTTGGCAACAGTGAATTCTTTAATAGGGTGAATTTCCATAGGTAGGTTCCTGGCAGGTCTCTCCCTCGTCCGTCCTGCACCCCTGCCCCGCCCCCCTGAGGTTAGCATTCTGATGGTTTTCCTGCCTAGCTGCTTGCTTAGATGCCCACTCACCCTTTCTCAACTTGGATCTTTGTTATTAATTGGTATTAGGCTTCACTGCTCCCTACCCCAGGGAAAATCTTTGTAGGATTATAACCCCGTCCTTAAGAAGCTCACAGGTGACCTGGAAAATGCTCTGTGTGAGTTATATATCATTCATTCATTCATTCATTCATTCATTCGACAGCTATGTCTTCCACGTTTCCCTTGCAGTGGATGTTACGAGAAGCTGGGAGCTGGGTATACAGTTGGGGAGCAGGACAGAAACCTTCCCCATCCTAACATGGAATCTTAGAGCCGACCTTCCCTTTCCCTGTGCATGTGCCCGTGCAGAAATCCGCATGAGAACACAACTGGCAGGACCTTAAAAGATGAGTGCATTTTCATTCCTAAATGGGAATTTAAAGTCTTTTTTAAAAGCCAAGAAACACTCGGGGTCTGGCTCAGGCCACCTGCTTGAGACCATTGCTGTTCCCGCCTGTCCCAGCTGTGTGAGCTGTGCTCTCGTACTGGACGGCCATCCTTCACCATCTTCATTACTGGGGCAAGAGCCCCGACCACCCACCCGTCTTCTTTTTATCCATAGCTCTTATCATTAATTGGGTGTATTAAACTTTTGACTTGGTTATTTGTTTGTTATTTGCCCACCATAGAGGCCAGAATTTTTGTTCTACATCCCCAGCATGTAGAACCATGATCAGCATAAGGAGGGCACCATTCAGTGTGTGTTACAGATACATTTTATTCTTCCCCTGAAGACTATTCAAAAGCAATAAAAGTAAACAATTTTATTTGAGAACAAGAGAGAGCATGAGTGAGGGGTGACGGGCAGAGGGAGGGAGAGAAGCAGGCTCCCTGCTGAGCAAGGAGCCCGAGATTGGGTTTGATCCCAGGACCCAGGATCATAACCTGAGCTGAAGGCAGATGCCTAACCAACTTAGCCATCCAGGCAGCCCAGAAATCCATGTTTTTATATATTTTTAGGCATAGGTGTTGTGTATTAAAACTAGAACAGCAAGGGAAGGAGAGAGATAAATACGAAATTCAGAAAAGTAGTTCCTGTGGGGAATTATTAATTAACAAGGGAAGCTGGGTGAGAAGGTAGGGTATAGCCTTAAGTAAAGAGCCAGCTGCTGGTGGAGTTCTTAGGTTAGGCAGTGGGTGCCTGTATATTTATTATTAAGCAAGTTAATTAAGCAGTGTTCATTCAGGGCTTAGTGATCCTATGTAGCAATATAATATGAATCAATCATTGTAATTAGTCCAATTTAGTGTGCCCAGGGTCCTTTAAAAAAAAATAAGTTTTTCAAGACCAGAAAGAGTAGCATTCATCTTTTCCAGGCATGTCAGGAAGACTTAGTCAAGTTGGTTTGAACCAGATTGGATGGATTCATATCTTGTTAAATTACATTGGCGAGAAACCAGCACATGGCTAACCTAGAAGTGTTCAGCCCCAGGGTCCAACTTTTGTATACTTCAGGGAAGCCAAACGTGAGTTAGAAGATGCTAGAGCATAAGGTGATCTTTCGTCACCTCTATTTCCCTGTTACTAGCAAGAACTCACTGGCCATCTAGCAGATGGTGACCAGCTAGCTTGCGTCTCTGTCCAGATCCGGAAGGAGGAACCAGCAGGTGCATTTCACAGGTGTCTGCCTTCCCTGGCCCACTCATGCTCTCCCATGAGCAAGGCCATGGCAGGGGGTGGGAGGGTGGGGGTGCCCATCACATTCCCTCTCATTCCATGACCTTGTCTGGGAATCAACCCTGCTCCCTGGGCCTTTGTTTCCATACTGATAAAATGATTCATGCCATCTGTGAGGGAAAGACCTTTGCAAAATTATTAATAGTTTCTTGTCCCCATACAGGAAGGGATAATGTGACCTGGTGACATGAATTGCATCAGAGACAAATATGGAAGAGTTAAAATCTTTCGATGGACATAAATAGGATTATAAAAACCCCCACAAAACTCATAGCCAAGTAATTGTATTGCAGCCTTCCTCTTTCTGTGCTTAGAAGTTCAACTTTCTAAACAGGTAGTGTTTGGTGGTTTTTAATGAATAATCTGCTCTAACTTCTATGCTGATGTCCTCCAGGAGAACTAGTAAGTCAAACTTCACTTAACCCGTTTCAGATCTTATTCCCAGGTAAAATATGAGCATCTCCAAATGCTGTGCAAATGTTATTTATTCCCAGAAATTTAGAACAAATAAGGTTGTTCCTGACTTTACACATGTATGTATGTATGTATCTTTCTATCTATCTATTTATCTATCTGGGCACAGCAGAGTGCCCTCAGGAGCCACTGAAGGAAGACTAATTTCTTCCTTTTCTCCTATTGGTTGATGGAAGATACATTTTTCCATCTCCCCATAGATGCTATTGGAGTACGTAGTTCTCTTATCATTTCGATCACTCTAGTGGAGGTTTGTTGTATCCAGCCACCTTAGATTAAAGAAGCAGTAGCAGGCTAGCAGCAGAAATACTGACTTACGCTACTGTAACATTGTAAAGTGTATATAACTGCTTTGCTCATGTGTGGAGACTTAGCCATCCCTCGGTAGGTGTAGCAATGAAGAGCGGACCCACAACCTCTCAGATACTTAGATGTCTTGCCCAGCACCCCTTGCTGGCACCCCAGTTTGGTCCATCCCCTAAGTAAGTCTTCTACCCTCAATCTGCATCTCATTCTTCTCTGCCCCCTGAGCCCCTTCTCAGCCCCTTGAGTGAAAAGTCATCCATTTCTTAGGAAACAAAGTCAGGTGGCCCCAGGGAATGTCCTCCTTTCACAGATAAGGAGAAGTGACTGGAATGTTGCCCACAGCTTTCTGACTTTCCTATTTCCCGAAACACTCTTCCTTCCGGAAGTCATTTGACTTTGTTCTCCTCAGGACTGGTGGGGCTGGTTTCTCTCTGCCTGAGGTCAGTTTCCATGTGGAACATTTTTGGTACTCAAGCTCCAGACGGGGTGAAAAGGCTCCAAAACAGGCCAGAAAGAGAAAATGCTATTCAACATTAATTGAAAAGTAATCTCCTCGATACTTTAAAAGTTTTTACTATTTTGTGTTTCCTTCCTGTCCTTGTCCAGATGTATAAAGATTTTTATAAAGTTACAGTGAGAATATACATAAGTTTATGCTCAGTGTTTTTAATCAGGGAGCATGATATCATAAGTTGTTTTCTGAGCTGCTATGTAGTAACACATTCTTGTTTTGAAGATTTTTTCAAAGTCCATCAAGTGAGTATATTGGAATTTGTTAAACCTTCCCCACTTGGGTTGGAAAATGAAGACAGTTATAGTTTTTATATTTTAAGTAACATTACTGTGAAAATCTTAATGCACATAGCCTTTTTAATTGTTTTATAGGATACTCATCATTTAAGTATCCAAGTGTGGGAATCTTTATGATTCACTTTGGTAGCTAATATTTCTAGAGCACCAGCCATGTACCAAGCTTAACCCAAGTCCAATTTCCATATGGCAGTGAATACTTGCCCCTGTAATTGAACTAGCTCAGAGTCATCTTGGGTACTTACTCAGCGGTGACTGGTGTTCAGTAAGCTTTTCACACCTTTTCAGTCTAAAATAGGAAGGAAAAGGAGTCACAGTCAAAGGATACCTTTGGGAACTTCTGTGTGATCTGGTCTTTGGGGACCACGTGTTACCACATAGGACTGATGCCTCATCAAAGGAGAAGCAAAGAGGTGGAAGAGTTAATGAGAACCTATTATCTGTAGCACTGTTATGATCTCATTTAATCCTTACAGAATGCTATGGGACATCTGTGATTATCCCCATTTTATAGATGAAGAAGTTAAGGCTCAAAGTACCTTGGTCAGCATAACATAACCCAATACCTGATGTAGACCACATCTGATGCCATCGGTTCCACTGTGTCAGGATGACCGTTGATGTTGTAGCCTAAAAGCTGTCTCTCTCCTCCTACTCCCCAACCCTACCCTCTAGAGACCCTTCCCTCCCTCCAACATATATGCCCACTCGGCCAAGTGGATTTAACATGTTTCATTCTGGATGACAGCTCAGACATACTCTCAATTACCATTCTTGTCCTTGATTTCCTAAATAGTGATTTATCAAGAGACTTGCTTCTAGTACAAGTTAATGGATAAATTATGCATGCCCTCCTCCCAGAATGTTAGGACTTGAAATGAAAGCTAACTACTTAAATCTCAATTTGAGAACAAAAATTCAAAAAATTGTTAAAAACCAACACCAAAAGGGGCACCTGGGTGACTCAGTGGGTTAAGCCTCTGCTTTCAGCTTAGGTCATGGTCTCAGGTTCCTGGAATCGAGCCCCGCATTGGGTTCTCTGCTCAGTGGGGAGCCTGCTTCCCCCCCTCCACTTGTGATCTCTGTCAAATAAATAAATCTAGAAAAAAAAAAAAAAGAACACCAACAATAATAGGCTTGCCCCAAGACCCTAAACATAGCTATAAAAGAAATATCTAGTACCAGGGAGTAGAATGGTGGTTGCCAGGGGCTGGAGGGTGGGAGTAATTGGGAGGCTAGTAACCTTCAGTAATAAGATGAATCAGGTCTATGGATTTAATGTATAACATGGTGACTGTCGTTCATAACACTGTGTGTATGATTGAAATTTGCTAAAAGCCCTGAACATAAGGGTTCTCACCAAAGAAATGAAGGTAAGTATCTAAAAGGAGAGCCCTCTTAATAGCTCAGAGGTGGGTGTTCTTCCACAATGAGTATGCACAGCAAACCATCATCTCACGCATGCACTCTTACCTTACAGTTTTGTCCATTGCACCGCAATAAAGCTGGGGGGGAAAGATATATACACATAAAGATATACACATATATAGATACAGTAATTCATTTAGGAGTAAAACACATTATCAGTGGATCAGAATTGTGTGTGTGTACACATACATATACACCTTTATGTATATATGTATGAATTTAATCTCTATTAAACTAAATTAACTAAACTAATTTAATTTAGAATTTAATCTCCAATTTTTTTTAAGATTTATTTATTTGACAGAGATCACAAGTAGGCAGAGAAGCAGACAGAGAGAGAGAGGAGAAAGCAGGCTCGCTGCCAAGCAGAGAGCCCGATATGGGGCTCAATCCCAGGACCCTGAGATCATGACCTGAGCCGAAGGCAGAGGCTTAACCCATTGAGGCACCCAGGCACCCCTAATCTCCAATTTATTAAACAAATAATGGTGGCTGTTCAAATTAGCAATAACGTATGTGATGAAAGTGTTGGGAAAATTGATGTCCTTTTGAAAGTAAATGAATTCAGCTATTTTATGAGTCTTTAAAAAAATCCATGTGGATTAAAGAGCTACGGAAATCTGTAAAATATTAGTAGAAAACAAAATCATTTTATAATCTTGGAGTAAGACACACCTTCTGAAGCATATTACTGAAGCCAGAAGAGAAATACAAATTGATGTTTTTGGCCACTTAAAAAGTTTAAAGTGCTACATGGGAAAAAAAATCAGCAAAATAAATTTAAAAATCAAACAGTAGATTGAAAGAAAACACTTTCAAAGTTATTAAAAGGACTTGTATAAACAATAAGATTAAAAGTCCACAACCTAAAGAGCAGAAGAATTCAAAGGAGAAAAATCATCAGTAAGCACATAAAATATATTCAACTCACTAACACTCAAGAACTTGCAGATTGAAAACATTTTTTGTCAAACATCAGATCTGCAAAAATGCCAAATATCGATAACATCAAGTATTTTCCAAGCGTGGAGAAAACAGACACCTAATCCCCTTAGTTAGCACATCTGAAAGCCTCGAGGGATAGAGTTTGCCAGTTTCTATTGAATTTTAAATGAGCTCACTGTCCACCAAGATACATTAAGGCATCTAATTGAAAGAAATGCTTGTATGTACTGGGATTTTCAGGACATCACAGTTTATAATGTCAAAGAGGATGGAAATAGCATAAACCTCTGTCAGTGGAGGATGTGGGTAATTATGCTACACTCACGAAATATGGTGAAATGCAGTGCAAAGCAAAAATGAGATGATAAAATTCTATATGATCTGACATGGAAAGATCTCCAAGACATACACTTAGTTTAAAACACACACACACACACACACACACACACACACACTGAAACAATCAGGCAGCATATTTGCATTTTTATTTTTAAAAATAGGTATAAGTACACAAAAATCTGTAAGAGTATAAGTCACGCTGTTCACAGTGATACCCAGGGCTAGGAGGAGGGAAGATCTCTCTCTCTCTCTCTCTCTCTCTCTATATATATATATATATATATATATATATATATCATTGGAATCTTTTAAAACAAGAATGTATTGGTATCTATGAAATTAAGTTTTTTATGTTTTTAAAATATTTTATTTATTTGAAAGAACAGGAAAGAGAGTGAGCGGGTGGGGCGGGGGGAGGAGCAGAGGGTTAGGGAGAAGCACACCCCCCACTGAGCAGGGAGCCCCAGGCTCAGGGCTTGAACCCAGGACACTGAGATCATGACCTGAGCCTAAGGCAGATGCTTAACCAACTGAGCCATCCAGGTGCCCCTGAGAAATTTTTAAATATGTCAGCATCCAAAGGGAAATTGACAACATCATCATAGTGGTAGAAGAAAACACATTTCTGTAAACCTAATCGAATAGACAAACATTCACCTTGGGATTTGTAGGATGTGAACACTTACCAGTAAACTGACTATGTATTTTAAGCCTCTGACATGACCTAGAATATCAGAAGACAGTTTTGATTTTAACTGTGCCCACCCCCAACACAACACTCACTGAAATATCAATAAATTTCAAATCTCAAACTCATTTCTTGATCACAGGCAGTTTTGAAAGAAAATACTTTGGAAAGTTGAAGTATCTTAAGCTCCACACGCTAGGAATCAAAACACATCACAAACATACCCAAAGTGTTGAACTATATGCATAGGAAACAGCTGAGAAAGACCCATCCCCCAGATGATTATCTCCAAGTGGTAAGATTGGGAGTAATGTTGAATTTTTCTTATATTCTTTCTATATTCCCATGTTCTTTAGTTTGATTATTCAGTGTCTCCTAGGTCTGCTATAATAACCAGGAATGACTTCAGTAATAAATCAACTAGCAGTGACCACCGTTTGTTTATTTAAGTCCTGGAGGGTTATGCACCCCCCCCCCCCCAATAAAAGGGGCCATGATTAAAGGAGCGAAGGTCAAGCAAAGATTTATTTCGCGCCAAGCATCAAAAAGAATCAAACTGACTGGCCAGGACCATGCCTCTTGCAGAGAGGGCGACCCTTCTCGGTTTCACAGACTAGCTTTTAAGGGCAAAGGCCATGCGGTCGGGCCTGGCCGCGCACAGGTGGCCAATGAGATTGTAACACATACAGGAAACTCCACAGTGATGCTAGGTGACCAACTGAATTACAATTTACCCTACAGTAGACATTTGACCTAGCCTGTCACACCTTGGTTAGAATTGGCGCTCAAAAGGCTCCCAAAGGGCGCGGCCCATACTCCTTGGTAGCTAGGGAGACAGTATGCAACTCCCGACTGACTGATCGATGTCTCCACCTGGCCTGACCCACCCTTGTGTCTGGGCCTTCTTACCTGCAGCTGGTGCTGGTTTCTGGGACTTGTTTTTAAGTCAGTCCCCTTGGGGGAAGGGGAGCAGGGACATTTTAAGGGTTAAACAAGGCTGTTGTGTAACCTTAATGGAAGCCTCTGGTTAAATAGGTCCTTACAGGAGGAGTGGCAATTAGAGAGAATATATCTGAGGAATTAGACCAGGAGGTGGCTCTGGATAAATTCCCTCCAATCCTAAAGCATGCTCACATTCAGACTATAACCCAGGGATATCTGGCTCAGTTGGTTAAATGTCTGCCTCCAGCTCTGGTCATGATCTCAGGGTTCTGGGATCGAGCCCCACATTGGGCTCTCCCTGATCATTGGGAAATCTACTTCTCTCCTTCCCCCACTCCCCTGCCTCACCCCCCTGCTCATGCTCTCTCTCTCTCTCTCTCAAATAAATAAAATCTAAAACAAAACACCCCCAAAAAACTTAACCTAAAAACCTCACTCCTCTGTGAAGGCGGAAACCCCATGGCCCCTCATGTTAATCAGCATTGGAAACTGTAAATGTATGTTTTGTTGGGGTGGGCTCCGCAGTCTGGCTGCTATGGGTTCAAATCCTAGCTCCGCCCTTCCTGGTTATAGGCGAACCTCCACCTCTCTCTTGGTAGAAGTGGCAACAAAGAAGCCTTCCCCGTGGAGATTCTGTGAGGCTTTAGTGAGAAAGCATAGAAGTGTTTGACACAAGGGCACTTGTGATCTCTGTCTGTCAAATAATTAAATAAAGTCTTTTAAAAAAAGTGTTTGACATAGTGCAGGGGTGTGCCCATGTGTGTAATAATTTGTAGCAGTTTTATTCACAGATGAATATCAATTCAATATTAATTGTTAGTGTAACTATGATATGGTGTGTTAATGTACAATACCTTTTTTTTTAAGATTATATTTATTTATTTGACAGAGAGAGATCACAAATAGGCAGAGAGGCAGGCGGGGGGGTGGGGAGGGGAAGCAGGCTCCCCGCTGAGCAGAGAGCCCAATGCGGGACTCGATCCCAGGACCCTGAGATCAAGACCCGAGCCGAAGGCAGTGGCCCAACCCACTGAGCCACCCAGGCACCCTGTACAATACCTTTAAATCATTGTTTCTAAATCAACAACTGGGAGCTTCCTGTGGCTCTCTCTCTCTCTCTCTCTTTAAATTTATTTGACAGAGACAGATAGAGAGGGGTCATAAGCAGGGGAAGGGGCAGAGGGAAACTGCCAAGCAGGGAGCCCGACATGGGGCTTGATCCGAAGACCCCGGGATCATGATCATGGCTCTCTCTTAAGATGTGCTACTATTCTCATTTCTTTGTTACCTTGGGTTGTGTTTCAGAGAAATGAAGAGTTATTATCATTGTAACATCTACACTGTAGTCTATAAAGTGCTCTGGATACTGTTATCATTTATTTTCTCCCTTTCAAGAGACTGTCTATGGAAAGCTTTCTTGTCATTTTCATCTCTGGACAGGGGTGGTTATTGTCCAGATTAGGTCTTTAGGCTTTTTTGAAGAGAGCCCCAGGCTTTGTCTGGGACCCTGCAAGGTTACCACTGGCTGTAAGGATTAGCAAAGGCTCGTGGCTGTTTTTCAGGCTACTGAGAACCCAGATCCTATGCTCTTATAATAAAAAATACTGTTCTGTCTAAAAATAAAACCTAGACGAAGAGCTCGCTCCAGAGGGAACAAAATTTGAGGCTCACAGAGCTCGTGGACCATATAAAACAGTCTGCTTTACATACCATATACTATATTATCCAGAGCACATTACATATACATATAATATATATACACATATATTTTATGGTGCATTAACTCCCCCCCTCAAAAAAATCATATCAGTCCATATGCTTTTATTTTCATACCAACTCTGGGAGGTCGCAAAGCTGCTTGTACAGATGAGGAGATGTGAAGACCTTAAGAAATTTGCTCAAGGTCTCCCAGTAGATTTAGAACCATTAGATTTTCACATCTGGGCCCCCAGAATCAAGTTTGCCATACGATCACCTTGAGGAATGTGCTGGCAGGGGCAGGGCAGTGTTAAGAGAGGCAAGTGCCTGGTGTTGAAGGCAGTGGCTCTCTCAACCCAGTGTTCCCCCGGCCTGAAGCTTTCTTGTACAGAGCAGCCACCTGCGCTGCCTTCGGATTGGAAGGGCTTTGGATCAGGAGAGGGGACAATTCAGCAAGCGGAGCACACTATTGGCTGGAAGTAGAGAACAGGATGGGGCCTCGGGTTTGCGGAGGAACCTCTGACTCAGTGGAATGCCAGCCTCTGCAGAAGGTTCTGGTCTTAACACATAGATTAGAGCCTGACACCATGGAATGTCCCAGACACAGAAAATGTTCTAAATGTTATGTCTGGTTGCGTCAAAATCTTGTGTCTAAGAGCAGGGCTAAGATTACTTTGGAACATTAAAAAAAAATGTACTGTATCCACATTTATTATTTTTCCAAACTTGAAAGATACTGGTATATTAATGAGAGATGTAAAGTATATATGTGTGTGTATATACACACACATATATAATATGTATATACTCACGTGTCTTTGTATATATACTTATCTATATCACCCTTAATATGTAGCACTTTATATATATGTATATATATGTATATATGTATATATATAATAGTATGATATTTTAAGGTATAGTCTTGTACTGTCTATTGTATAAGTATTTATAGACTCCATATATCATATGAAAGGTCAAAGATTCTGTCTTTGGGGTGTTCTGTCTGCTGCAGAAAGATTGAAAGAGAAACCTGGAATGTTCCACCAAAGGAGACCATTTAAATCCACTCACCATGGGACAGAGTGCACATTAAAGATGGTCCTTTTGAAGGATCCCAAATGAGGTGGGAAGCTGTCGAGAGGGCAAGAAAGAGGCTTCAGTATTCGACAATCCTACTATCCTACTATATCCTACTATTCGACTGTCAAGTCTCTATTCTTGAGAAATTGTAGAATAGATGTTTCCTGCATATATGTGCACATATGTGAATTGGAAGAAGGAAAGGCAAATATTGCAGGTTATCAGGGCAGGCATTAAACACGTGAACTACCAGTGATTTTGCTTCCATCCTGGGACTTTTGCACATTTCCCGTTTATCTCTAACGCACACACGTTTCCTTTGTAATCAGAAGAGTCGTGCCTGCTCTAAGTGCTAGACTAGCGTGTCACCGGCATCACTCGCGATCTCAAAAGAACTGAAATAGACATTCAGAGACTCTAGCAATGTGGAATGAAAATTTTCCTCTTCATCTGGGGGAGAAATCCTTTTCTTTGCCCTCCTAAAACACGCCCTTTGCTCCAGGCCCTACTTTCACCTTTATGACCAGTTCTCCAGCGGGTCCCTGGACAGCTCTGTGGACCTTGTTAATACCCCTGTAGTAATTGACCCCTCCTGAAGGAGTTTCAGTCGGATTATTGCAATTTGCTCTACATCGGGTGTCAGGGTACCTTCCTTATGGGTAACAGAAAGCGGGAGGAATAATACCTTCCTTGCAGAGATGGGAAGCCAAGGTCCGGGAAGGGTTGATTAGCTCCTCCAATTCACGTGCTTAGAGAAATGGCAGAGCAGGACTCGAACCTGGATCCCCAGGCCTCTGATCTGGTGACCTCTCCCTGTGAGTGGGTGGACATCAGGAGGTGTAAACCAGAGGCCCTTTTCTCAAGGACCTCCCTCGGCAATAGCTTTCAAGGAAAGCAGGTCAAATGGCAAGATGTTTCTCCCGCATGCCGCTCCCGCCGTCCCGGGAGTGTGCAGGCTGTCTGCTTAATTCACTCGTGGCTTCACGCCATGGAATACATAAACAAGTGGGGGAAAGCCTCCGAGAGGGATCTGGATGCCCAAATGGAACGATCTGTCTTCTAAAATTATTGTTTGAAATTGTTTATGTCAGTTGCCGAGTTTCTGTTCTGGGCCTCAGGGACCTGTTTGTGATGGAGGGAAAAATTCCTGCTGCTGAGCAGGGACCTTTGTGGGGTGGCTCTGGGGACAGCGTGACCCTGCAGCCCCCCTGTCCTCCTGACACGGGGGGGGGCAGGGTTTGAGGAGATTGGCTGCAGCCCTGATAGGGCACCCCAGAAGTATCCGGTGCCCACTGTTGGCTGGGCGCCACTCTGAGCGTGTAGCAGGTGCTAATTTAACAACAACAGCAATCCCCTCGGGAGGTAGTCGCCCCCTGCTTACCCCCAGACTCACAGAGGAAGAAATGCAAGCCCCTTCAGGAAATTTCTCAAGATTTCACGACCTGTAAATGGAACAGGTGGGACCTGGACGCTTGTACCCCTGGCTTCGGAGCCCATATGGGCTCCGCTGTTCCTTGCTCTGCTTCTTGCTGGCACCAACTGGCCAGAGCTGGCTTGCACCACCCGACTCTCTCAAACATCCTCCAGGAGAGCCCACAAACTGTGATTCTGCCCTCTTCGTGACATGGTGAGCCCCAGTGGAGGTCCGGCTTCCTCGTCCCTGGGGTGTCTTGAGCTATTGTAACATGCAAAGCCTTCAGTTCCCAAACCTGGCAGCTTTGTGAGTGAGAGAGAATTCCTTTTGAGGCATGAATTAGTCTTCTTCAAATGTTTGGACAAACTGAGTGTGGTGCTTAGGGAAAGAATAGCTTCGCGGTGTTTGTGTGAACAGACATCTTTCTAAAACTCCTTTGGACCAAGCCACGAGGCTTGATCATTGAAATAACCGTGAGGCAATGCTGAGTTTGGTCTTTTGGGGTTTGACTGTTCTCCTGATTTTTACCCTCTGAATGCCCAGGGCTCGAAGCTGTTCTGAATGCCTGTCTCCCAGGCTTCTAAAAGGAACCAGAGTTAGAAGCTGTTTTAGGTTTAAGAAGGAATAGTGTGTGCCTGGTCGCAGGCTCTTGCCTACATGCTTGCTCATTATGAGGGCTACTGAGGCCAGTCTGGTACCCCAGCCCACCCCAGGCTCACCTCTCCCCACCCCCAGACCACAAGGGCTGCATTGGTAACCCAGTCATCCTTTTGACCCCCTCTTCTCTGGGTGCTTCCATCAATTAACGGGTAGACCCATTGGACCTCTGACCTTCTTGGTCACTGCAGCCACTTGGCTGTGCATCAGCACACAGGGCCGGGCTTGGCCAGGGAGTAGTTATTATTGGTACCTGGAGTCAGAAGGCAGGGAGCAGAGTGTGCTCAGGCATCAGGACACACAAAAATATGTCCTGGCTCTCTGCCTTATTTGGGAAACATGGCCAGGATCGGAGCAGGAATAGCATAGGCCACCTGGCATGTCCGGCCACGTTCTCCTGGCCAGACACATCAGGGGCAGCCCTGTGTCCTCTTCCCCAGGCAGTCTGATAGCTGTGTACCCCCACGGAAGGACATGCCAGCCCTGTAAGTGACTCGGACTGCTCATGTAAAGGGTAGATCTGGCCCAGAGTGGGATACTGCCAGGTGAAAGAACGGATTTTTTTGTGTGTGTGTGGGAGGGCACCCATTGGGCAAGAAAAAGAGAGTTGTGTCTCTAATGCACCCACAGTATTGATTTCCTGCTGTCGTTAGGACCCAGAACCTCCAGGAGTCTTCTTGCTTGACCAACCATGGCCAACAGCTTCCCAGTGTCCTTTGTTGACAGGATAAAGGATGCCCAGTGTCTGTAAAGACAGAAGTGCCAGAGTCATGGGTTGTGCATAAAGGTCCTGCCGGCTAAAGTCAAGGGTGAGGTTCTTGGTGTGTGCTGCTGCTCTTCCTGATGGAAGAGTCTTCAGCGGGCTGCTCTGCTGTGTCCAGAGCTTGTGGTCTTTGGCTGACGCTGTCCAGAGGGGACACAATGTAAACAGCCACCCAGGATGCTTGAAGTGACATGTGTCAGTCAGGTTCTGGGCCCACCAAGGTCATGCTCTGGGGTGTGCATCTCTAGGCCCCCTGATGAACTCTCAGTCCACCCTCTGAGGAGTTCAGGCTGATAAAACACGATTCAAAAACAGATCTCAAAATTGTCCTTTGTTGTACCAATAACATCTGCCACCTCGGATGCTTTCCCTCAACATTCATCAGTAGGAAACCTCTTTGTTGGAAAAAAAAAAAAAAATAGAATCGGATCACAGAAATCTTGAACAAGCTCTAGCAAAAAGAAGTGCTTACTAGAAAGATACCTGGGTGTCTCCCAGAACTCAGCCACAGAACTCAGCGGTTGAGACTTGGGGGAAAATCAGCTGGAACTGGGGACGGGAACACGTGCAGGCCACGGTCTGTGGCTCCTGTCCACACAGCATTCTTCTCTCTCCATCAGCCAGCTGCACCATTTTCCCAGTTCACACAGTTGACAATGGCCACACATCCCCCTAAAAAAAGCTCCCGAGTTTGTTGTCTCTCCATCCGATTTCCAAAGTTCCCAGGACAAGCACAGTGTGACTGGGTCAGTGCCCATCCTGGGAACAACAGCTGTGATCAGGGAGAGAGACGGCCCATTGGGAACATCTTAGCTGCAGAAAAACCACTTCTCTAGCAGCTTTTAAAAAAGCATTTCTTTGTAAGAACCCAGTGGAAAACCATTTGGAAGAAAATGAATAAAAGGAGAGGTATCGTTGGCTTCTGGATTGTTCTTTTATTTCTCCCTCCTGCAGTAACTTTACTGTGCATCTTTCCTTCTCACATGAGACATGAGACATGCCTAGTCTTCAGGAAATGAACCCGAAATAAATTCAGGGTTGTAGGCTTAACAATTTCATTTATTGATTTGTTTAGGTTTCATAGGAGAAAGAGGCAGAAAAGCCTCCTCTGTTTCCCAAATGATGTAGAGCATGCCCACAGTTTTAACTATTTGCTTAACCTTTACCTCGTTGTTTTTCCCTAGACCGAAAAATTCATATAAACAGAGTTCATTATAGCTTTATTTGTGGCCGGATCTTTAGTGTCTAAAACAGTGCCTGGATATCGTGTTAGGTGACCAATAAATATGAAAGGAATGAAGTGCATGAATGAATTGTGTTAGGGTGTCCATCCACCTAACTGGAAGTGTTACCCCAAGTCTCCTGGTAGCCCTATAATTTGGCTACCAATAGCCATAGTAACACCAATACTCTAATTCCTTCCTTTCTCTCTCTCTCTCTTTCTCTCTGTCTCTCCATCTTTCCTTAATTTATTATCAAGACAGAATAATAATTGTAATCCACTTGCTTCTCAAATCTTCCCTCTCTTCTCCATTCCCACTACACATCACTGGACTTCCTTTTCTTACCCATTGGTCATGGAGAGTCTTCAAACCAGTCCTGTCTCCCCGATCTGTGTTAGCACAAAAGTAGTCATCCTGGAATCTCAATGTTACCATATTGCTCTGCTGCCCAAAGCAGCCCATACTGCCTCCTTCTACAGGATAACATCCAAACACTTCGTCCCAGCACTTAAGGACATCTGTCCTTGAATCCCCACCCCCTCTTCAGTTTCATCTCTTACCAGTCCATGATAGGATCTTTTTCCTTGAGCTAGTTGGTAATCTGGGAGACACGACATAAATTGTGGGGCTCCATCCAAAATGGCAGCATGGCATCCTTTGCTCAAAAATGAAGGCAATATCAGGTTGTGTTGAGCGCTGTGTTAGGCCAAGCACAGAGCCCCGCTGAGCGTGGGGATGCTCCGTTTATCCCACATTCAAGCTCGTAAGCGTGTTGGGAACTCCCTTGGCCAAGAATGCTCTGTATCAACCATCGTCCCCCCATGATTCTCCCTTGCAAATGGAAAGGTCCAGTTCTACCCTTGGTAGCCTTCTGTGAATATTTATTCTTGAATCACCTGTGGCCTAAGGCTTTATTTATCTAATTCAAGTGTGTGCGTCGTCTCTTTCCCCACTAGATGATTCATGCTTTGAGTTACCGTGTCTCATCTTGCGGGTCTACAGATGCTCCAGCAAATAGCAAGGAACTGTCAAATACTTTCAGAGAGACGGAATTGGCCGATAGACGCATGAATGAAATTTGTCATTTCCAACCACAGGCTCACTTGAGGACCCTGTATTTTTGACTTTTTAGAACCTGTGTCCTGCCTTGGGGTCTTGCAAGCCCTGCCCTGTACTCTGAACATAACGCTAAGAACTATTACAAGAAATATATTGTGAGCTCATGGGGGGAAAGTCTAGGGATTAGGAAAAGACTCAGAGGTCTGGGCTTGGAGACATACAAAGACCCTGGTCAAAAATGAAGCCAAGGGTCATGAGATGTGAGCACCCCAAGGAGCCTCTGTGATCATCAGCTCATCTTTCTTGCTTTATGAAGGAAGAAACTACTTGGAGGTGAAGTGTCTTGACCGAGGTCGCATAGTTACGTAGTTGGAGGAATAAGGCCTTGTCCCCTGAACTCTTGTGAGACTCGAATGTCACACTGATTTATTGGAGCAGACAGAACGTTGGGTGACCTTCTAATCACTATCCCTAGGTATTTTGTATGCAAAGCATACAAAAGTTGGTTACAGATGCAGGTTATTTTTAAAATACAACTAACTCACTTTGATTTTCTGTGAATTTCTGGATTTTGGCATCTGTCCTCTGATATACAAATTATTTAAAGGATTTACATTTAGACACAGGGAGTATCCTCTATGCAGAAAATGGAAAAAGTATGCAGTGATAAGACAAGCAGCAATCATGGGGTCTGACAGAATGATTGCTCCTTAGTTACCAAGGGGTGCTGGTTGCTAGACAGTGTCCAGAAGATTCTAATAGTAGCCAGGAATCCATTATAAGAAGGTGCCGTAGAGCTGAGAAGGCCCACCACCATCTGCTGATGTAAAAGGAGGCTTCCCTCTGCAGCTGTTGCTAAGGGATCTGGGCTTGGTCCTCGGCTGGAATCGGGAACTTTCCTGTGCTCTCAAGCCTTCACCGTCCTGCAGGGAAGGTTCCAAGGACCAAGGTGGTTTGGGGCATGGGGTTCTCTCAGTTCAATGAGGCACCGTAATCCACCCCTCACTCCTTTCCTCCTGAATAGAATCACTCCCATCTATTCCTAAGCAATATGTCTTAGGAGGTTGGAGACTTTTTTAGATGGAAATCATAAAAATAACATTTAATTTGGAAAGGATTTTAGGATGATCCAATCCAATGATTTTTCAAACTCTGCTTCACGGAGCTCTGACATTTCATGAGAGGTTCTGCTTTTATCGTTTGCCCCTGTGCTATATTCTTTTTCCCTCTATGTAAGATTTCAGCTTAAAAATGGTTTCTGGTGTTTTGTTGTTGTTTTTTGGTTTTTTTTTTTTTTTAAAGTTTTAGAGCACCTAATTCTCTTCCCTTCCTGGGTTAGGAGACTCGGACCCAAAGAGGTGGATTCCTTTGTGTTATTACTTTGAAGTGGTGTTGGAAGGAGTCTTTAAGTTCACTCAGCAAAATCGGGAGGCTTCTTTTCACCTTCCTGCATAGTCAAGACAGAGCCATTTCTAGAGGGACTAGAAATCGTGGCCCACTGAAAGAGAGGACAGTGATTCTGTGGGTGAGGAATCTAGGGTTGGTATAGTGAGTACACATGTTTTATTTATCATGCACTATTTGGGGGGTAATTTTAGAATTATTTTGCCCCTCCTTAAAGACAGTTGACTTACTAACTCTAGAATAAGGAAGTTATTTTATGACTTTAATAAAGTTTGAGTATAAATTAGTTTAGGCTTCAAAAAAAGAACCTTGTTAGACCATGCCTCCTGTGGTAGCTTTACAAAATACAACCGTGCTTAGAGACTCACAGAGAGGGTAGCAGGTGGGCTGCTGACCCAAGGCCAAGCGAGGCCAAGCAGAAACAGCATAAGAAAAATGGAGGATTCAGTAGGAACAAACAGTTGAGGGGAAGGCGTGTAGGACAGAAACTCCGTCAAGTATGAATAATTTGACAGTCTTAAGAAGGCAGCATATCCGTGGCAGGATGGGAGAAGTAAGAAGTTAGGGTGATGTTCTTTGCCATGATGATTTCTTGAGATGGACCAAATCCAAGGTTAACACAGAGGTCCCAGCTTTGGGTGATAATAATTTCTTGGACCCAGGAAGTGTTCTCGATGGAAGATAATACAAATAAGACGTAACAGTTAAGAAACACTAAGATACCTAGTGTTATTTGGGGACCTTAATGTTGCTGGAAGCCCTGAAAAGTGTCCTCGACCCAATGGAGGAGAAAGCAGCTGTTTTCCACCTTGAGCGAAAGTAGGAGAGATTTCCGGGTTTCAGTGGGACTCCCCAGGTTTACCAACACAGCCCAAACTGAAGCCTGGGTGGGTAGTAACCCTGTTTATTAGAGGAGGAAATAGAGCTTCATCATTCTGGTCCCTAGTTTCCTGCTTCTAAATTAAACAGTTGAGCACAGATTCATTCTGAAATCCTTACAGCAAATCTTTCATATGAAAATTGGTTTCATTTCTTTGTTTTTAGTTTTTTTGTTTTTGCTTTCCTCTTTCTCCCGTCCTCCTCTCCCCACCTTCCTTAGAATTACCTCAATATTGAGCCTAGGGAGACGCATAACCCGTGAAATGGCCAAAGGCATAGCTTTATAAAACCAGTGCTTCTGCCAAGACACTTGGCCTCTTATGTCCCTTGTGGGGTAGAAGCTGGTATGGCATGATTTAACAGCACTCTCATTTTCTATCAAATACACATGAATTAGTAGTCTTCATTGGAACTGATATTTATACACAAAAATACTCTCACAGTCAAAAAAAAAAAAAAGAACCTGTTTTCCTACCATCATTTATTTTTTACTTCTTCTTTCTACCGTTCTTCCATCCTTATTTCTTCTTCTATTGCCTGTTTCTCTTTGTCCAGAAAACCCTCAGTGCATGGGATTAAACTTCCCTTACCTGTTGCATGTTAAACATTAACGTGACTTCCACTTTTTGGTCCCTTAAAACCTTGTATTCTGAAGGCTTGGTTTCAAGGGTCTGAACTAGGCTTGTGTAACTGGGGGATTCAAAGTATCCCAAATTAGACTCCTACACCCTATAAAGTGGATATTTAATACGTCACATAAACCCCATCTGCCACCAAACAAAACAAAAATATTGAGGTCAGAATGCAAAGAATGCGTAAAAATGAGTAGATTCAAGGTTATGCAAGTCTGTATTATATGACAAGCATGATATTGAAAATCCATTTGATATAGAATTAGATCAATCATTTATATATCAATTATATATAGAATTATATACTTATTATATAGTTAACAATTTGAAAAAGTAATTAGAGCCTTTTCTAATCCTATATACTAAAATGTGATGCATTGCAAAGTTAGATGTGAAGTTAGATTCAAAACCGAAACCAGAAAAATTTAAAAACATATAAGTGAATATATAATCTGGATTGGAGATCTAAGTATATACCAAAGATAGAATTCATAAGTTTTTAAAAAGGATTGCTATAGAAATGTTAAATGCCAAAATCATCACAAATAAGATTGAATGGCAAACTAAAACCAGGGGAAATTTACAACATAGAGGACTAAATTTAATGTGCTCTCACAAATCTATAAGGAAGAAAAATGGAAACATTTGCAAAGAATGTTACCAGGCAATTCACATAGGAAAAGATAGGAATAGTGAACAAACCTATGAAAACACGTTTGACTAAGAAATGCAATGGGATACCATTATTACTTATCACATTAGCAAAGCTTTTTTTCTTCTTCAATAATGTCATCCATTGTTAATAAGGGTGTTGATCAAGAAGAGTCTATAAAAATGACCAAACGTGCTTATTTGGGGGTCTTAGGAATTGCAAGGAACCAAACTCAAAAGTGCTCCAAATCATAAGCAGGGAGTAGGCTTATAAAGGCAAAAACCCCAAGGTTACATAACTTGTTTTGAAGAAATTATGATTGGTGCTGACAGAGTTAAACTGTCTACTACATGACTGGCTGTCCAGCGACCAGATGCTACATTATCTCTGTTCCAGTCCAAAGTAGAAGGATGTGTTCTGGGAGGTGGCAGAGGTGCAACTGACAAGTTGCAACTGACAAAAGTCAAAAGTCCCCTGTGTTCCAAAAATTGAGAGAGGAGATGTGTACGGGCCTCCTTCCTGAGTGTCCTCCCTGCCCTGTTCTTAGCAAAGCTCACTACATTCTGGAGTTTTCTTTCACATGGGCGTAGTGAAATGGGGGCCCTCTAATAGTCCTCGTAGGAATCCAAAATAATCTATCATTTCTGGAGAAAATGAACATGAAATGCACAATAAAATGGGATTAATTAGATATTGAAACATGGTGAAATACTATGTAGCCATTAAAATGATACATGCATAAATGATAAATATATATACACCCACACAAAAAGTAACCATATATTTCCCGTGAAAAAGCAAGGTACAAAGTGGTATAAAAACGTGGTCTCATGTTTTTGCAGATTGTATTTGCTTGTTTCTATTTCTGAAACCTACTTTTTCCTCAGAACTACCTGGAAGGTTTGTTAAAATATATTTCCACTATATCCCAGACCTGCTGCACTATAATCTTCAGGAAAGGGACCAAAGAAGTGGATGGAGGGGTTTCTTTTAGTCTCCAGGTGACTCTTAATATCAAGGAAATGGGGGATATTGTGATCAATTTAATTTCTTCTTTTATTTAAATTGACACTGAGATCCGGAGAGATTCTGGGACCTGTCTGAAGTAGTTACTGTGATGTAGCAGAATGGGGTCTAGAATTGTATGTGCTGGATTTCAGATGAATGATCCCTTTCTAGAACACCATAGCTAATTTTAGACTCACGTTCTTAAATTCAACTCCCAGCAACCTATCACTTCAGTCAGGCAGGTAAAAAAAACTTTTCCTCCACTCCATTGTTTTTCATTCAGTAACGATCTTTCTTTGTTGATGGCAAATGGAAAGTTTTCTATTTCCACCGTTCCCTAGCAATATGACATTTTCAAACAGTAGCACAAAACTCTTTAAATAGAAAAGATCCATTTCCACTCTATCGTGACTCAGTAACAGCCACAGGATTCTTCTCAAACTTTCCTAAAAATGTCATCTTTGGGCTGGACTCAAGAGGAACATTTCAGCCAAGGAGACACTTTTTCCACTCTGTCAGGAATGAACGAGCATGGGGTTGGAACATGAAGTGTTTTGCAACCCTCAGAAAAGCAATACTTCTCACCAAAACCATGGCAACAACTCTGTGTGATGCAGTCAGAGTATGGGATCATTCAGGAGCCTCATGCTAATGAGGGACTCAGCAGGGCCCAACACCTGGGTCAGGTAGGATAGTCACGCAGCTGCCTGTTGGCTCCAGAGAGGCAATGGTGCCCAGTGTGGCTGTTGCTATGGAGACATTTCAGGCAATGCTGTTGAGCCAAGGGTCCCTTATGTTACGGGCACTTACGTGGCAGGTAGCGTAAGGTGTATGCCTCACATTATAGTGGCTCCTCTTCTTCATCTGAGAGAAACCCCCCCAAAATCGGGAAATACATTAAAACGTAACGTAGAACATGGGTGCATTTAGAAATTGTACCTGTGAGTCCAAAGTCACGTGTGTGAAATGTGCTTCCCTCCCGCCATAACTTTATGGCTTTGCAGGAGTTATCAGTGCCCTCTGGGCCTACGAGCTGCAACACAAGATAATAGCTTATAGTCCTATAGGATTAGCAGGAGGTTTCAGTGAGGTAATTTCTATAAAAGCTTCTGTTCCAGACCCTGGCCCTTTCCAGTTCCCTCAAGGCCAGAACTGCTCTGTGAGGAGTTCATAACTCCGTTTCTTCTCTTCACTCCCGCCATTCCCACCTCCCTCAATGAATGGCACCAACCCTGTATCTTTAAGGCACTCTGTGTAAGATTCCTCCAGATTCCTCTTCCCCAATTTCCACCACCTGGAGCCCTGGCCTGGCCAGCATTTAGGCAGCATGACAAAGGCATTTGACAACCTTGTGTAGTTTAGAAAGTAGCTAACTCACTACCTTTAAACAGGACTGTTAAAGGTTACACGTTATTGTTCCTACTGACAATGGTTCCCCTTTCTCCTCCAGCTTCTGTAACCAGCACCAAACAGGTGGACTTTCTCCTGAAGTTGTCATCATCAGTTTAACACAGAAAGGCACTTGACAGCCTTGTATATTTTAGGAAGTGGCTAACTCCTTACCTCCATCCCAACAACCGTGAGATAGGTTCTTAGGATTTATTATTGACAGGATTGCTGTATACAGATGAGAGGGCCAGGACTCTTAGTCCCAATGGCTTGTCTAAGGTCACAGGGCATGGTGGAGTCAAAGTTAGGTCTCTGGGGGCCCCTGGGTGGCTCAGTGGGTTAAAGCCTCTGCCTTCAGCTCAGGTCATGATCCCAGGGTCCTGAGATCAAGCCCCGCATCGGGCTCTCTGTTCAACAGTGAGCCTGCTTCTCCTCTTTTCCCTCTCTCTTCCTGCCTCTCTGCCTACTCGTGATCTCTGTCTATCAAATAAATAAATAAAATCTTAAAAAAAAAAAAAAAGATAGGTCTCTGTTTTCCGTTCCCAACTCCCTTGCTTCCTCTCCTGGGCACAGGGGAGTGATTCGCTCTGGTTGCAACCCAATGGTGTGTAAAGATATTCCAGCTCCCATTCTGGAATCGGGTGCTTGGTCCCAGCTGCATATAGGCACCTATTCCCCGTCTTGTCCTATACTTGATCCAGAAGTTTCTGTGTATTCTTTAATCATCATCAGACCAGGGGGCTGTTGCTCTAACTGGATGGTGTTCACACTTTACAAAATAGTAAAGGAACCTATTTGCAGGAGGTGGGTGTTTGGGGTGGTGATGGAGCTTGCTACTCTGGTCCTAAAGTTTATTTGGGAGGAGCATGGAGGGAGACTGGTTAGGGTAGTCCCCAAATATTTATTTTAAAAGGATAATAGGAGATTCTTTGTATCAGACCTGAAAGCCTATCGTAAGTCTACAGTAACTTAAATAGCATAGTCCTGGAGATAAGAATAGCCAGACAGATGAGGAAATGAGAATCGAGAGTCCAGGGTTTCTCAGGAAAGGAGCAACTAGAGTGCAAACGTGACTCCCAACTCTGACAAAGGCCAAAAGAAGGCCAAAAAAAAAAAAAATGCTTTAGTTGTGAAAGCTATGAAAGACTGACGCCCAAAAGCCAGAACCATTAGAGAACATACTGTGGTGACAAAGACTCCAAGAACGTCCTTCCCTTCACCCATCAAAGATAATCGTATGGCCTCCAAGGAAGTGAAGAGAGGACTTGATGAATGCCTGTCACTTGTAGTGGTTAGAAGTGGGAGTGGGGGTGGGGGAGGCTTGGGCCAAAAAGCAACCCTCTGCTAAGAGTATTTTTAGTTACAGTGGATCAGTGGACATTTGCCAAGAGTTTTGGGGACATGAAAGGCTCCAGCCAGCTTGAAAGCCGGGAGGGAGGGACTGCCCAGGGAAGCACACAGAGGCAGTTCAGGAAGGAGGGCCAGTGCTGGCTGGGGGCAGCAGTGCCCACAGGGAAAGCCTGCTTCACCAAGTGCAAGGTTTCTGCCCAAAGGGTCAGGACTCCCTGACATGCAGCAGGGAGCAGCCACCAAAATAGAGGTGGTCCTTCAGCTCCCACCTCCAGCATCAGAGCTCAGCCAGCCCTGGAGAAGAAGCCAGCCAGGGGCGAGTTAGGTCTGCTGCCAGGATCCTCCTGGCCTTGGCCGTCTGGCCATTCCCTGTAGGCTTGGAGCACTCACTGGCAGCCAGGCCTCCAGCTTCGGTGGAGAGCAGGAATACAGCATGGTAAGACTGGCCAGGCAGTGGGCGGTGGGCAATCTGCCACCCGTCACTCGTGAGAAGAAAATCAGAACCACCTTGCAGGGGAGCTGTTTATCTCACGGACCACAGGCTTTCAAATTTGACACGTCCAGAGCCCAAACAGTTCCGCTTCTAGGAGTGTATCCTAAAGTCATATTGACGATGTTACCCTAAATTGACTACAGAGTGTCCACTGTTACAGAAAACTGGAAAAGGAATTAAATATTTAATAGTAGACATTTAGTTCAACAACATACAGAATAACCAAAAAAATGGAAGATGCTGATACCAAAATAGTGTCTTTTGAAGGGTATTAAGTGACACGGAAACATATCTGTGATGTGTTACTAAGTAAATAAATAAATAAATAAAATAAAAAGTCCTTTCAGTTAGGAAAAGAAGGATTTATAATGGGATCCCACAAAAACATCTAGGGAAAAGGACCTCAAGTACATGAATCAAACATGAATAATAGTTAGCTCTAGTGTAGGTATAAGTTTGTTGTTTTTTGTTTTCCTGGAAGCTTTTCTCTAGTTTGCAATGTGTGTAAATTAAGTACATACTGATTTTGCTTTCCAGTCTTTATTTTCTTCAATTATGTATATCAGAGAGAGCTCAAGTGGGCAAAGTGGCAGACAGAGAGAGAGGGGGAGAAGCAGGCTCCCCACTGAGCAGGAAGCCTGATGCAGAATTCGATCCCAGGACCCTGGGAACATGACCTGAGCTAAAGGCAGCTGGTTAACTGACTGAGCCACCCGGGCGTTCCAGCTTTCCAGTCTTTTATCCTTTTGTATTACGTTCTAAGAGAACCGTTCAGCTCATCTCCTTGCTTAGTAATTAATGTTTAACTGTATTTTTCTAATATTCAGCAACCCACTGGCGTTTATCTTAATGGACTATAACCTTATTCAACATTTGCTTTATTTTTGTAATTTAATTTTGTGCTTATAAAACACCCCTAATATAAAATGTACCATCTTGAGCGTTTTTTAAGTGTGTAGTCCAGTGAGATTAGGTACATTCACATTGTCATGCAACCACACCACCATCTGTCTCCAGAGCTCTCTCTGTCTTGCAAAACTGAAACTCCATCCTTGTTACACAGTAACTTCTGAAGGCTTCCCCCACCCTGGCCCCATCCCCTGGAAATCACCGTTCTATTTTCTGCCTTTGTGGGTTTGACAACTTGAAGTACTTCACACAGCATTTGTCCTGGGGTGGCCAGCTCGTTTCACTCAGTGTAATGTCGTCAAGTCTCATGCGTGCTCTAGCAGGTATCACAACATTTCCCTTTTGAAGGTGGACCAATGCTCTAGCGTATGTGTATACAGCATGTCGTCTGTCCATTGATCTGTTGATGGACGCTTGGGTCACTTCCATCCCTTGGTTATTGTGAATAATTCTGCCGTGAACATGAGAGTACAAGCATCTCTCCAGGTTTCTGCTTTTACTCCTTTGGGCTAGGTACTCAGAAGCAGGATGGCTGGATCTTAGGGTAATTCTATTTGAGTTTTTTGAGGAGTCATCATATTGTTTTCTATAGGGGTTGCACCATTTTGTATTCCCACCAGCAGTGCCCAAGGGTTCCAGTTTCTCCACAGCCTTGCTAATTCTTGTAACTTTCTTTTTTGTTTTTATTAATTATAGCCATTTTAATGGGTGTGAGGTGATAATTATTTTTTTCCACCCTCCCCCCAGTTTGTTTTATTTTATTTTAAAGATTTTATTTGTTTATTTGAGAGAGAAGGAGACAGAGAAAGCACAAGCAGGGGTAGAGGCAGAGGGAGAGAGAGAAGCAGGCTCCCCACTGAGCTGGGAGTCCAACATGGGGCTCGACCCCAGGATCTGGAGATCATGACCTGAGCCAAAGGCAGATGCTTAGCCACCCAGGCACCCCTTTTATGTTTAATTAATGAAATTCTCTTGTCTATCTCTGAGAAAAGTCCCTTTTCATTTGCTCACACTGTCACCTTAAGTATGATCTTCTGTTGTACATTTAGAACCCTACATTTGTGGTGCTGACATTCTTCCCAGGTTAGGTGATTCTCAGTCAAACCCTCACCTTGTACCCTTATTTGGAAAGTTGTCAGACTGTCTGATGCACAGGTGAGCACAGCCTCGCGGGGAAAGATACGTTGCTGATGTGTGTGCATTGATCTGATTCGAGGGACTAGGGGAGAGGCACAGGATGACTAGTAGCTGGTTTCAGGCAACAAAGGGTTATTGACCCTCTTGGGTATTGCCAACAATCCGGAGTCCACTCCTGTGTCTCCCCAGATGCCATATTGGCCGTTCCTGCCTGGAGACTGACCAGTGTGGGGAAGGATGCAGGACATGGTAGAGACTGACCTTTGGGTACCCGATCTAACAACCCTGTGAGAGGGAGCTTAATACCCCCTTCTGCTCCTGGGCAAGGAGGATGGCTGGGCAAGGTCTTCTACCACTCACTTGCAGGTGTCTTATGATGTACTTTTCAAATCCAATCCCATATTCTGTTTACCTCCCAAAGCTTACTTAACAGTTTCAATCCACTGAGGAATGCCCTTCGTCTTTTCCAGGGCAGGTATAGATTTTTAAAGCGATTATATCTGTTATTTCTAGGAATCAGGAACCATGTACTACTTTTGCTTTTTTAAAAAAAGAAGAGGATAGAAAGTATAAGTTAGTATACCTTAGAACTTAGCACCTAGAAACAGATCATAGCTAATATCAGCATTTTAGTAAATGACAAAGTGACATTACAAAGCAGTGGACAAAGGGAAATTCTGTAATAAATTTCAGATATATAGCTTGTCAACTCTTTGGAATAAATTAAAATTATAGCCTAGCCTCAAACCATAGACAAGATCCCACCCTGCGAGGCAAGGTGTGTAAATACAGTTGGTAGGTGTTGGGCTCCGGTAGAAACAGACGAAACAGGAGGAGAGAGTTTGTGTGGGAATAGTGCTTATGGAGAAGATCTCGGATGCTAGAATCAGGAGCCACTGAAGGATACTGCACAAAGCAACAGAAATAATTTCTATACAGAAATAGTGTTTCAGGGAAATTAATCTGATACTATGTGTAAAGTGCACTGTAAGGAGAGAGTCTGCTAGAAAAGATGTGAGATGATCTAGTCTAGATCGCAATCGATGGTGCTTAACTTCTCGATGGCCCAGAGACTTCCTAAAATCGGAAAGAAGGCACAACCCAATCCACACACGCACATTGAGTGCAATTTCAGGGAATTAACAAATTAACAAATTAACAAAGCTCCGAAGACCAGCTGCTTCTCTGGGGAGACAAATTTGTTCCAAAAGAAAGATGGTACCTAGAGAAGGGAAAATAAAGTAGGGAAAAACCAAAAAGGAGTAAAAAGATTATGTACCTAGAAAAAGTATTTATCTCACCAACTAGGAAGTTATGGCTTGGAGAGTGGTAAACACCTGTCCTATTCAGCAGTTATGCTGATAACGAGCCAGTCTCTCGCACAGCGGGCCATCAGATACTTATTGAAAGGTTGAAGGGATGTGATGAATAATGCCTTTGATCTTTTCAACAGGAAGATCTGCCAATGATGAAGGATCTTTTTAACAGGAAGATCTGCCAGGGATGAGTAGGGAAATGATCAATGTCAGGTAGCACAATGATTTCTCCACATTCCATACTCAAAACTAATCATACCCCAAATTAATCATGCCCTTTACCAGCTCCTTTGAATGTTATTCTTTCTTGACTGGTAATGTCAATTTTATTCCTATCTTCATTTTATCTTTCCTTTCCTCGGATAACTTGCCCCTCTTTTTTTAGGAATTCTGATACAAGTTTTCACAGCCCCTTCTTTGGAGACAGTATCCCACATCAGGCCTGACCCCTGAGCTTTTCTTCAGCCGAGTTTTCAAGTTACATATCAGAAACATTGTTGATAGTATACTGGGACTTTTAAGATTCAGACTTTAAAATTAAACTAATCATTTTTCCCCAGACTTCTTTGTCAACATCGTTATAACTTAACTCTAATGCATGCTCTCAAAACCCTGGATCTTCATGTTTCTGGATTAGTAGGACTTAAATTTTGGAGGCCTTGGCCCCCTTTGGGAATCTGGCACGGGCTATGGACCCACTCCCAAGAAAAATTACGTAAGTACATAGTCCAAGTGCATAGCTACAGATAACATCAGGGAGTTCTTAAATTTCCTACAGCATAACTGAAGATCCCATCAAGACCCTTTGATAGCTGTCCATATTTCTCTCCTCCCTTTTATCACTAGATTCTTTCAGCTCTTTTTGTTCAAAATGTTTTTCATTTTTTCTCATTTCCATTTCTACTGCCTTTATCTAACTCAATCGAAGTCAGAATAACTTAAGGTTTAGAGCACTTGAGACATACTTCAGAATGGCTGATTTTAATGACGGGATATCTCTATAAATTCTTTCCATCTGTTGCACTAAGATCTACAGTATTGAAATACAAAATCGGTGAGGATTCTTATTTACTATTGATGTGACATGTAGAAGATGGAAGTTATTTGATGGACAACTTGGAAAACAACTAAGTGTAATCACAACATTTTGACTGAATTTACCAGTAAAGCCATCTGGGTCTGGAGGGTTTTTCTTAAGGGGGCAAGTTCGTAATGCAACTTACTCAGTCATATAATGCTATTCAGGTTTATAGTTCTTGTATTAATTTTGAGAAGTTGCAGCTTTTAAGAAGTTTTCTATTTTATCCAGAAGTTGTCAAAAATATTGGCACAAAATTGTTAATGATAGTCTCCTAAAGCCCTTCTTAATCCTTTAATATCCTGTTAGGTCTGTAGTTATAATCCATCTTTTGTTCTTGACATTGGTAAAATTTATTCTTTCTTATTTTTGATAAGTCTAGGTAGGGGGTTGTCAATTGTGTTGGTCTTTGCAACGAACTACATTTTGGCTCTGAATTTTCTGCTACTTGTCTACTTTCTATTTTGAAGACTTCTGCTCTAATACTTACTATCTCTTCCTTCTCCTTGCTGTGGGCATACATCTTTTTTAGCTTTTTAGGTAGAATCTTAGGCCACTGATTTTAAATTTTTCTTCCTGTCTTGGGACACCTGGGTGGCTCAATCAGTTAAACATCTTCCTTTGACTCAGGTCATGATCCCAGGGTCCTGGGGTTGAGCCCTACATTGGGCTCCTTGCATCTCCCTCTCCCACTCACCCTGCTTTTATTCTTTCTCTCACCATCTCTTTCTCTCTGTCAAATAAATAAAATCTTAAAAAAAAAAAAGAAGTATATTGCCACATATTTTCCTTAAATATCATGTTGCTTTTGATTTCTAATTCCAGTGTGATCAGAGAACATACTATTTTTGAGTATAATCTTTTCAAAAAAATGTATTGAAACTTGTTTTATGGCCTAGTACATCTTGGTGAATACTAAGTGAACCTTAAAAGAATGGCAAATTTAAAATTATTGAACACAGTGCTCTATAAATATCAGTTAACTCAAGATGACTGGTAATTGTTCCAATCCCAATGTCATCAGTAATTTTTCTTAAATCTAGTTCTACCAAATGTTGAGAGAGGAATCATAAAATCTGCTACTATGATTTTGAAATTGTCTATTTATCTGTTTCATTCTGCCTGGTTTTGCTTCATTTGTTTAAGGATTTTATAAGATGGCTGTCCATTTATGATTGCCAGGTCCTCTAATGATTTGTCCCTTGTATGATTATGAAACATCCCTTCTTTATCTTGAATAATACTCTTTGATTTGAAGTTTCTTCTATCTGGTACTGTATAGTCAATCTAGCTTTCTCATGCTTATTGTTTGTATGCTCTATTTTCCCCCCATCTATTTACTTCCAACCAATCTGAGTCTTTGTATATAAAGTGTGTCTCTAGGAGACACTGTATGACTATAATTTCTATTGCCATTGATAATCTTTGCCTTTTAGTTTGAAGGTTTATTAATGTTTTTATACTTCTGCCATTTTAACGTTTGTTTTCTGTTTTTCCCTCTACTTTTTGCTTCTATAGTCCCTACTTTTTACATTCTTTCATATTGTTTGAATATTTTTTAGTATTCCATTTTAATTTACTGGGTTTTTTTTTAAGCTATTTGTATTTTTTTTAAGTATGCTCCACACCCAATACAGGGCTTGAACTCACGACCCTGAGATCAAGAGTCAGATGCTTAACTGACTGAGCCATTGAGGCATTCCTTCTCTCTCTATTTATATTAGTTGTTCTTCATTAATCTTTTGCAGTCCACCTATAGCGAGTATTATACCATTATATGTAAAGTGTAGATATCTTTTTGTTATGGTTTTAACCTGTATTATATCTACATCTGTTAGGAACATCACAAGACAATATTATAATTTTTCTCTAAACAGTTACATACATTCTTTTAAAACTTAAGAAAAAGGAGTATCTTTAGTATTTATCGAAGTTACATATTTAGTTGTAAGTGTAGTATTTATTACCGACTTTAGTTATAAGTAAGTTTAATATTTATCATAGTTATGATTCCTGAGCACCCGGGTGGCTCAGTTCATTAAGTGTCTGCCTTTGGCTCAGGTCATGATCCCAGGGTCCTGGGATCGAGTCCCACATCAGGCTCCTGGCTCAGTGGGGAGCCTGCTTCTCCCTCTCTCTCTGCCTGCTGCCCCCCCCCAATTTGTGTGCTCTCTTTCTCTGATAAATAAATAAATAAAATATTTTTTAAAAAAATAATTATGATTTCTGATACTCTTTATTCATTCCTGAATATCCAGGGTTCTTTCTGCTCTCATTTCCATTCAACCTGAAGATTTCCTGAAGCATTTCTATTTTTTTTTTTAAAGATTTTATTATTTATTTGATAGACAGAGATCACAAGCAGGCAGAGAGGCAGGCAGAGAGAGAGAGGAGGAAGCAGGCTCCCCACTGAGCATGGAGCCCAATGCGGGGCTCGATCCCAGGACCCTGGGACCATGACCTGAGCCAAAGGCAGAGGCTTTAACCCACTGAGCCACCCAGGTGCCCCTCCTGAAGCATTTCTTACAGTAAAATCTGCTAGCAACAAATGATTTCACTTTCTCTTTCCCCGAACGCATCTTTGCTTTATCTTTGTTTTTAAAGGACATTTCCTATGAAGTGTTGACTTTTATTTTCTGTCTTGCATTTTGTTTTTGTTTTATCTTCTGGCTTCCATGCTTTCTGATCGAGAATCAGTATTTCCCTTTATATAATGTGTTGTTTTACTTTCAGAATTTACTCTTTATCTTTGGGTTAGTCATTAGTTTACAGTGTATCTAAGTGTGGCTTTCTGTGAATATGTCTGTTGGGTTTGTTGACATTTTGGAATCTGTAAATTTATGTCTTTCACAAAATTTGGAAAGTTTGGGGCCATTATTTATTTCTCTGCTCTCTTTCTGGGACTATAATTAGCCAATGTTAGACTTTGTGATATTGTGGCACAGGTCCGTGAGGCTCTCTGTGTCCATTTTTTCCATCATTTTCCTCTATCTTCTTAATTTTGATCTATCTTCAAGTTTATTGATTCATTCCCTCTAATATTTATTCTTTTGGAGGCTTAAACTCACAACTGTGTAGCCAGACCCAAGATCAAGAGTCAGACCCTCAACTAACTGAGGCACCAAGGTGCCCATGATATTTTTTCTTTTATTAATACTTTTTTCTTTTCTTTTCTTTCTTTCTTTCTTTATTTATTTACTATCCTTTTCTTTTTTATTATATTTTTTTCTTTTATTAAGTTCATTCATGGATTTTTTTTTTTATTTCAGATACTCTACCATTTTGTCTTCTTGTCTTCTTTTTATGTGTCTGTTTTGTTTTATCTTCTGGCTTCCATGCTTTCTGATCGAGAATCAGTATTTCCCTTTATATAATGTGTTGTTTTACTTTCAGAATTTACTCTTTATCTTTGGGTTAGTCATTAGTTTACAGTGTATCTGTATTTTGTATCATTCCATTTATTTCAAGCATGTTTTCTTTTACTTCATTGAACATAGTTGAAAATAACTACTTTAGGGGTGGATGGGTAGCTCAGTCAGTTAAGCATCTAACTCTTGATTTCAGGTCAAGTCATGATCTCAGGACTATGAGATGAGGCCCTGAGCTGGGCTCCATGCTGGATGTGGAGCCTGCATAATATTCTCTTTCCCTCTCTCTTGCCCCCCACGCACCCCCCCCCCCAAAAAGAATAAAGAAGGAGAAGGGTGGGGAGAGGAAAAGGAAAGAAGAAAGAAAATAACTACTTTAAAGTACTAGTATGATAATTCCAACATCTGGGTCATCTCAAGGCTAGCATTAGTTAATTGTCTTTTCTGTTTCAAATGGGTCACATTTTCCTGGTTCTTCCTTGTTCTTTGTGTGTAAAGTAATTTTGGATTGTATCCTAGACATTCTGTCTTGTGTTACATAAACTCTGAGTTCTTTTACAATCCTCTGGAGAATGCTGGTTTTGTTTTGTTTTGTTTTGTTTTGTTTGTTTTAGTACACAGTCCAGGTAGATCCAAACATGAAGTCCTTTTTTGTCTATGTGCGCAGAGGTTCAAATTTCAGTTTAATTTTAAACCTTTGCTGTGCTGCTTTGAGTCTGCCCCATGGAAACATCATGAAGGGATCAACCTGAAACTTGGGTGAGTTCATACCCATAGCTAGGGGATCCCTTCCTTCTCTAGCTCTTTCCCCTACATGATGTCCCTTTCAATCTATGATGGTCAGCCATGGTTGTCCAGGTACCTTTCTCTGCTTTCTCTGGCCAGAAAGATGAGCATGTTTTCTATTAGAGTTTTATTTGCTGGGGACCTGCCACTTTATGACTCCAGGTCACCCTCAGTTTTCCCCCAAACAGGAAACTCACCCCATGCAAATCACTTCTCCAAGTTTCAACTCCAAGTTTCAACAAGGTGCCTAATTCTGTTTCCAGTTCAGAATCCTCAGGTAGTTATATCTCATATTTTGTTCAGAGGTTACAGGTTTTATTAGTGGGAGGGCTCTTCTGAAGGAGGGCTTACATAACAAACTCTCATACCATTTTCATTTATTTTGTCTTCTTTATTGTCCAGTCCTAACTTGGAGTAAAACGAGGGTATGGTGAAGCACAGTCTAGCAACCAAACATAGTTAAAAGCAATTCAACAATACTGATGTCTCTCGAAGAAGATTGATGAGCGTCCAATTCAAAACCATGGCACCACTTTAAAAGATTATCTTTCCCCAATACAGTCAGTATTGTGACTGTATTTGCTCTGAGGCCTTGCTCTGAGATACTAAATCAACTTGAAAGTCAGCCCACATAGCCTTCCTATTTTTCTCTAATTCTCTCCATTCTAATTTTCTCTCTCTCTTTTTTTTTTAAGATTTTATTTATTTATTTGACAGAGATCGCAAGTAGGCAGAGAGGCAGGCAGAGAGAGGAGGAATCAGGCTCCCCACTGAGCAGAGAGCCCAATGTGGGGCTCGATTCCAGGACCCTGGGATCATGACCTGAGCTGAAGGCAGCGGCTTAACCCACTGAGCCACCCAGGTGCCTTAATTTTCTCTTTTTAAAGGCAGTTCCTTGTTTTCTCTTTTCATTACAAATTGATTAGACCAATGCCCCTTTTTGTAAACTTTCTATCCTTATTCTGAGCAATTTAAATGCTGGGGCCAAGATGGTAAACTTGGAATCTCCCTGAGAAGGGTGCCTGGGTGGCTCAGTCAGTTGAGCATCCAATCCTTGATTAGGTTATGGTCTCGGGGTTGTGAGATCGAGCCCCGCATCAGGCTCTGCATTCTGCAAGGAGTCTGCTTGAGATTCTTTCCCTCTCCCTCTGTCCCTCCCCCAGCCCACATGTGAGCTCTCTCTCTTACTCTGTAAATTAATTAATTAAAAAAGAAGAGGAAGAAGAATCTCCCCGAGGAAATGGAACACCCATGAGGGAGAGGTTAAGTGTCCAAAGATAGAATTTTTAGGGGGAAAATAGGGAGGGAATTGGAGAAAATCACAAATGCTACACTCCTAATTTTAAGTATAGTTTTTTTTAAACTATTTGTATGTATATGATATATATAATCTATTTGTGCTATGGATAGCAACAAAGTTTTAAAATATAAAGTTCAAAGAATTTACAGTATTTTAACTTTTCTAAGCAAACCTGATTCCAGTAGTATGTCTTTGAAATTCCAAATGGGTCCCGGAGGCTCATAATACCCCTGCTTATCGATGCATTATTTTGTGCCAGGCCCTGCGCTAAGTGACTCGCGCACATTGTTTATCAAACCTCAAAGCAGGCGTTGTTCTCATTTCCATTTACAGATGAGGGAACCAGGGGTCAGAGAAGTTCAGCAGCTTGCTCAGGGTTGTCCACCTTTTGAAGGGGCTAGAAATGAGATTTGAACCCGCATGAGACTCCAAAGCCTATTGCTTTCTTCCTTCTCTCTCCCTTTTGAAAGTGCAGGTGAATTCCCAGCAGAATCAGCTGCTGTGTATCTGCGAGGTGGTGAATAGGGAGGCAGGGAGCATAGTCCCCTGGGAACAACATTCACTTCAGAAGAGGAGAGGAGTGTTCCCAGTTCCGGTTTGTTACAGTCTTCCTGCAAATCCCTGCAACACCCTCGGGGTCTCTCCTCTTTCCTTTCTCCACGTCCGTAACAGAAATACAAACGTAGCTCCTGCAGAAATTCAGGACTGTTCTAAAAATAAAACAAGGGGCGCCTGGACCAGCTCATTGAAGCATCCAGCTCTTGAATTTGGCTCTGATCATCATCTCATGGGTCTTGAGAACGATCCCCAAGTCAGGGTCCTTATTGAGTGTGAGGCCTGCTTGAGAGTCTTTCTCCTCCTCCCCTGCCCCTCCCCCCTTGCACGAGCACTCTCGCTCTCTCTAAATGAACAAATAAATAATCTTTAAAAAGATAAGAACAAATGAGAAGAGCTGGCAAAAATTCTGATGTAAATATAAACAACTACAGTCATACACAGCCCAACTTACAAACTAACATTTTCTTTTCTAAGTTTTGCAGTTACGACTTCAGCAGAGGAGGACCCAGGAACAGCTGGCCGGACAAGGCATAACACCACGTGAGTAGCTGTGTCTCTCGTTCACCGATCTGTTACAGGGGACCCTGCAATTTGGGAGCTGGAAAACACCTCTGGAGTCACTGAGCCTAAGTGTATAGATGGGTCTCTCCCAAGATCCTCATGGACTCAGTGTCAGCAGAAACCCCAGACCTTGGATGCTTTGCCCCGGACTCTATTCACTTGCAGGGGCTTCTCTTTCATGACATAGGCTGTAGCTGAAATGCCCACTGGTGGGTTTGTTTTTGGGGTAAACATAGTCCACTGTGGGCACCCTTCACCCCTCTCTTCCTTTTAGAATGTCATCCCTGTTCTTCCAGAAGCATCAGTCACCCGTCCATCCTCTTACCTCCTTGGTTCTCATTCCGTTTGGGGCACTTGAGTCCACAATTAATTGAATGTTATCGAGTGCTTCCTTTCTGGGACACTGAGAACCAATGGCTTTCTAGCATTAATGGTATAATATTGAATCACTGGCCATAACTGGGGTCAAAGAAGGATTATCATATCTTTTAGTAGATAAATTTAAAATTTCCTACCAAATTAGTGATTAAATCTAACTCTTGATTATCCATAGGACCAGAAGGAAGGGGGCCCCAAATGAATGAAGTCACAGTTCAAGCTCCTGTAGGTCATACCTTTTAACTTCCTTCCCCAACAAAATTTAGAAATCAAAACCCATAGTGACACTTGCAGTAATCTAGATTCATCATGACTATTACTGCAGAGTCCGGCAGGCAACAGGCAGAAAGTTTGGCCCAGTCAAATGTCCTGCGGTTAGTAATAAATATTGGAGCCCCATGACCCAAGGTCTACAATTTTAGGTGTAGTCCGTGCCCCAGAGCCAGAACAGAACTGAGAATGTTTCAAGCCTTTTCCTTTATAATTCAAAAATAGCTCTTTGTTCATGGCTAAGCCCTCCAAACAGTAAACAGCAGGTGACTTTAATAGTAGAACCACTCAGCCTGCGCTTTTAAAGGCTGCATGCGCAGTGTGTATAATGGTGGTAAGAACCCATACAGTCCTGCCTGGGTGGTCTGTTTCATCTCAGCCCACTAGCGGAGGTGCTAAAAACAGGAGAGAACAAAGGTCTGCTGACTTCCGGTCACATAAGTACATTGTCACTCAAAGCTGAGCAGGCCGGTCTTTTTCGGAATCCCTACATGCATATAAAATCTGACCTGATTAAGCATCACCGAGAAGAATTGTTCACTAAGTAGAAGACTGTAGCTCCAGCAAGATCCTCTCAGAGGGCCATAGTCTGTGCCCACATCCTCAAGTCTGTGAGGAGCACCTGTAATTGGGCACTATTAGAATCATCTGTTCCCCCACTGGGGTTTCTTTCCTTTGATTCTGGAAAGGCACGTGAGGTAGAGAGAACCAGTCCCTCTCAGTCAGCCCAGGCTGCTCACAAGTGACACAGCTTGACTTGTCACAGAAGTACTCTGAACCTGCGTCTTGCAGCTAGCATTTGGATGAGGTTAAACCCCTTTATTCCCCTTTCATTTTTTAAGGTTTATGGGGTTAAATCTCTGAGAATCCATAAAAACACCTAAGAAAATTAGGAACGAGCCCTAGGGTATATTTTAAAATAACACCTCTATGTGCATTTTGTAAATTCAATGTCTGTTTGTGGAGGAGGGTCCAGCGGGGGTTGGGGGAATATGGTATTTTGTCCTCCGGGATTTCCAGAATCAAATAGTGTACCTATTAACAAAACCCTGCTCGACCGAAATTTTGCTTCCTTAGTCCATTGAACCATTAAGATAATTACTGGAGAAAAAAGTCCTATGAGAACGAAATGATTTTTTTTCTTTTTTAATGCGGCAACATGATAAAGGTTAATTAAGTGTCATCCGTTTTCCCAAGTCTTCAGCTAGTTCCTCTCAACTAGCCTTTCTGAAGGTGTAGATTCTGCTGTGGAAAAATACTGAAGCTGCTGTAGGAACACAAGTCATGCCCAGCCCAGACAGACCTTGGCAATTTAGCTCTTCTCAGGAAGTTAGACGCAAGACGCATCTTCCCCCTGCTGAGAGATTGGGGGCGGAGTTGGTTCACTTTGTCAATCCAACCAGAGATTAAATGTGCCCTCTAAATGCAGAGCAGAGCATGTGTCAAGACAAGCAATCGGGAAGGAAAGGAGAGCCAGCGGACTTGGGGTTCTATCAAGCCAATCAAATGCAACAAATTTTGTTACAAACCAGACTAGACAGAGAGTAGTGTGCCGGACCCCATAGAGGCAACAGTGAGCAAGACAGTCCCTTGGATGGACTCAAAATTTTAGGGAAAGAGGTGATAGGAAACACACAGAAGTATAATTCAAGGTGGAATTTTTAATATAGTTATGAGTACAAGCTCACTTTATCCATAAAATTTGAAATAACTGCAATCCTCTGCCCCCCAGATTTGAAAGCTTGTCATAAACCACCTTAATGGAAGGTTGATGGCCAAGCAAAGTGTTCCTGGTCTCTGTGCTATTATTGCATAGGATCACTGTTTTTTAACCAGTCCACAGAAACACCTGCTATCCTTTGGCAGAATTCATCTTGAGTTTTCCATTAGATTAAATCTCAAAGGCGTTGCTACTCCTATTTGTGGCAGAGCTGGGATGAGAACCTGCAGAGGCATCAGGCCCCGTGGAGAGCTCTTTTTTTCAGAGATGCCAAAGGAATTGCTTGACTTTAAAAGCAATTCCTTAGGTTTCCCCTCAAGCGTTTTGTGGCTCCAAAATTCAGTTGGAATCTGGGGAAATTAAAAATATACGTAGGTGGAAATGCCAAGAAAAACCCAATGGTTTTAACAAAATGGCGTCCGATTTTCTGTCCTCATGTACGCCTCACCATGACCAAGAGTGAAGGAAAAGTTCTGCTGCTTTAGCCTTGTGGTAGATCTTATGTCACTTGCACATCAAATTGATGATGAAAGAATAAGGTTTCTCTCCCTCCTGACTCTGATGAAATGAACCATGTGTAAATTTCTGTTGACTAGTGGGACTGGTCTCAGTGGATTGAATTTAACTCCTTCCTTCTACTTGGGCATGTATCCTGCAGGTTTTAAAGTTACTGACAAGTAACAAACAGTCCACCACAACCAAAATTAACCCCCCTTAATTATATTTCCCTTTGGCATTTACTTATTTCTCACTTATGTCCTTTATGGGTCTGGGATGTCCCCTTTCAGATGCTTTGAATGAATATAAACTCACTGTTCCTTGAATTTAGTCAAGAACGGCAGAGTTCCGAGGCCAACACAGTGGCCCCAGAGCAACTCAATAGTGGAAAGAGGTTTTTCGGACCAGGAACATGGGCCCTGGCCAGATTCTAAGATTGTTTTCACATTTATAATACCACTATAGAATTCACGTTGTCAGAATAGTCATGAAATATCAGTGAAATACCCTCTCATAATTAGCTCAGAAATATTACTTTAAGAAACTATTGCTTGGACTTGTCTCCAGAATCCCACCTGCAAATCTCAAAATGGAGAGTTCAAGTTTCCTTCTCTGCCACCGCCAGCCAGGATTCAAAGGGAGCACTTCCCTACCCCTCCCTTGTGGGGTCAAGGCTTCAAAAGACATCTGTGTTCTCTGTTTTTCTCCTGGCTTTAGGACAGAACCAGCCTCCTTCCCTGTTGACTTGTGGGGTTTGGATCTGTTCGCCATTTCTCGTGCAGATTTTCTCCACCACAGTTCTTTTCCTTGGGCATCCCTCTCCTGGTGGAATCCAAAACAACACCACTTTATTCCAACCCCTTGGGAGGCCTCAGTGCTGATGGATAATGAGCTCTGTGGAGTAGCAATTCAGTGGTGTTCTGACCTGTGCTGTGAGGAAGGCCCTGGGGGAAGCACATGAGTCAGACGTGAGTTCCGTTTCAGATGCTTACCGTCTGGAAGGGGCCCCAGATCACCCCTGCTTGATTGTTCCGAGCAGCGATTTTGGAAAACATCACACCAATGCATGGGACTGAGTCTCCAAGGGGACCGAAAGAAGGAACTACTTCCTCTTTCCCTCTCCCTCTGCTAGTAAAGTGGGGCTCATCTGTAAAAACCCAGGGGAGAGATAGAGGAGGAAACAGGTAGCTTGTGGTCCTGGAACATGAGAACAAGAGAAGTGCAGTAGACCGGGGGCCCAGAGAAGCTGTGGCGTCTCCATGGACACTTCCAGAAAGCCGCCACTGGCCAGAATGAACCATCCGGGCAGCTTGCGTCCATGATCTGATCAGTGTAAATGAATGGAAAGCTATGACGAGCTGTCTATGAACGGTGCCACCTTATTTGTTTTGCAGACTAATCCCAGCCACAGCAAAGCCTTGGTAAATCCCCGAGTTCTCTGTGGTATCTCTCCTGGGTAGCAGCAAGAATGACTGGGCACACTCCTCCACCACACCACATGCAGCTTCATGATAGTTTTGAGAAGTCGACTATGCAAAGTCTTCCCTCTTCTTCTCTGTGCATCCATCTGACTTGGCTGCTTCCTCCAGCACCCGGCGCACAACTCTTGGCTGTTTGAGCAGCACATGGCACGAGGGTTTTGATCTGTCTGCCTCCTCCTTCCCTGTCTAACCTCTCAAGTTCAGAGACAGGCCAAGGCACTCTGGATTTCCATGGCGAGCCCATACTGGGTAGTGGCGGGGGGAAGTTGTCCAAAATCCTAAATGTTATCTTTCTCCTTCTTCTGTCTTTGGGTTCCTCATGCCCTAGAAACTAGGAAGACAGCCACAACATGCATACTTTCAGAGTCTCCGTAGAAATCCCGGAGCATTCACATATGAACCTCTCCCAAGTGTGCAGCCAGGTCTGAGAGCCGACAAGGCTAAGTTCTTCAGACTCCTGGGACTGTCCTCTGGGTACTTTGTAAGCAGTTAGTCGACAGCCCAAGAGAGAACATCATTTCCCAAAGCAGAGCACATCTCATCTGCTCGGAAGAAAATCGTTCACCATCTAGTTTGTCTTTCTAAGTGAGACAGACAGAAGACCAACATTACTAAGCCTGCTGTACAGGTGGGAGACTCTCGCACGTGTCTGAGGAGACAAAGCAGGGACAGAGCCAAAATGGGTAGTTCCTAAATGTTTAGTCACCCAAGACGACTTTCATTATACTCCACGCTGCCACGGGTCCTTTGTGTTGGAAACTGTTTTGCGTTCCACCCTCTGCCCCAGAGAACCCCACATTCATGAATGAGGAACCCATATATCCGTTTTTGATTCATTAATGGCATTTAAACTGAACAGTCCATGCTTTTTGGTGAGAGAACCATCACGAAGGCACGCTGTTACGTGCCTAGGCAGCCACAAGGAAAAGGGACTGTTACATTAGCCTTATCAGCCTTTCTCCAGGCACACAGACCTTTTTCCTTTGGCTCTTTGAAATGCTGAAACTTAGTCTTAAAAATTCATTTCTCTCCTTTGGAACTCCCAGGTTCCAGAGGACCCTAGATCAGGACGCACCACCCTGGCGGGTTCCAGACCAGTGGTTCTCAAACTCAGGCATCAGGATCAGCAAGGAGGGCATGTTCCAACATAAATCCCAGGGACCCACCCCCAAGGGTCAGGTTGTGGAGGTCTAGGTAGGGTGCAAGCCTCGGCATTTCTAACAAGCTTCCAGGTGAGACTAAAGATACCGGTCTGGGGGCCATGTGTTGAGAACCCCTGTTCGAGGTGCTGCCCTAGGACACCAGCCCTCTGATTCTGCATGTCTGTCCTTATCTGGAATCCTGAAGTTGCTGGGTTCTGTCTTGCAAGCCTGGAGGGAGCAAGCCCGTGAGAGTAGGCAGGCATGGCCCTGCCTTTGTGGCCCCGAGCTGACCAACAGCGGGCTCCCCGTCTCAATCCCCCGCTTTGTGCTGGAGGGTTGGCCCGTCCCCTTCACTGATGCCTCAGTGGCCCCAGGGCCCGTGTTCTCCTTTTCCCGGACTCCTGTTGGAGGCATGAGGTTAGGGTCCAGAGCGGAGGACAGCTGGAGGCCTGTTCTATCCTTGGGATCTTTTTCTGAGCTCTCGTAAGCAAATGTTTATACATACAGCTGCCCCAAATTAGCTGGAACTGCAGAACTGAAATAGGACGAGGCCGTAACTAAACGCTGAGGCGAGAACACGAATTCCCTTGTGAGAAGTGATTAATCTTCCTCCGGGGGGGAGCAAGTTAGATGTGTGGCTGACTGAATTTACAACCATATTTTAATTGGAAATCACATTGACTTATTTTTTTTTTTCAATTTAGAAATCCAAATTCCTTTTCCATCTTAAATGTCAACATCCCCCAAAACAAAATTTTGCCATTTGATACTCCCAAGGCTGGCGGCAAGAGGTCTTTTGTGTATTTTCCAAAAAGCCGACTTGAGGGGGGGTGCATTATGGCTTTTGCTGGCCCTCAGGGGAGCTGGCTAAAACCCACATTCTCTAGAGCCATGGAAAAAGCAAATGTCAGTCACAGAGCCGTGGCAGGATGGTTCTCCGTGGGGTGACCCCAAGCCAGCACCCCATATGACATCCCTTAAGCCCCGGGGAGATGAGCGTGTGGTAAAATGCAGTGTGTGGACCTCTTTGGCTTTCTTCCCAAGTCCTTGCCAAATGGACATAGCGTCTCCCACTGTGTCTCTGAGATAGAAGTTTCCAGAAAACCTTTGTGCTCCTGGCATCAGAGACCTGGACCGTGCAAATCAGTTCACAAGTTATTAACACCAAGAAGCGATGAATTACAGCCCTCCAAGGCTAAGATACAGGAAATGCACTGCTTCTTTGAACAATTAATAAGTTCTGCTAATAGGAACCAAAGAGCCCCAGGGGGCAAGAGAAATTCCTCCTAATTCCTAAGCCCCATTAAAACCAATTGAGTTTGGAATGTAAGTGATACTGCGGGATGGATTCGTACTGCTCCCCTAAGGCTGCTGCTTAAGGAAAAGGATGTGTGAATGCTTTCTAACCACTTAATATAGTCACACAAAGATCATTTCCTTCTGGAGAATGTAAGTGATGAGAGCAACACCAATACGAAATCCCAAATTAGATGACCACCAGATTGTGGTCTTCGGACAGAGGTGAAGACCTCTCCGTGCTGACTGTACAGATTTACCAGGGCCCCCGGACCTGAAGCGGATTTGGAGGCTCTGGTTGCCTGGGGATACGGGAGTTGCTCTCAGAACACCACCAATATAAATTGCAACCGTGATCAAATGCAGCCTCCTTACAAGGAGTGGCGACCCGACCTGAATCAGAGAAAATGCCTAAGCAGTGAGTTAGGACAGCCCATTTCTCCAGATGATTTCCCTAGTGAGCAGGGACGAACGGAGGGTGTGGGCAAGGGGGCACTGGAAATGGCAGATTTTGCAGCAAAGAGAAACATGTTTGATCAATGGGAACTGTGATATTCAAGCAGCACGTTCCATTATTTTTCCTATAAGAAGGGAAGCCCCTTAATCTCTGCTTAAAGTGAGGAAGGGCGTAGGCAGCCAGCTGGGACTACTGAGCACGTACCTTCGGCCCGACACTCCTTTGGTCCCCTGAGGCAGGAACACTGAGAGAGAGCACGCCTTAGTGGCTTCCCAAGCTGTACCCTCCGTAGAGGATAAGGTGGTCAACCAGCTGCCAGGACTGCCGTGCCGTTTGCTTGATGTGCAGCAAGCGCTCCTGAAATCTGTGCTCAGATTTAGAATTTACCTTAAAGACTGAACAAGACTCACACAGGTCCACCTCCAAGTGGCCGATCTGTCCAGAAACCCAATTTTTTAAGCTGGCCAAACCTTGGAGGAATAGTTCATTGCCCACCACTTACAGGTGGACATCTGCTGCATCCTGTGGTTCATCAGCTTGTCCAGACGTGCAACTCAGAAAAGTACTCCATGCGGCTTTCTGAGCTCTCACCAACCATATCACTTAGAATGCAGATTTGATTGTCTTTGGCTCTGGAATGATTGTTTCAGGGGCTCAGGAAAACTCATAAGAGATGCGGAATTTGCCCAACGATGTTCTGCTTCTCTGCTAAGTCAGAAGAGGCTCCCCACCATGGTGGAGAGCAGGAAGAAGAGGGGAGGTCGGAGGCAGCATTGGGTCCAGGCTCTCCAGGCTGCTGTGCACTCTGGCTGACCCGGGTGTGGTCTCTTGGGTGCTGATGTTTTCAACAGCACACCTTGGAAGAAGTGAAGTTGTCAGAGGACCTAGGCTCTTAGCCCTAACTGTGTGACCCTGAGCAAGTCAGCAGATTTCTGTGGACTCCGTTTCCACATCCTGTTCAGGGCAGGAGCTCATTTCACCATCTCCAGGGCCCCTTCCTGCCCTCCAAGTCTGATTCTGTGCTTCTCACCCAGCACCCTTAGCTGCATGTTCCCGTCCGACCCGTCACGGACCTTATCCCCAGTTCGAGTCCCTCCCTGCAGGCTGGGACGCCCCTCCCATGGCCGGCAGCCTCCACCCAGACTTCTGCACTCAGGGGCAGGGCCAAGTGGGAGAGGGTGTTAAGCACCCCTTCTGCCCCTGTCCCTCACTCCGGATCTGTGTCCAGCCTCCCAAAAGTCCCCGCGCCTCCCCAGGATCTCGGAATGCCCTGTCTCCACCACCTGTCTCCTGTCGCACGTCTGCCTCTGCTGCCGCTCCTGTTTTCGGCCTCAATTCCACCCCCCTCTGTATCCTCTGGCTTCAGGGAAGCTGGTGTCCTCCGGGGCCTCTCCTCTTCGATTGCTTGTGGCCTAGTACAGGCGCTCACATCCATCCTCTGCACAGCTCAGCAAGCACGCCAGCATATCCTGTCTTCGCTGCTCAGTGCCCTAGCCCGCCTCTGCTCACGTCCCTGTCTTTCCGTTGCAGCACTGAAAAATCCAACTGAGTTCCATGAGCAAAGAAAACATTTGGATAGTGACAAGGTAAAATTCTTTTTTTTTTTTTTTTTTTCAAACTGCCCTCTTTCTGAACTTGGGACTCCAGGGTCTGGATCTCTGAGTGTTCAGCTTTGGCTAAAGCAGGCAGAATTTGTACCACAAACTTGATACATGGGCCCTCTTCCCCAGACCCCCACCACACCACAGGGGATCCTACTCCTACAAACAGAAAACTCAAGAAAGGTGATTGACCACCTTTCGCTTTGAAACTATTTTTTAGCTTAAGAAAGTGTCCCCAGTCTTTCGGATGTTGGGAAGATCGTGGCAAGGACACTGAAGAAGGCAAACAGACTTCGGAAAGCCTTCTAGCCCTTTCTTACAATCAGATTTTTTAAAAATCCAATGTACTACTAAGGTAGGGTCTGTGAATACAAGGCTGATAGGCAGGTACCTAAAGGCAAAAGGCTTTGGGTTTATGTCTCTTTCTGTTTTTGTTTGTTTAACATATCGGGGCTGGGGAAGGAGGTATTGGCATATACTCTATACCTTCATAGTAGATCTCTGCAAACTGAACTTATCAATAATAGAATAAATACTATTTAACCGGCATCAGCCCTGTATGAGAAGGAGATGCAGAGGGGTGCCTTTTTCCTGGGATTTCTTTGTCCGTGAGTTCTAATTTTGCAGCTACATCGTGGGAGGAGAAAGGAGCTGAGCTCTGTACATCCTCATAGTCACTCCTGAGAGGCTGTGTTCCCTGCTACCTGGATAACAACTGTCTTCTATCAGAACGGGAGTAGCCTCCAGACCCCTTTCAGGAGTCCAGTAGGAGATCCAGTAGAGTGGGATCAAAACCCAGAACTAGATTACATTTTCTCAGGTGCTAAGAGAGAAGGCAGGTGCGTCCTTGGAAGCGGGAGTAGGCAGTCATGTTCTCCTAGATGGACTCGGGCTACGTTTCATCTCTAACCTTAGTCAGTTTCACGGCTGTTTTAAGAGTCCGAGGAATAGAATTGACTAGATAGAGCACAACCAACTTTGTATCATCGGAACTTTATTAATGTTTTGTTAGCACATGCCTGCCGGGCCTTTCAGTGCGCAGCCCTGGTGGGGATCCGGAATTCTTCCCTCTTTACTGGATTTTTCCATCTTAAAATTACTGGCGAGGCTCTTGCAAACCTTCCTGCATCAAAACGTAGGAAACCAGAGAGACTGGCAAGTCCTGTTTGTCAAAACAAGGACTGTTCTCCCCTTTGAGAGAAATCGAGGCCCTTTTAAAGTCAAAATGGGGGCAGTTCAACCGTGTGGGGTCGCTAGTGGAACGTGCTCTGTGTTTATACCCACAGACTGAAGACTCCCTCAAGCACAAGGTCAGAAACAGGCCCCACCGCGCGGACGTGGTTAATATGCACATACTCCAAGGTGAGCCCACACCCAAGCTGACCCAGAATGCCCGCCAAGGTGTTCATGTGCCAGAGGTTCTTATTTTCTATGTCCTCTTGATAAACGTCCCCTCCTATTCCGGAGCGCTCGTTTGAGTCACCCGAGGGCCATGGAGGCAATCAAATCAGGAAGGTAGGGGCTGATCTCAGCTCTGCTTCCTCCTGATGCTCCCTGAGTGCATGTCTCTCCCGGCCGTGTACCAGATTCCCCCGTGTGTCCGTCCTTTAACCGGTAATGAACCTCTGGTACGTTAACTAAAGAAAATAACCAGGCGTACAAAAATGCATATACAGTGATGTTTACGGAGGGGTTCTTTCTGATGTTGAAGCATGGAAAGCAGTGAAATGTCCCCACACTGGGGGACAGGCTGAATTCAGGACGCAGGGGCCGTACAACAGAATGCCTCGCAGTCACACTATAATTGAGGCTTTAAAAGGAAGAGGATCTAATAAGAAAAGGATGTTCAGGGAAGAAGACTAGAAAACAAAGCCATATTTATGGTCAGATTCAGGGATGAACAAACATATACATAAACAATATTTATAGTCCGATTCTGTGATTTAAAAAAGAAAAAAACAAAACAAAAAAACCCACAACATAGCCCAGGGGCACCCACCTGGCCGGCTCAGTTGGTGGAACGCGGGACTCTTGATCTCAGGGTTGTGGGTTGGAGCCCCACGTCGGGTGTAGATGACTTAAAAGAAAATCTTGAAAGAAAGAAAAAGGAAGGAAAGAAGAAACGGAGGGAGAGACGGTGGATGGAAGGAAGGAAGGAAGGAATCCACAGCCCTAACAATAAATACAAATAGTTGAAAACCGTTGACTCAAAGTAGGGAAGCTTCTCGATGCTTTCATTGTCTTTCATATACTCTTTGAGTATTTCCCACACTTAAGAGGGATGAGTATGTAATAATACTACAATCAAAACAGCATGAGAGGGGCGCCTGGGTGGCTCAGTCAGTCAAGCCTTGGACTCTGGATCTCAGTTCTGATCTCGATCTCGGGTCATGAGTTCAAGCCCCGTGTGGGCTCCACACTGTGCATGGCGCCTACTTAATTAAAAAAAAAAAAAGGCATGAGAAATGTTATTTGTTACATCATCACCATCTGGAATTAAAATAGGCTGTGAACTCCCATGGCCCCCTGTTCAATTGCATGACTCTACTGGTTCCCATGGGATCCTCTCTCTTTTAGAGAGAAATTGGGAATTAGTGCCCTCGGGCACCAAGGATCTGCTGGATGCAAAATGACCCCTCTTTGCAAAGGTTCGTGGTCCAGTTTTGGAAGCAGCGGCATAAGCCTTGGCTGTTACACGCTAGAGGCAGTCGCAGCGAAAGGGGCAAGTAAGAACAAGCTTTGTGCTGAGACTCAAAGAGTAGGCTGCCGGGCTTGTGGTGGGGAGCAGGTAGGAAGCTCTCCAGGCTGAGGAAACTAAGCAAAGGTACAAAGGTGAACTCGGTGAGACGTGATGGACAGAAGAGAAGGACCAGGGTCGCTGGAGTAGTCCTTTGGGGATGGGGAATCTCCATTCATGGCACAACCAGAGTGAGACAGAGGAGCGTTGTGGAGGGGTTTCAAGGGAGGAGTGTTTTCTCAAGGTTAAATGATGCACAGGATGAATCAGCAAGACCACTGAGCCTGGAGACCCAGCGAGAAGCCCTGACCATGACCTGAGGGGACATTAGAGGAGGTCCGGGGAGGACCTAGTCTCTCAGCACACCTACGCTTGGTCCGCAGTACTGATGTTTTGCCCACCCCGTGTCAGGTGCATTACAGAGACAGCTTTTAGATCAGACCTGAGCTGTTGCAACCATACCACATCCCGAGACCGCTCCCGTGTGGAGATTTCTAGATCAGCCACCAGACACGCGGTCTGGGTGAGTGGGTTGATGAGAATAGAACGAGAGGGCTGGGAGGCTGATGTGTAAGTATCTCCTCTTCTAGAGCAAATACCTAAAATGTGTAAATATCTCCTCTTCTAGCGTAAATACCTAAAATGTGTAAATATCTCCTCTTCTAGCGTAAAGCTAGAATCCTGACAGGTCTGTCTGAACAGCAGCAGCTGGTCAACCAGGCTCTCTTCCATGTTCTTACACAGAAATAAGTCAGGGAGTAATCAGGAGAGGAATATATGGGCGGTTCAGGACTTGATAGAGACCTTTAGCGCCGTCCAAATAATGAGAAGCCACCCCCCGGATGGACTCCATTTTTAAAAATGCCCCCGTTTCATTAAGTAACTGTTTCAAAGGGATTTTTTTTTTTTAATTTTACAGTTGACCTTGACATTGGCGTCCGTTAGTATCACAACATCACCAAACCTTAAGGAGTAATACTACTGCAAATAATTATAATAATAGGTAATTATCTGGCAGACTCCGTCCATGCAGGCAATGGAGAGACAGGAAGGGCATCCCTGTGCTGCAGCTTAGGGTCAAAGGGACTGCCTATCCACAGAATTGCCAAATTGCATTTTTTTTTTTTTTTTCAAGAATCGGTGCAAAGCATGTTCCTCTAACTCTTCCGGGCCCCTCGATTTGCCTTTATTTGGAAGTGTCTGGTCTTTGCTGCTAATCCATGTGAAATGACCATGATTGCATGGAAACATTCATTTAGGGTGCGCATACAAAAGCCTAAAAGCAAAAAGCAAACCCAAAGCTGCCATCCGATCGGTAGCACTGATTCTTCCGGTTTCAACCCCGCAGGCTCCACTGCTGAGAGATCCATCCCAACCGCTCAGATGAAGCTAAAAAGAGCCCGTCTCGCGGATGATCTCAATGAAAAGATCGCCCTCCGGCCGGGGCCACTGGAGCTGGTGGAGAAGAACATACTCCCCGTGGATTCTGCTGTGAAGGAGGCCATAAAAGGTAGTTAGAACCCACAGCGTCGGTCCCTCTGTGCTCTGAGATCTGAGGGCAGCCAAGGCTCTGGGGCACCACGGGTCCTGGGGGCGGGGCCTCTCACGGGACAGGAGTCCTGCCCTGGGTCACTGTCCCAGAGTCCTCTCCATAACCAGAGGTTACGGATTCAAGCGATCTTTCATTTCCCTTAGTAAGGTTTTGGGTTTTTTTGTTTTTTGTTGTTGTTGTTGTTGTTGTTGTTGTTGTTTAGTAAAGTCATGTTAATTATTGCTGACACGTAGGAAATGTATTGCGTTTGCTCATTAATTTTTTAACTTTGGAGAGTTTCTCAGTCATTCCGATAATTTCTCGGTTCATCTTCAACTGACTAGGTACGCCATCATGTCTCCTACAAATGAAAATTTCTCTCTCGCTTTGTTTATTCTGCCTTGGTGCATGCCTGATACTTGAAAATAATACCAAGTTTTTGTTAATGTATTATATACTTAGCAATGCCTAAAAAACCATATACAGTATATTTATAACATACAAATTATATATAATTTTCATGTTTTATTTACAAATTATATATTTGTGAATTATATGAATTTTATATGAATTACAAAGTGTACAATATATTATACAAACTTAACATATACTTTATTATATATAAAAATCTATATTATATGTAGATGTATGTCCTATATAAAATTATATATATGAATTATATAAAGCACATAGTTTATATCATTTCATACTGTATAATGAACAATGCATTTTAGCAATTATTAACATATTACATAGTAGAAAATTATCTCTATTTGCACATTGCCAGGGATTTAATCAGTATTTTATTATTATATATATGTTATGATTTGGGTAGGTTGATAACATTTATTTTTCTGTTTGTTTCTGTCACAAATGGGGATTTCTTCTCTCATGCATCTCTATATATGGTACTAGCTTTTGGTATGTAGATAGGTATTCTAAGGAAGTATTTCTCTACCCCATCCTACTAAAGAGTAGTGTATAAGATGGGGGCTGAATTTTTAAATGCTTTCAACATGCACAGAAAGATGATCGCATGATCATCTTCTTTGACCTAGGAATACGGCATTGCTCTCTTTTCTAATCACCTTGCACTTCTGGAAAAAATCCTACATAGAATTCTTTTCTGGAAATATCTGATATTTTATTTGAGATTTGCATCTGTTTTATTATTAGTTAGGATAATAGTAGCAGCTAAACCAACCACAAAATTTCAGCAGCTTAACAACACAAGTTTACATTTTGTTCGTAAATGATCCAGAAGAGATTTTCCTTAATGGCAGATTTTACCGGCACACAGACCCCTTCGGTCTGCCTGCTCCCCTGTCTCCTAGAGCAGGACAGCAAACTTTCTTTAAGAAAGGGCCACACAGAGGGCACCTGGGTGGCTCAGTGGGTTAAGCCGCTGCCTTCGGCTCATGTCATGATCTCAGGGTCCTGGGATCAAGTCCCGCATTGGGCTCTCTGCTCAGCAGAGAGCTCTCTCTCTCTCTCTCTGCCTGCCTCTCTGTCTACTTGTGATCTCTCTTTGTCAAATAAATAAATAAAATCTTAAAAAAAAAAAAAAAAAAGGAAAAAGAAAGGGCCACACAGTAGATAGGCTGAGTGATTTAAACTGTCCATCACAACTACTCAGCTCTGCTGCTGTGGTGTGAAAAGGTCCATAAGCAATAAGTCAACAAGTGGACATGGCCATGTTCCAATAAAACTTAACTTACAAAGGCAGGCTCACAGGCGGTAATTCGTCAGCCTGTGCCCTAGAGCTCCCTCATCCTCTGCATCTAGCCAGTGAGGGGGAAGAAAGAATGGAAAGGCCCATGGACCTATTGTAAAAGCCTCCACCTGGAAAGAAACACAACACTTCTGCTCATATTCCATCGTGAAAACAGCATGTATGGCCGGGAAAGGTTTTTTTCTGGCTGAATGGTGATTTTCCAGTATAATGTGCAGCTCAGTCTCACAACCCCAAGACCATGACCTGAGCCAAAGTCAAAAGTTGGATGCTCAACCCACCAAGCCATCCAGGTGCTTTTAAAATTTGTATTTAAAAAAAAAATTCTCATTACTCCACTGAGTAATTATTGTTAGCCTAAAGTTGTATAAAGTCTTGGCTTACAGTTGTTCTAAGCTGCCCTCGATCAGGGGTTCTGCTCTGGTTTTCCAAGCCTTGTTGATTTGTTCATTTTTCTCCCTTCCTCCCTCCCTTTTTCATCACACTTGCTAAAAGTCTTTCTTTTTAATTGGTTATTATTACAAAGAAGCAGTTCATGAATTTGTTTTGGTGGTCGTTGGTTTCTGGTCTCTACTTGGATTCATTCAATTTTGCTTCTCGTCCCGGTCATTGAGCAGGAGAATCTCCATGAGCAGAGCTGAGGGTCAAGAGTGTTCATCAGTTTCGGGTGCAGTAGGGACAGGTGGGGGCAGAGGGAAGGTTGGACAACAGGCCCCCCTTCAGGTAAGGAGTTGGAGGGTGTCTGAGCAGGAGTGTGGTCAGCGGAAATGGGTAAGCTGGGAGCCCAATGAGGGACTCCATCCCAGGACCCTGGGATCATGACCTGAGCCGAAGGCAGATGCTTAATGACTGAAGCACGCAGGTGCCTCGCCAATTTTTTTTTTTTTTAATTTTAATTCTCATAGAGTTAACATGCAGTGTTATGCTAGTTTCAAGTATACAATACAGCAATTCAACATGATGACTCAGTGGTCATCATGATTAATGTCCCCTTAATCCCCTTCATCTCTTTCATCCATCCCCAACCCACCTCCCCTCTGGTGACCATCAGTGCATTCTCTATACTTAAGAGTCTGTTTCTTGGTTTGTCTCCCACTCCCCCTTTGTTCATTTGTTTTATTTCTTAAATTCTACATATGAGTGAAATCATATGGTATTTATCTTTCTCTGACTTATTTCCCTTAGTATTATGCCCTCTAGCCCCATCCATGTTTTTGCAAATGCAAGATTCCATTCTTTTTATGGCTGAGTAATCTTCCGTATATATACACTACATCTTCTTGATGCCTTCATCTATTGATGGACACTTGGATTGCTTCCATAATTTGCCTATTGTAAATACTACTGCTATGAACATCAGGGTGCATATGTCTTTGTAAATTCATGTTTTCATATTCTTGGAGTAAATAAACATGAGGGCTAGCAAAATAATAATAATAATAATAACAACAACAACAACAGGCAGAGCAAGAAGCTCCCTGAAGGTACAGTTGCTGTGGGACCCACTGCTCTCATGTTCAGAGCAGGACTTTGCGACTTTGACCACACAGCCATGCAGCGATTTAATCCCAAATGCCTCAGTTGCTCCTCTCTGAAACCCCAGCAACACTAATACCTACCTTCTGGGGCCTTTTTTCATGGTGGATTTGGTTTTTTACTTATGTAAAGAAATAGCCGGGCACTGACAGTACATTAGGGAATGAGTCCGGTTTCTGATCTCCCGACTTCGCACTTGAGCAAGAAAAGAGCAGGAAAGCCATCGTTCTACGTTCCAGTTCCTCTGAAGGGAATGGACAAGAGTCACAAAGATCATTCTGGCTTCAATGTAAAGTGGACTCAGGAGATGGGAAATAGTGCCAGAGTACTGTCTTCTGTGGGGGGTGGCTGGAGTTGTTTGAGGAAAGTTGATGGAAGCATGAATGAGAGTCATAACAGGGGGTGTGGAAAAGAGGGACTCAGAGAGGAAATTGATTCTGCATGATCAGTGGGATACACCAGCCGAGACAAAGGGAAGGCAAAAGATAATACCTAGGTTGGGCAACTGGGTCAATGGTGGCCATTTATCAATATGGGGGCCATGAGTAGAATAGCAGATATGGGGAGAGAGGATGGATTCCTGTTTCAACTATGGGTTTAGAGGGGCCCATAGAAAATCCAAAGGCAAGGGACTAAGTAAACATGGGGTTCTATCAAACTAGAATGCAGAAGAATGTTGATCTAGAACTACAGATCTAGGAGACTTCCGCGTGTACGAACATTTAAACCAATGGACTGGATAAGATTGTCTTTCCATTCATATATTTCTTCACTTACTATTTATGGAGTATGCTCTGTGTCAGACACTATTCTGAGTGCTTGGGATATGGCAGTGACTAGAACATTTCTGCTTCAGCAGAGCTTATGTTCTAGTTGGGAGACACTGGCAGTCAACAGAGCCATAATGAGAAATTACATATCCTAATTAAAGGGTAATTTAAAAATAAAAGTAGCGCAACGTTCAAGGAATCAAGAGTGCCTGCTAGAGGGTCATTGGGAGGAATGGAGGCTGCATAAAAGCAAGGAGAGCTAGGAGGCTCCCAGGCAGTGATCTTTAAGACCGAGTAGGGAGACCATGAAGATGAAGGGAGCAAATGGCCATGGAAAGAGGTGGAGGATATAGCAATAATCTTTCCATGTGCATAATGGTTTTTATGGGCAACGTGATGGCCTCATATGAAGTGTCAGAAAGACAGAGAGAGTAGCTCACAGACTAGCTATGGAGCCCACTCTACAATCTGTCACTTCTTGTGATCAAATGCCCTCCCCCTGGTGAAGCGTTGAGTCAGGGCAGTGTTTCCCTCTGGCTTGTTCTTCTGTGTATTTCATCCTCTCTCCATGTGCTTTTCCAGATGTGCTTAGGTTTTCCAGCTGTGTCTGTAGCTTGGTTTCTATGTTTCTGCCCGACTCTGAGCAGAACGCTTGGTCATGGTCTTCCTCTTGGTTTTAGGAAAGACCAAGTGTTGCCCAACCCAAGACCAATCCAGAACTTCTCCCAATACACAAAGGGATTTTTTTTTAATTTTTAAATTTAAAAATTTTATTTATTTATTTTTTAAAAGATTTTATTTATTTATGACAGAGAGAGAGTGAGAGAGGGAACACAAGCATGGGGGAGCTGGAGATGGAGAAGCAGGCTCCCAGCTCAGCTGGGAGCCCAATGAGGGACTCCATCCCAGGACCCTGGGATCATGACCTGAGCCGAAGGCAGATGCTTAATGACTGAAGCACTCAGGTGCCTCGCCAATTTTTTTTTTTAATTTTAATTCTCATAGAGTTAACATGCAGTGTTATGTTAGTTTCAAGTATACAATACAGCAATTCAACATGATGACTCAGTGGTCATCATGATTAATGTCCCCTTAATCCCCTTCATCTCTTTCATCCATCCCCAACCCACCTCCCCTCTGGTGACCATCAGTGCATTCTCTATACTTAAGAGTCTGTTTCTTGGTTTGTCTCCCACCCCCCCTTTGTTCATTTGTTTTATTTCTTAAATTCTACATATGAGTGAAATCATATGGTATTTATCTTTCTCTGACTTATTTCCCTTAGTATTATGCCCTCTAGCCCCATCCATGTTTTTGCAAATGCAAGATTCCATTCTTTTTATGGCTGAGTAATCTTCCGTATATATACACTACATCTTCTTGATGCCTTCATCTATTGATGGACACTTGGATTGCTTCCATAATTTGCCTATTGTAAATACTACTGCTATGAACATCAGGGTGCATATGTCTTTGTGAATTCATGTTTTCATATTCTTGGAATAAATATCCAGTCGTGGAATTACTGGATCATGTGGTAATTCTATTTTTAAGTTTTTGAAGAACCTCCATACTGTTTTCCACAATGGCTGTACCAGTTTGCTTTCCTACCGGCAGTGCCTGAAGGTTTCCCCTTTCTCTGCATTCTCACTAACACCTGTTTTTTCTTGTGTTGTTGATTTGAGACATTCTGACAGGCGTGAGGTGGTACCTCATTGTAGTTTTGATTTGCATTTCCCTAATGATGAGTGAAGTTGAGCATCTTTTCATGTGTCTGTTGGCCATCTGGATGTCTTATTTGGAAAAATGTCCATTTTTAGTTGGATAATTTGATCCTTTGGTTCTGAGTTGTAGAAGTTCTTTATATATTTGGGTACTAACCCTTTATCAGATATGTCATTTGCAAATATCTTCTCCCATTCAGTAGGTTGTTGATTGTTTCCTTTGTTGTGAAGAAGCTTTTTATTTTGATAAAGTCCCAATAGTTTATTTTTGCTTTTGTTTCCCTTGCCTCAGGAGAGACAGATCTAGAAAAATGTTATTATGGCCAATGTCAGAGAAATGACTGCTTGAGCTCTCTTTTGGGATTTTTCTGGTTTCAGGTCTCACCTTTAGGTCCTTAATTTATTTTGAGTTTAAATTTCTGTGTGTGGTGTAAGAAGGTCCAGTTTCATTCTTTTGCACATAGCTGTCCAGTTCTCCCAGCCCCATTTGTTGAAGAGACAGTCGTTGTCTTTTTCCCATTACATATTCTTACCTCTTTTATTGAAGATAATTAACCATTTAAGTGTGGGTTTTTTTCTGGGCTTTCCATTCGGTTCCATTGAGCTATGTGTCTGTTTTTATAACAGTACCATACTGTTTTGATTACTACAGCTTTTTTGTAGTATATTTTGAAATCTGGGATTGTGGTCACTCCAGTTTTGTTCCTTTTCAGGATTGCTTTGGCTTCCTGATTTGACTTCCATAGAAGGCTTGGGCCTCCTCGTGGCACGTCTCAGAGGAGTATGTCCCTGATTCCTTTTTTCCCCTTCTCGGAAAGCCATTAAAGGGGTCTGAGTGACCCCTTCCAACATGGGGTTGAGGGGGGTGTCACCCATTCCAACAAGCAATGCACAGGACACCAGCTGGGCATCCTACAGTTCAACTCAATTGAACTACCTGAAACAGCATCAGATCTCAGGGGTAAAGGGCTCAGTCCTGCCAGATCACCTTCCTCTCCAGACACCAGTCACAAGCACGTGTCACCTGGGCTTCTTCTGATCAACCCGCCATTTGCAAAACCAAGATTCATCTTCCCTCCTTGAACTCAACTGGTTTGCCAGAGCAGCTCACAGAATTCAGGACACCCATTTACATACTGGATCACCCGTTTATTATAAAAGGGGATAGCTCAGTAACAGTCCGATGGAATAGATACAGGGGACCAGCCATGTATGGGGAAAGGATGAGGAGCTTTTCTTGCGTTCCAGGAGCACTACTCTTCGCAAATCTCGGCACGGTCATCAATCCAGAACCTCTCCAAACACCATCCCTTTGGGTTTTTAATGGAGGCTTCATTCCAGAGTCATGAATGATTAGAAGGATGACCAAGGGTGAATGAACTCAGGTTCCAGCCCACCTCTCCTCTCCCCGGGGGTTAGAGGGTGGGACTGAAAATTTTCCCAGCCCCAGCCCCATCCTCAGGTGAGGTCCAAAAGCCACCTCGTTAACATAACAAACAACACTTTTGTGGCTCTCATGGCCTAGAAAAGTCCAGAGCTCTGTGCCAGAAACGAGACAAACTCCAAATGTATATTTTTTATTATAAATCGCCATATCGCAACCCCTAACCACCCCAGACTCTCAAGACAGAATGCTGAAACAAAACACCAAATCTGATGTTACAGGGGCCTGAGGATTTAGGAGAGCAGAAATTACATAGTGGACTTTGGTGTGGGCCCCCTTGAGCTGCTGTAGGGTCGTTATTACTTCAAGATCCCTCAGTGGGAGACCCCAGGAGCTGACTCGTAGCTTCATTCTCTCACTGGCCATTGGAGTCTTTTCTTCACTTGCCAGGAGCATCCCTGGAAGCTTCCACAGAAGCTATTTATTGTCCAGAGGTCTGGCTTCTGCTTGAGTGAAACACAAGCCCTGTGGGCTTTCCTGGTTTTTTCCAAACAGTGGGAGGATGCTGGTTCTCAGCTCTAATAGACAAACCCCTCCTTGCGAAAGTGTCCTCACCTTTCCCTTGGTCTGACCCAGGCAGCCAGCAGAATGCCCAAGTCAGCTACTCAGCTCCTTTAAAAAAAAAAAAAAATTGAACGTGTGACTCAGAATATACAATCTAGCCATCAAAGATAAATTAGTTCTTTGTGTCACTATAACCCTTTAACATAAGGAGCAGTATTTCTAGTCCAAAAGAACTCGTCTGGAAGACATCCTTTTACAGCTGTCACTCAACACTTTCCAAAAGATCCTACACTCACCTCTGCTCACTCACACTCCCCGCCCCCCAGGTGCAGACTTCATAGCAAAACAAAACAATCCCTGTTTACTAAGAATCCCCGTCCTTCAGAGATGCTGATAGTCCTTAGGCTCTGATCATTTATTTGAAGGCAAATAGACAATAATCACAGCCCTAAGCCAGATGGTAGAGTCATTTGCTTTGTCATTAAAAAAAAAAAAGTTTGCTTTGGCATAACTTTCTTGTGGACAGAATTTATCATTCCAGAAGGAGAAATTGGTTCAAAAGTGCACGTGATCCTAGGGGAAAGAGGCCCAATGAGGCACCTGTAAAGAACAGATTTCTGTGCTGGGGGCGTCTGCTGCCCATTGAAGTGGTCACTGGCCGCCTCACGGAGGAACCTGTGGCTGGGGACAGGTGCTACATCCCTGAGAGGGAGCTCAGACAGGTCGGGGTCCTGCAAAGCGGAAGCAAAACACCGTGCAAGTATCTTCACACATCTGACCATCTTTCCTCCCTCGAGAATTAACCTTGAGCTCTAACACAGGTTTTGTCCTCTCAGGGTTAAGGCGTTGTCTCCACTCATGTGGTCCTAGCAGCAAGGTTATAACCGGAGCTGAAGGCACATTGCTGAACAGCCAGGAATCTGAAGGACAAGGAATCCTCCTTCCTGGGAACATCCATTGACCCCATTTCTGTAGCAAAGGCCTCCGATCCCCTTCAAGGGCCGCAGGTTCTGTCTTTGTTGGAAGATAAAATCTATCCTCGAGAGATGGGGATGTCTTCCTTGTATTAAAATACCTTTCCACAAGAGCCACATTTAAACCATAGCTAATTCCTTGTCCCTTTGGAAAGGGATTTTCCTTCAGTCTCTTCCAAGAGGGCATTAAGAGGTGGCCTGCCGGAATGGAAATAGCTCTCCTGCGGGGCACGGAGCAATCCTGTACCGAGATAAGCAAGCCAGGTCCCTTTCCACAGCCTGCTTCGTGGTCTCCCGCAGCAAGGTACCCAGGACTCCAGCTCTCTCACTTAATCTCGGAATCTTAAATGTTTATGCAAAGAAAGTACAACTGACTCATTCATCTAATTGCTTCCAAGAGGGACAGGGAAAGCTCAGTGTCGCCAGGTCCACATCCCCCAGGGGCCAGTGCCCAGAGCCGGCCCCGTGGTCATAGCCAGAGGATGATGTCAGGGCTTCCCAAAGCAGGTCCTTGTCACCGCACGGCCTGACATGTCTGTGGGGACAATAGCCAGCACACCGCACTCCAGCGGCTCCCAGGGAGCCTTGTGCTGGGGAAGATTGGAACGGAGGCCCAGGGTCACAGCGCAAAGTCAGCAGACTCGGCTGTTCCCAAAGCAGCGCGATAAGGCGACCTTTGTGCCTCTCCACGTGAGCCTGGCTTGAACCAGGAGGGAGAGGGCGTGACAAGCAGCCTTTCCGGGGACTGTCTGGTCCCAGGGAGGACAAATCAGTTTTTCCAGCTCCGGAGTTGCACTGATCTTTGCAAAGCTGATCTCAGGACTAGCTGCCTCCTGGGTGGTCTTATTTATTTTCGATAATGGCAAACTTGAGACAAGCAGCTACTCCTGACAAAGGCCGTAGCCGTCATCACCCTGGCTAGGGATGACGGAACGCTTGCCCACCCAGGGGCTGGGCGAGGTGCTTTGCACATTCCGTTGTTCGAATCCTTAAAACCTGGAGAGGTAACTGTGGCTGCTGTTTTCATCTTAGAGGTGGGGACACTGAGGCTCTCGGGGGTTCAGTAATTTGCCAGCAGACACTAGAACTGAAGGGGCAGGACCAAGAAACAAACCAAGCCATCTGGAGTCCAGAACTGAAGTTCTTACTGACCACGCTTAACAGACACCATATTCATCATCTCTAAAGGAAGCCACTGCCTTTGGCTACCCGCGCCTCTCTGCTGTTCTGTTTCTCCTGCCAAAAGGGACTGAGCTGTGGGAGTGCAGCCGTGTGGGGGCTTACTCTAAGCTACTTGGTCACAAATCCAAGCCACTTGTAGCCCGAGATGGTGGCGATTGGCAGGGGCCCCCAAGGCAGGGTCTTTGTGTCGACACAATAACAACATGGTTCTCAATGGTGTATTCTGACCTGGCACATGGGCCTTTTAGAGATGAGACAAGTAGGAGTTCTGTGTGGGGCCCTTGTGTATATCCACTCACAGTGAAGTAGCAAGTCGAGCACATTTCTAAGGCCCCTGTATATGGTGTGGTTCTCAGATTCCTTTTCTGCTTCTGCATCTGATTGTCCAGCGCGCTCTGGATTCTGACCCCTGGACCCCTCCAGTTCTTCTCCCCACGTTGCTTCTCTTCCCTTGTCCTCCCCTTCCTCTTCCCCGTCCCACTCGCTCTCCTGTAACTGATTCTAGAGTGAAGTCACACACGTATCCCCATAGCTCTCTTCAGAAAAGTGCCTACTTTTTTAATAAGTCTTTTTACGTTTCCCATTAAAAGTCAGAGAATTGAACATTTTATGGCTCTCCCCTGGAAGCCAGACTCCTCACATGCCCCATTATGAAATCGCCCTCCATTTGGTAACTTGTTTTGTTATTCCTTCCCGCTGCTGTGGGGTTTTACTCTTACAGAAAGAGAAGTATCTGCTTCCCTCTGGACATTATTCGGCTCAGTTACATCTTACTTGTACTTTGGCCACTGGTTCTGCTGAACCGTGATGGTTAGAGTTTTATAGGAGATTGGAAGTCAGTAGGGCTCCCAGAAAGAGGGCCCCTGGCCTGCAGGCATTATGCTGGTGTAAACAACTCCCTATATGAGGTTCCATGAACGCACGGCTTCTCCATTGACTTGGGCAGAAAAACCTCTTTAAATGATTGCTTGTCACTTGATTAAAGTAGACTCCTGGAAGCTGTGTCTCTCCAGGGATTGGCTCCCAAAATAATTCTGTCCCCTGACGGGGGGATCTCTTCCTCCCCGCCCATTGCCACTCTGCTGTTCACCACTCCATTAACTTTCCTTTCGCCAACCCCCCTCCCCTGCCATGAAGGTCAAGTATGTCCCCCCCCCCTGTGTCGTCCTGTCCATGGCTGGTGGTCATTTCACACTCGACCCAATCCCGCCGCCTCCGAGAGTCTCCTGGACCTTCTCCACATTGAGATCTCCTCCGTCTGTCCTGGATGGCCCTGGCCAGGTGGTTCTAGTCCTTGACAAATGTCCCCAGTGGTGACCCCATGGAGATCAGCTCTTCTCGGCATCACATCTGATTTTACTTCCGCTTCACTCCTTCTCCCACAGTGGGAAAGCTGGATGGGAACAAAATAGCCAGGGAAAGCCCTTCCCTGAATGTCCCGGCTTCTGCGTCCTCGACCCTGGTGTCACCATCAGTCCCTTACAAAACCTCAAGTACAAAAGGCTGTGGAGTTTGGAGCTATCCTTAGTGCATTGTGTGCAGGAAAAGGAAGGGCACTTTCTCAGCTACCTCCCCCATTCCCTTACCCAGCAGGTGGGTGTTCCCTGAAGGGCAGGCTGCTACGTGATGCTTTCCAGGGAGGGTAGTGGATTTTGCCTTCCCTCTGCTGGTGGCTCTGAGCATTCACACTGCCTCAGACAGGGACTGTCTCAGCTCAGTCCCTATACGATGGGGCGTTAGACCTTACATGTCCTCGTCCCCAAAACAGTGATGAGAAAATGAGAAAATGAGCCTTCCTCTGACTCATGGGACCACAATGAGACCCAACAAAGTTGATGCTTTTTGTTACTATCACCACCATTAAGTAAATTCCTGGTTAAAAAAAAAAAAAAGAAAAAAGAAAAGAAAACTATTTTTATCGTTTGTCATCGCTCCGTTTGACACAAAGTGGGATGTTGCCGGTAAGAAACCATCCTCCCCCTCTCTCTCCCTGCCTGCCTCTTTTAAGTGTCCTCCTCACGTGCTAGAATGTTCGGACGCCTTTGCGATTCAAGGAACCTCCTCTGATGTGTGGCATATTTGCGATGGGATATCCGCTCCACGTGGGTGTGGGTGAGATGGTGGGGGTCCGTGGGCTGGGGGAGTCGCGGTCCCCTGGAGTATCAGCTCTCATGGAGAAGCTCTCTATCCAGTTAGACTGGGGGACGTCAGGAGGGAATACGATAGAGCTTTCGGATAGAGGGTCCTGTCCTGCAGGACCCTGACCCTGTTGGCCCCAAGGGACCAACACACTCACATGAAGGGTTCTCTGAGGATGGAAGTGATGTTGTCCCAGGGCATGTGCCAGACACACCCAGCACGATGCTGTGATTTCTGGGGGGGGGGGGGGGAGGCTTAAGGTCCCCCACCAACCTCCCTGGCCCTTAATAACATCTGTAAGCCTTTGAACAGGGACCAAGCCTTTAATTCCACCAGCAGAGGTAGGACTTGAAATTTCACTGACAAATAAAGGTGTATGTGTAGAGCCCAGGGTCCCCTGTAAGAGAAGAGAAGGGTGTAAGGCTGGATTCTTAAAATAGAAAGGGGAGTGTTTGAGAGTACTGGAGGGGGGGAAGATTGACCCCCGATCTCCAATTAAAAAGTTGGCATTTATCAAATACCGAAGGAAACCCCTCTCTCAGGAAACGAATGGGTTGCTGATGTAAATATCCAAAAAGGCTAAAATTTATGTATTTCAGGTAATCAGTAAACAAATCTTTTACATTATTCTCTGTACTTTTTTCTTATTTCACATTTTTTATTATGCTTTAGAAAAGGACACCTCTGAAAACAGGAGAAAAATAAAGTTTCCAACAATACAATGGAGTCCTGTGTAACTATTACCAAAATATATATACATAAATATATATATATATATAGAGAGAGAGAGAGAGAGAGAGAGAGGACTATCTCTGCATGTTCCCAAGGAAAGAACTCTAAGTAACATTGTAACAAGAATAAAGCAAGTTTCAGAAGGTCTATTTCACAAGTCCCGTGTAAGTGAAATATTCTGCACCTGTGTGTATATTTTGTTACATGGATAGAACTAGATCTAGAAGAGTCACCAAATCATTAGCAGGAAGTGGGATGGATTTATATGTTAAGCATCTTCCTACGGTATGAGAGGTTCTGGTAAGTAACTATTACGTCTGCCATCACAGAAAAGCAATCACGAGTTTAAAAACAGTCCTTGAAGGGGTGGACCAGCCAGGCTGGTCCCCAAGTCCTTCCAGGTTAGTGGGGTGCCCAGGGCTGGGGGTGGAGGGAGCAGCTACTGGAATTTCCACCTGCCGTGTCCCTTCTGGCTCTTTCCTGCTTTGACACTTGGATGTCTGGAGGGTCCGTGACAGAGACCAGGAGTGGTAGTGATGACAAGCCCCAACCCACGTTTGTTCCATTTCTTGCCGCTCCTTGCTGCTTTTCCAATCTCCACCGCGAAAGCCCCCCTCTCTTATCTGCCCAAAGCAGGAGTCAAAAGTTCTTGTCCGTGTGATTGCAGATTGCCGGGCTGGGAAACTTCCTGATAATACCTAAATTCCTTTAGAAGAGCCGAGCCTGGGGTCGGGTCAGAAGCGTTTCTGGGGCCTGAGCACATCGTGTACTGAGGAGCTAGATAATAAGCCAGATACAGTTCGGCAATGTTCAAAAACAAAACAGAAAAGAAAACAAAAAACACACACAAACCATAAGGGACGTATAAAGATGGCATTGTAGTCCCACCTGATTGGATAGCCCCTTCCCCCAAGCCGATGAACCCGGTCCCCTCCAAAGGCCACGCAGGCTGCTCAGGAAGAATTTCTGCCTTTCCAGCTGTTGAGGGTTTCCAAAATAGACACAGAGATAGGAGGTATACAAAGAAAACCCAAATAATAATAACAATATGATCACGCTGCAGTTTCTGGGACATATTTATGGCTTTTATAAACAGCCACGCGTTCGTTGATAGGGGGTTTGTGACCGTGGCGACAAGAGCTAATTCTGACATTTAGGAATTGGGACTCAGTAGCAGGTCTGGCTTATCCCAAAGAACGAAGTTTGCGACACAGTGTGCGCTGTGTGCCCTGCTTTGTATTTGAACATGATGCTGGGGGCCCCTTGTCATCTCCGCTCTATGTCTCATAGAACCTGAGGGAGACGGGCTTCCTCCCACTGCGATCTCCTTTGGCCTCGTCCTGTATCCAGTAGCCCCTTTCTTTCCTTCATCTTCCCTGACTGTGTTTCAGAAAGAGAACCGGGCTCGCACCAAAAATGGGCAGGAACAGATAAACCTGAAGATAAACTTGAACAAGCGACGGGAGACCTTTAATACACCCTGCATTCTTCCCTGCCGGACATGTCCCTTTTATAAACACGAGTTCCCATTTGGAGTAAATCGAGGAGACGCCACATAAAGTTAAAACCTGTCTTCGCTCTTACCTTGCGCTAGAAACAGATCGAAGGAGACAGATGTGTGCGCTCCTGGTAGGGAGGACACAGCGAAGCATTTCCAGAAAGCCCTTCGATGTGCCTTAGCCACTGACCCCATTCTTGGGTTTTACCCCATCAGGTAACCAGGTGAGTTTCTCCAAATCGGCAGATGCATTTGCCTTCGAAGAGGATAGCAGCAGTGACGGGCTTTCTCCAGACCAGGCTCGGAGCGAAGACCCCCAGGGATCAGCGGGATGCCCTGCAGACACGAAAGCCTCAGAGACCCCTTTGGCAGGTCCTCTGGGGCCCGTCCAGGTAAACAAACCCCACCTCAGCCTGTGTTGTCTTCACGGGCTTAAAAGCACACTGCCACCCTTGGTTTTGCATAGAGACCCCTACGATGTCTCTTGATGGCACTCGAACCTCATGCCTCTTTTGTCCCCATCCAGTCCAGCGATCTGTGTGCGGTGGCCAAAACCTCTAGAAGACCCCAAAAGAGAACCCTCGGGACTATAACCCTTTGACTTCCTCTTGAAGTGTCCGCTCTGCCAAGTGCATGCCTTTTATCTGCCAAATTTATGGACAAATACAAAGAGACTCCGTGAGATCAGATGAGTCATGATGATCTCCCGGATAGAATGTGCCAGAGCAGGACCGATTTCAAAGCCCACAGGCTTTCCACGCACGGAGGCATCTCTAAGGGTCCTGGGGAGGGCAGAGCAGTAAGGGCTGATGGGCTGCATGGCAGGGAGCCCCGAGATGGTTCTTCCCTTACAGACTTCTACCTGCCCAACCACTGCCAGGTCCACCTCCAGCCCAGTCTGAGCATAGCTTGGTGGGGCTTTCCTCAGCCTAGCAGCCTTGTGTGATAGTATTCCTGCAGCCCCTAGGAGGAGATCTGTGTGGGCATGTGCACACACACACGCACACGCACGTGCACACACACACACGTGCACACACAGACACACAGACACGCACACACATACACAAGGGGGAAGGAGTTGCACAGGTGTAGCAGCAAGATGTGTCCTCCTCCTACCCACGGACGCTGCAGAGAGCCTCCCTTTTAGGGAGAGTCGGGTCCTGCCAGCTTCACGGGAATTTCGGGGTGCCCTGAAATTCGATGTTGTGTTTGAAACGTGGCTTCCGCTGCACATTGCCAGAGGGGTATCAGGCACAGCTTGGGTAGTGCTCATGGCAGAGACCGGTTCTGGAAACCGTGCCACTTCCTAGCCGTCGTCTTGCCCTTCTGCACACCTTGAAGCGAGCGAAGCTGGCACGCTAAGGAGATGGTGTGGACTGGGAGAAGCCGCGAGCAAACAGAGCGGAAATAGCCGCACATTCATTGTGCCTGGGTTATACGGAAGCGTGTTCCCTCTGCCTGCCACAGCCGGCCTTCGCAGCCCCGCTTCTCTGATAACAGCAAACAGTATTTCGGATCTCTCGTATCTATTATTCTGAGGGTAAATTCCTCAGCTTCTGATTGAAGAATGGGTTCAGGAGAAGACAAGTTCTTTTCTGCTTCACCCAGCCAGGAGAAGGGGTCAGAGGGAATGAGCCTGGGGCAATGCTAGGCTCAGGGCAAAAACCATTTTGTCATTACACCCAGAAGCCCCAGTGAGCGGATCAGGACACTGAGGCTCGAGGGGAAAGGGTTCTCCAGGACTTTGCAAGTGCCAGGGCTCAGGAAAGGGCAGAGAATCTCCAGGAGGGAGAGCACGTGCATCCCCTGTCCCTCTTGGTCACAGGATCGGATTGCTGGAGAGGGACGGTTAAGAGGTATGGTTAAGAGGGACAGAGGGACAGAGAAGACAGTTACTCCTTTTCCCCAGTCCTCCACATACAGAAACCTGTCTCTCCTAAAGGCTGTTCAGGACACTACCTGCACACACCCCCGTATACACGCACACATGCCCAACGACATATGTGTGTGTAAATATACATGAACACACATATCTGTACACATGCACATACTTGTAACATGCATGTACAAACTCCCACATATACACACATTCACGTATATGCAGACCCATGCATATACACATGCACACACATAGAAACATATAGACACATACATATGCACATATGCACGTTTACAAACATATAGACCCAGAAACACACATATACACATACGCGTGCATTTTCCGTCCATGTGCTAACACCATTTTTATCGAGGGTTTTTTTTTGTTTGTTTGTTTTGGTCCTACTTTCCTCCCCAGATTCCTACACCGACTCCTCCCTCCCTCTTCCATTTCTTATCAGTCTCCTTAGCAAGTCCAACAGGTGGACCTTGTCACAGGTGGAACCCTTCACAGGGGGACCAGCTGTCTGGGATGGTGTTGAACAGGCCATTTCTATTCTTGTCTTCTGGAATGATGATGAATGACAACCCCTTTAGCTCTCAGAAGTGACCTGAGTTGGTTGACATATTCTATCATACTATATCATATATATATGAATGATTCCTTTTCCCGGGGAGGTCATGTGGACTTGGATATGGACTTGGACATGAAGTGCAGACGGGAACAGCAGAGCTATGGATGTGGTAGTGGAGGGAGGAAAGGACTTGACTCTATTTCTGCGTCTTACAGTTTTCCTCCTGCATCCGACTCATGCTGAAATTTGGATTTCAGGATCATTCTTCTGGCTCCGAAAATGACAGGAAAGACTCAGCCTCCCAGCCCAGCAGCCAGTCAGACACGGGGAAGCAGGGGCTCGGCCCTCTTGGCAACCCGATCACTGTGCACGCTGCCGTAAAGGTAGGGACAGACCATCCCCCCAGCACCTGCCTGACCGCTCGCTCCATGAGCCAGCTGGGAGCAGAGCTTTTGGGCCTAGGTGTGGTGGTTCAGTGGGAGTCAGGGAGGAGAGTCACATGGACCTGTGCGTAGGCTCAGCCTACCGGGAGCACCGCAAGTCAGGAGAGGAGAAAGGCGCCATGCATGTATGCGGACCAAGAGTCTGTTAATCTGTGCAGACACGGCCATGGGTCTTTCCTGCAGAAGAGAAACCCACGTGCTTGCATTTCTTTGGAATTACAGCTCAGCCCATGTGTGCCTGACATAAAAGACTTCATAAGGTCAGCCTAGAGGAAGACGCAGCTGATGGGAACACACATAGGATTTGTAAATGTCATCAATTAGGTGAGAGGTGGAGTTGAGTTTTATGTAGGAGAAGCAGATCTGAAGGCTTTGGATCATGTAATACCTCAATCATTTAAGCCCGGCTCCCTTTGAAGATAAAGGGAGGGGTTGTCTGCACAGTAGACCATAAGCATCATAGCCGATTCTTGGTTAACTTTCCTCTGCATTATATTTATTAGTTCACAAAGAACTCTCTCCTCCTACTAATTAACTGCCTGCTCGTAATCGTTTGGTTTTCTTATAATATTCTATCCCAAACAACTTACTAGTTTTGTTTTGTTCAGAGTTGAGGGGAGGAGCAGTGGGGGAGGGAGAGAGAGAATCTCAAACAGATACCCCACTGAGCACAGAGCCCCCATGAGATGATGACCTGAGCCAAAATCAAGAGTCAGGTGCTTAATGACAGAGCCACCCAGGCGCCCCTCTCCCAAATGACTTCTCATCAGTCTGGGGCAAATTATCTCAGCTCCAGGGTCACCCCTTAAAGCCAGCTGAGAAGTCTCTCATGAAAACTTTTCCAAAAGATCATAAGATTCGGTGTTAAAGTAAGAGTCTCAGAATCCCTTCCACTACACTCATATACACAGAAGTGGATGGCAGGACTTTCAGTTTCCTGTAAACGTCCCTGAATCTTGCCTCAAACTCACTCCCTAAGTGGTTTAAACCTCATTTGCAATTCACTCAGCCCGGCAGCTTTGACATTACCTGTCGGTGAACTTTGCTCATGGCTGGTGGAGGAAGGAGATGGCTTGCGTAATTTCTACTGCCGGGTCCAAGGAGACATTTTGTTACTGTTTCCAATGTGTTTAAATTTTGTCTAAGTCAAGTGAGTACCTCCTGCAACCTCAGTGCATGATAGTCGCCCAGAGGAAGGACAGGTCAGTTTCAGCAACGAGCAGGATTGACACGTTTAACTGATCTCGCGGGAATGGTCATTTCCATGAGAGCCAGTCTCCCTGCTGATGGGTCATTGTCTATGAATTCACGGTTGTTTGCTATTCATCATCTCTAAAGGAAGCGAGGGCTTCTCAAAGAAGGAAGCAGCCCAGCTCGGGGGAAACATCCCTTCCCTATTGACGTCGTAAGGTACCTATAAGACTACTGAGAGAATGCACAAGAATATCCCAAAACTGTAAAATCCTACGTAAGGGAAAGGTGTTCACAGGTTCACAGTTTTAGGCTCCTAGAAGGTATATATCGAAGCTGAGTAAAACATGATTCCTGGGGCACCTGGGTGGCTCAGTAGGTTGAGTGTCTGCCGTTGGCTCAGGTTGTGATCATGGGGTCCTGGGATCAAGCCCCACATCCATCGAGCTCCCTTCTCAAAGGAGAGCCTGCTTCTCCTTTTCCTTCTGCCCTTCCCCCCTCACTTGTGCTCTCTCTCAAAATAAATAAAATCTTAACACACACACACACACACACACACCATGATTCTTGCACTCAAGAAGCCTATAGTCTGAGTGTCACAGCCAACACTAACCCATACAGTGCTGTAGAAACTAAGAAAAAATGGGCCACAAAGGAACTGAATAGACATTTCACTAAAGATAAATAAATTGCCAATAAGTACACGAAAAGGTGCTCTGTGTCATTAGTCACCAGAGAAACAAAATTCAAACTCACAACAAAATACCACTTCACACCCGCTGGGATGGCTATCCTGATAAATTCCAAGTATCGGTGAGAATGTGGAGAGATTGGAGCTGTCACACATGGAGCGCCCACTACAGAAAACAGCATGGTGTTTTCAAAAAACTTAAACCCAGAATTACCATAGGACCCGGAATTTCCTCTGCTTAGGTATATGCTCCACAGAACTGAAAAACAGGTGTTCTAACGAGATCTTGGAAGTGAATATTCACGGCAGCACTAGCCACAGTAGTTAGAAGTTGGGACAAACCCAGGTGTCCATCAGCGGAAGGATGGGTCCGTGTGTGGCCTGCCTGCACAATGGGGTGTCCCTCACTCATAAAGAGGAATGAAGTCCTGCTGCAGAAATGAGCCTGAAAACATGATGCTGAAAGAAAGAAGCCAGACATGAAGGGCCTCATCGTGTAGGATTCCATTTCTATCAGCCACTTTGAACCGGCAAGTCCACAGACATGGAGAACAGAGGAGCAGTGTCTGGGGACCCCAAGAAGGAGAATGAGGACAGGCTGCTTCCTGGGGGATGGGGAATCCTTTTGGGGTGTGAAGAGGTTCTGGAACTACATAGTGATGAAGCTTGCCCAATGTCGTGCATTTATACTTTAAAATAGTTACTGGGTTTTTTTTTTTTTTTTTTCCTGTTACTTGTGTTTTACCACAATAGAGAATGAGAGTCCCCTTTCTGGGGGGAGGGACGGAGCACCGCCTCCATCAGGGCCAGTAGCGCAGGAAGCAGAAGAGGGGCTGGACTTCAGTCTCCCCCAGCCCCTGAGCAAGGCTTGCTGCGGTGCGACCATTATCAGACATCCTCAAAACGCTGTATGAGACTGCCCGTGAGAGACCTTACTGTGAATTGGGAAGGGCTTCTCGGGGAAGCTGGGGTGTGAGCCGGACTCAGAGGAGAATCCCGAGTCAGGTAGCAGGTGCAGGAGGGAACTGCAGGCAGCAGGAAATCACAAGGAAAAGAGGTGGGAGGGGTAAGCTCTTGGGTGGGAGGGGTCAGGCGGTTGGGCGAACAGTCTTCTATGACAGAGGGGGTTTGGGACTTTGTCTTTGCGGGGCAGGCAAACAGATTGTAGGCTTCTGCCCTGTGGGGCAGGCCCAGGGCACGAGCAGCTTTGAATCAGAATGCCTTCTTGCAAAAAAAAAGTCACAGACCTTTAGCCACAGACCACACCATGCCCTCTTGCACTACACTAACCTACTTTACGCATCTGTGCCTGGATTTGAAACCACTGCATCTTGTATTCATCTCTGCTTTAGAGAAATGAATGTGCTCCCCTCCCTTTGGCCATGCAGTTCTAGGCAGAAAATAGAAAAAAGAGAGAGAGAGAGAAACATCAGACTAACTTACCACCTTGTAGATTCTGGTTTCAAAAAGAGTATAGACTGATACAGGTCCATGGAATCAGGATTCCCGTGGGTTCTGTAGGCTTTGCCTTCTGCTCTCCAAAGAAAGCGGTCCAGCTGGAGTAACTTCTGGAATGCTCAGCGTCCCTGTAGGAAGGCAACACGGAGAGAGAGCTCCTATCCCTAACTGGCCTGCAGCTCCCCAGACAAGGAGGCAAGTCGTAGGGTGAGATGGGAAAAGACGCTGAGCTCGAACAAAGCAGGGCGGAGCTGATGGCAGGAGCCCCGTGGAGATTCCCAGGGAGCCCAGAAGACTGATTAATTAGCCAGAATGCTAATCGATGGAGGAGGGGGAGAAATTGAACCACCAAGCATGTGGAGATTCTTGTGCTCTGTATTTAATACTTCCCGCGAAGAAGCCTCCTTGAGAAAACACAGAACAGGCTTCGGGGGTAGGACACGCTGAGTCAGAGAAATGGAAGTTGTAGACCGATTTGGACAGGTCACTTTTCAGAAGTGTGTTTTGTGGTTAAAAAGGGGAAGCTGCCCCGTGGGAACCTGCCTGCCAGGTGTTCTGGAGCTCCCTCTCGTGGACGACGCTGGTATCACGGCTCCCGCTGCGCCTTGCCCCAAATTCTCAAGCTGCTTGTCAGACATCCATCAGAGGCTTCCCTAAAGTCAGGGCTGGAAAACTAAGATTTTTTTTTTTTTTCAGCTGATGACAGTCATGGTCTACTCTCTCCTAAAATAGGGAGGCCTTTTGATTTCAGGAGTAGGTTACAGGTATAGGTGTAATCCTTTGAGACCTGTCCTTATGTCTCTAGTATCTTTCTAGAAGGATCCCTGGGGGCAGTGGGGGTGGGGGGTGGGGGGTGGGGTGGGGGGGACACTCACCTTTCTCAGGGTAAGTCAAGTATCATGATCTCAGAGGCTGTCAGTTCCTGGGGTTACATCCATATGTGACGTGGTGGTGGAAGGGGGAGGCTATCTTACTTTTCCGCCCAGATCTGCAAAAATCCGCATCAAAGACAAGCTTAATTTCATCCAAGGAGATGTCCTTCATAAAGCCAATTTCCTGAGGGTCTCACTAAAGGTGATTTCGTGTATACGGAGGGAGGAACTCCCTCACAACTCCATCTCAGGATCAGATCGTGTCCGTCTGTCGGTTTCAGCCGAGGAACGTCCCCTAGCCGAGACCCAGGCTTCCGTCTTACTCTGCCCTGGAGCCCCTTCTGAGAGTCATATTCCCCCCTCCCCACTCTAGAGTGAGGCACCTGCAGTAGGTAAGCCTCAGTCCCCAAGATCTCACTGCGCTTTGTGCCTTTGCTCTGTTGTATCTCCGGGACTCGACGAAGCCCGTTACAGCAGAACCTCCTTGCGATCTAGCCATGACACCCAGCCGCCCCCACCCCCCACCCCCACCTAAAGCACCTGCCATCTCTTCCCCCCTATTGCAGTCCAAGTCCTTGAGCGACAGTAAGAACCGCCACAAAAAGCCCAAGGACCCCAAGCCCAAGGTGAAGAAGCTCAAATACCACCAGTACATCCCGCCGGACCAGAAGGCGGAGAAGTCCCCGCCGCCCATGGACTCGGCCTACGCCCGGCTGCTCCAGCAACAGCAGCTCTTCCTGCAGCTCCAGATCCTGAGCCAGCAGCAGCAGCAGCAGCACCGGCTCGGCTACCCGGGGATTCACCAAGCTCAGCTCAAGTGAGTCGGGAGGGCCCAGGGCAGCGGGGGCGAGCAGAGGCCGGCTGGGGAGGGCTGCTCCATGTCCCAGGCACACAGGGCCGGCACCTGGGACCGCAGCAAGTCCCCGATGGTGCCCCGTCCTCATCTGGTAGGTTTGGAATAGGGCTCTACTTAGGAACCATGCCCACCTTTTCAGGAGCAGAAGGCCGGGGGGGAAGCAAGGAAATCGAAGCCCTGTGAGGAGGTATCGCTGGGAAAAGAGAAAGGATTAGCGCTGTCAGACTGAATCATGGACGAGAGGAGAAACCGTGTCAGGGTGGTTCTGTTTCTTGGATTTGCCTGGCCCATATGCTTTAGGAAGCAACAGACCTGAGTGACTGAGTGACAGCCAGCCCCAAAGATTGAGTCTGGGGGTCCCAAGACGGCACTCCCATGGCAGTCACCTTTCAAGTGGCCATTCCCTTCAACTCTAAATTTAGGGCAGGGGTTCCTGCACCTGTGTCTGCTCAGCCTCAGGTTGTGTGGGCACTGATGCTGAGAGCTGAATACAACCATGCTTTATGGGGTACTCCTGCCCTGCAGGACACTCTCCCCTATGCCAGAGTCTCTACCGCTCCCTCCTGTCTCCCTGGGACTCATCTGGAGTGTCACTTGCCCCTTGGCACTGAGCCTGCCCAGTTTATGTCTTCAACCTGCCTCTCCTGCTGATTGATTTCTTGCCTGATCCTTGCAGGCCATTAGCACGTGACCTGATCTAAATGCAAGTTACCCGGGATACCTGGGTGGCTCAGTGGGTTAAAGCCTCTGCCTTCAGCTCAGGTCATGATCCCAGGGTCCTGGGATCGAGCCCCACATTGGGCTCTCTGCTCAGCAGGGAGCCTGCTTCTCCCTCTCTCTCTCTGCCTGCCTCTCTGCCTACTTGTGATCTCTGTCTGTCAAATAAATAAATAAGATCTTTAAAATAAAATAAAATAAAGTAAAGTAAAATAAAAAATAAATGCAAGTTACCCACTAAAAGTTCTGGCCACCCAATTCCAGTGTTGGTGGGGGGGAGGCAGCTTTCCCCACATCACCAGCCAGGTGCCCTGCAATTCCACTCAATTCTGGTACCATCTGCCTGGACAGAGAGCATCAGATCCCACAGGTGAGGGGCTCAGTCCCACAAAACTACCCCCACCTTCCCCCACTTCAGATCCCCATCGCAAGCCTAGACGTTGTGACCTGGGCTTCTGGTGGCCTGGGCTATATAGGTCAGAGGTTTCCACGATTTCCTCCCCGGGTTCCGTGAATTCGCTAGAGCAGCTCCCAGAACTCAGAGAAACACTTGACTTACTAGACCCCCGGTTTATTATAAAAGGATGTTACTCGGGAACAGCCAGATTTAAGAGATGCGCAGGGCAAGGGATGGGGAAAGGACGAGACGCTTCCCTGCCCCCGCCACCCCAAGTGTGACACTCTCGTCGTGCTCCCTGGGTTCACCAACTGGAAATCCCGAACTCCGTTCTTTGAGGTGTTAGCAGGGCTGCCTGATTGATTAAACCATTGGTCATTGGTGAACAACCCAACTTCCAGCCCGGCTCCTCTCCCGAGGGGTCAGGGGGGTAGGACTGGAAGTTTCCAGCTCAAATCACAGGGCTGGTTCTCAGGCATCCGGCCCCCATCCTTAGGTGACCTTGGGGCTTTCACGACGTCACCTCGCCTGCGTGACAGACGACACCCCCGTGGCTCCCGTCACTTAGGAGACTCCGAGGACTTTAGGAACTCTGTACCAGAAGGAAGGACAAGGACCAAATGTGTCATTTCTTATTGTAAATCATGGCGTTACACCCCCATATATCTATTTGGCTGTATTTTAAGTGCCTCTTTTCTGTTTGTTTTTCAGGGAGCCAAAGGAACAGATGGTCAGAAATCCAAACTCTACTTCAACACCACTGAGCAATACCCCTTTGTCTCCTGTCAAAAACAGCTTTTCTGGACAAACGGGTGTCTCTTCTCTCAAACCTGGCCCGCTGCCATCAAACCTAGATGATCTGAAGGTATAGGATATGGTGTGGTTTCCTCCCTCCCTGTCTCCCTCCACCCCTTCTTTCCTATCTTTCAACAAATATATTGGTAGATTTTTTTCAAGATTTTATTTGTAAGTCATCTCTACACCCAACGTGGGACTCGAACTCACAACCCCAAGATTAAGAGTCACCTGTTCTACTAACGGACCCAGCCAGGCACCCCAACAAATGCATCAGTAGCTTTTTAACATTTCCCCCAACTGATTTCTTGAATCAGACATTGGGAGGGAGAAGCTATGGGGGAGACTCAAGTAGATGACAAAATTTTAACTGCTATGGTTGAGAACCCCTGCCCCGACTCACAAAGCAGAAGACCCCGGGCTTCCAAAAACTCAGCTCTTTCCCTGGCTATGCAGCCTCGGGTTAGTTTCTTAATTTCTCTGCCTCCTGGATCGCTCATTTGCATACAGGGGTTCTTGTGAGAACCCGATGGAATCGTATATACATGGCAGAACTTAGCGCACACAGCAGCAGTAAGATTGATGTGGGCTTCCAGAATGTTCTAAGCCAGCAGTCAGCTCCATGATGAACTTCAGCCAGTCTCTGGTGAAATGGGAAAAGCAAGAACCATGTAAAAGGCTTTTCATAAATCTGAGTGTGTTCAGCATACCGCGGCAGATCTTTATTCAAAGTATTTATTTCCTCCCGATGTTCCGCAACTAAAGAAAGATCCTGTTTGGTAATGATGACAGCAGTGGGCGGAAGTTGAATGTGGCTGGTAGACTTTTGTTTCTTTGTGTTAAGTAGGGGTATTGTTAAAGAAGGATGTGAGTCTTGGGGAACAAGATGACATGTTGGTAACCCAGTGTCGGCTGCATAATTTGAAATAACGTGCGGTTCTCTGAAATCCCCGAGTCTGAGAACGTCGGCCCTGAAATGTGACAGAGACGCGTTCAGTGCTGGGTGTGGGGGAGCAGTTTCCTCTGGATCACAGACCTCAGGCATGTCCCTTCACTGGGATGGACCCTGGGCTCTGAGCTGAACCTAACGCCTTCCAGAACAGCGCTCACAACCGACGTGTTTATCCTTCCAGTACTTACAAAAGAACTGAAGGCAATTGCGGTGCCTACGTCTCCTCTAACGTGTGAGCACGCCTGCTCCGCTCGATGCTTCATTCCGTTGTCTGTGATCCCACCTGTACACCTGCTTTCCACCCACCTGTTACTCTCTCCTCCCCGGAAGGACCTTATCGCTTGTCCCCCAAAAGCCAAATTCCTATAGTTCCCCAGGGTCTTCACGGGGCCAGGCTTTCTCAGTCCTTATTTGTCACCCTCCGTTCCCATTCTCAGCCTTTAGCCATTATCTGCCTTGGGGGAAAGGTGGCGGTGGGGATTATTTCATATGAAAGAAAATTAATTCTATGGCTACCAGTGGCTGACACCCACCCATGAAATGGATCTTGGGTTGTGATATCGCGTTCCTCTGTCCCTTCCGCTTGGAATCACAATGCTTGGGTTTCATTGAGCTTGTCCCAACGTAGCCTCCGTAAGGCTGGATAAGGCGGCCAAGCTTCTGGGAATGCCCTCCAGAACAGCGGGCCACCCACCCTCCACTCCGCAGGTCCTAAATCCATGACGGTATAAAATCAGCTGCTCTCACCCAGACAACAATATGCTAAACGAAGTAAGCTAGACACAAAGGGACAACTATTCTATGAATCTAATTACACAAGAGACCTAGAGACGTTCAAAGAGACAGAAAGTCGAAGGGTGGCTGCCAGGGACTGAAGGGAGGAGGAACGGAGAGTTAGTGTGTCACGGGTACCTGGGTTCTGCATGCAATGAGGAAAATGTTTCGGAGACAGACAGCGGTGATATTTGCACAACAGTGTGAATTTACTAATTCCACTGAACTGTATCCTTAAAAGTGATTAAAGGATGTTTCATGCTGTACGTCTTTAACTACAGTTAATAAAAACATTTTTTTAAGATTTTATTTATTTATTTGACGGAGAGAAACACAGAGAGAGAGGGAACACAAGCAAGGGGAGGGGGAGAGAGAGAAGCAGGCTTCCCGCCAAGCAGGAAGCCCAATGCGGGGCTCGATCCCAGAACCCTGGGATCATGACCTGAGCTGAAGGCAGACGCTTAACAACTGAGCCACCCAGGCTCCCTGCAAAAAGATTTTTTGGATGCTTCTGGGTGGTTCAGTTGGTGAAGCATCTGATTCATCATTTCAGCTCAGGTCTTAATCTCAGGGTTGTGAGTTCAAGCCCCACATTGGAAAAAAAAAAATTTTTGTTTTGTTTTTGTTTTTAAAAAGTTGTCTACCTTACGATGGGAGCTCGGGGTCAGGTAGATCTGAAGTTGCCTTGATCTCAGACAACATCGTCCAGAGGTGATGTGCCATCTAGCAGAGTGGCCGAAGGTGGTTTCCTCGATGGGCACATGGTCAGAATGATGGGCTGGTTGGAGTCAAAATAGATCAGCGTCGGTACTAGGAAATGATGGGGTTAGCAGCTGCCAGTTTTTGAGTGTGAACCCTCAGTCGACCATGCTGTGTAGATTTGCTTCCATTTTTCACCCTGCAAGACAGGTTTTACATGTGAACCTAAAAATCAGGACCTCCAAGAGGCTAAATAAATAAGGCATAACTCATGATCATCCTAGATAATTTTTGAGCTCAAAAATGGTATGCTGTATAGAACAAAGACACTGGGTTGATTGGTTTGTTTGTTTAAGATTTTATTTATTTGAGAGAGAGAGCATGAGTTGGGGGGAGGAGCAGAGGGAGAAGCAGACTCCCCGAGGAGCAGGGAGCCCGAGGCGGGACTCGATCCCAGGACCCTGAGATCACGACCTGAGCCGAGGTCACACACCTAACCGACTGAGCCACCCAGGTGCCCCTAGAAGAAAGATACTGTTGATAAATCTAAAGCTGGCCCCAATAGCACAGGGGAGAAAAGTGGGAGAAATAGGTTAGTTCTATCAGGACTCAGGCTAACACGCAAAAAAGATTCTTTGCATTTTCTCCCCCACCTGGAGACGCCGTGCCGGTTTCGTCTGGTCATTTGACAACCTTGCCTGGTGTGTCCAAAGTCCACAAGTCAATCCAGAATGCTGACCACTAAAAACAGACTTACATCTCCTTGTGTAGAAGCCAAAGAACCTTTACAGCATAAATAAGTTTGGTAAACTCATAGGATTTAGTTTCAGTTTCTCGGGTAACACTGATTTGTGTATTTTAAGTTAAAGTGGGAAGTCTGCAGTTAAATTCAGGAGACAGACGACGTTTATCCTGACGGCCTCACTTCCCTGCGTGGGCTGCACACTGTCCAGTGTGGATGGTGGTCAGTCATGAGTTCATGGTTCATGCCACAGGCACACGGCGCACTGAGATCATGCGCTAAGTGAATAAATGTCGTGCTTACCCTCCCCCGCAAAAAAGAGACTAAATGCTGTGCAAGTGAACCAGCCTATAGATGAGAAAAACTGGGGTTTGGCCTTAAGGGAGTGATTTTTTGTTTGTTTTTTCTTATTTTGTTTTATTTTATTTTAAATTGCAGTCTAGTGAACATGCAGTGTTATATTAGGTTCGGGTGTACAGTACGGTGATTTGACAGTTCGGTACAACACCCAGAGCTCATCACAAGTGCCCTCCTTGATCCCTATCACTTATGTCCCCCGTCCCCCCTCCCCTCTGGCGACCATTAGTTTGTTCTCTATAATTAAGAGTCTGTTCTTGGTTTCTCTCTCTTTCTCTTTTTCCTTTGCTCATCTTGTTTGTTTCTTACGTTCCCCAGAGGAGTGAAATCACATGGTCTTTGTCTTTCTCCGACTGACTTCACTTAGCATAATTCTCTCTAGCTCCATCCATGTTGTTGCAAAAATGGGAAGATTTCATTCTTTTTTACGGCTGAGTAATATTCCATTGTAATTCGGCCATTGTAAATAATGCTGCAGTAAACACAGGGGTGCCTCTATGCCTTTGAAGTCCTGTTTTTATAATTTTTTAAGTAACTATCCAGTGCTGTGATTACTGGATTGGAGAGAAGTTCTATTTTTAACTGAGTGCTTGCAAAGGTTTCGCTACTGTCACTTGAAATGAGGATGGAAAAGGGGAGGGACAGACAGAGAAACCTTCACTGGACTTGACCTCCAGGTGTACGGGGAGAGGTGTCACCAGGGATTGTGACACCAGGGACAGACATTGGGAGGGTAGAATGGGGAGCTGATCTGAAGGGATGTTGGCAGATGCATTCCGTTTGGGGAAACCGAGTCACAGGTACCACCAGGACGACCAAGGGGGAACGTCTAGCTAGTGTCCGTGCAGTTTCCGATCTAGTTCAGCTCAACTGTGTTGTCAGCCTAGGCACAGAGATTTTGGAATTGTTTGCCTAGTGGGGCAGGCTGAAGCCACAAGGCAGAACGAGACAGAAGGAGAGCAGTTGGAAAGAGTGGGAAGGGAAGAAGGAGAGAAATAAAGGAAGTGGGTGGTTAACCATACTTTATAGAAAAGGAAGACTCGGGAGGAACTCATGAAGGTGACCCTTACAACAGGTCATCGGAAAGACAAGGTATCAAAAGTAGATATTCTCCCAAAAGGCTCATGTTTTGCTGACTAGGAGTAAAAGGAGAAAAGCACTGAGAAGAGTTTGGTTTTTCATTAAAAACTTATACATGGGGGAGGGGGGGCGCTCATGGGGGTGCAGTTTGTTAAGCATCTGACTGTTAGTTTCAGCTTAGGTCACGATCTCCGGGTGGTGAGATGGAGGCCTGTGTCCCGCCACACACTCAGATGGAAGATTCTCTCTCTCCCTCTGCCCTAGTCCCTCACTCCAGCTCATTCTCTCTCTCTCTCTCTGTCTCTCCCCCAAATGAATAAACCTTTTTTTCCTTTAAGTTATAGATGGTAACATCACAGTATATGGTTTTTTTCTATTTGCTAATCCAGTATATGGATTTTTTTTCTCTTGTTTCTAAGAAACCGGAGAGCCAGAGAGCATGGGAGAGAGAAACAGAAAATAAAGGGAAATTTAAAAACTGGAAAAATATGATGGATATTAAGAAATAGTTGTTCATGTGTTTCAGGTGTGATAATGGTCTTTTATCTTTTTTTATTTTAACAAAAGGCACTTATCTTTTAGAGAAAGAAAACTGGAATATTTACAGATCACATTATATGATTTGCTTCAAAATAATTTAAGAAATATAGTGGAAGTGATTTGGGGCATAAATGACTCAAGATTGGACAGATGGATCATTGTTGAAGCTGGTGAATGGCTCCAAGGGGTTCATTCTACTTTTTTCATCAACTTTTGTGTATAATAGACATTTTCCATAATACACAGTTGAAAGAGTGATTGGCAGTGAAAACACCAGGGAGTGTAGGAAAGCGATGTATACAAACCTTTGTCCCCAGCAAGCCCACACAGCATCATACTCTGAAATGTAAGGTAAACCGAGTGCAAATATGAATTGCATTATTTAATGAGGTAGCTTAAAATATTCAGTGCCAGAGCAGATTCTAAAAATAAATGTAGAACTCATTAATTTTAAGTAATTCAAATTTAAAACAATAATGAGTTGCGGTTCTGTACTTTTTCAAACTAGCAAATCTTGGGGGGGGGGATAAAAAAGATAAGACGGTGCCAGAAAGATGAAGAGGGGCTGATATATTTACCAGTTGCAGTAGTGTGACTTGTAACCCTTTTATATTGTAATACATTGTAATCCTCATACCTTTTAAATGATTATAAAGTGATTATTTACTGTGGAAAGAGAACAGTGTAGGGAGAAGTAAAGAGTATTTTAAAAGATAATTGACCCACAGATAGCATTGCAGATTATATTTCCCTATAAATTTAAAATACAGGTGGACAATTATTGTTGAAAAAATTTAAAAATTATTGCTCTAGGATAATCCTATGAACATGAATTTCTGGCATGCTTTTTTGTTTAATATATCATAAGCATTTTTCATAATTTGCAATATTCAATGAAATTTTTATTTTTTTAAGCTTTTCTTTATTCATTTATTTACTTGTTTGTCAGAGAGAGACTGAGCACAATCAGGGGGAGCGGCAGGCAGAGGGAGAAGCAGGCTCCCCGCTGAGCAGGGAGCCCGATGCGGGACTCGATCCCGGGACCCCAGGATCATGACCTGAGCTGAAGGCAAACACTTAAAACAACTGAACCACACAGGCATCCTGGAATTTTTATTTTTCATAGCATATCACTCTACCACCTAGTTAACAGTCCTCTGTCAGACACTTAACTTGGTTTCCAATTTTGCTATTAAAAATATAATTTGTGGGGCGCCTGGGTGGCTCAGTGGGTTAAAGCCTCTGCCTTCAGCTCAGGTCATGACCCAGGGGTCCTGGGATCGAGTCCTGTGTAGGAATCTCTGCTCAGCGGGGAGCCTGCTTCTCTGTCTCCACCTGCTCCTCTCCCCCGCTTGGGTTCTCTCTCTCCCTCTTGTTCTCGCTCTCTCCCAAATAAATAAATTTTTAAAAATACATCTTTTGTTTGTGACAAGTTGACCACACCCATTATCCATTTTGAAGTGTTGGTTTATATTGGGGGTTTGTTAAAGCAACCTTGGTACATCGAGCTTACTAACACTTTATTACTTGTCCTGTGATTATTTCTGTCTGACACTGCTCTCTGCATTTGCATTTTCTTTTTGGTGTTTTTGACTTAGAGGGATTTTTTATTTTTGTCTTATTTTTAGGATAGCTTTCTTTGCTTTTGGGCTCAAAAGAGCCTTCCGTACAGAATATCAGAAGGCTGTCTCCCTATACATTCTTCTAGCTGTTTTATGGAATTATTGACACTTGGATATTTAATGTTTCCTGTTTCAGTTATAAAAGTAATATCTTCTGTGACCTATTTAGGGTGTTAGAGATAAGGAGAACCATTGTTAACATTTTAGTCTATCTTTATCCACATATTTTCATCTGCAAGCATACATTTAAATATATACACACATATAAACTTATATAATTCTCAGGAAAATAGAATCAAGCAATTTAAGCTATTTTTCACCTAAAAATATACCATAAACAGGGGTGCCTGGGTGGCTCAGTTAATGTTTGACTTCCACTCAGGTCATGATCTCAAGGTCCTGGGGTCAAGTCCTGCATCCAGCTCCCTGCTGAGCGGGCAATCTGCTTCCCCTTCCCCCTTTGTCCCTCCCCCTGCTCGTGCCCCCTCTCTCTCTCTTTCTCTCTCTCCCAAATAAATTTTAAAAATCAAGAAAAAGTAATATACCATCAGCAATTATTCATTGTCGTACGTAACATCAGGGTACATGGATTCTGGTATTCCATCATTCATAGGCACTACCATTAATTTAGTTTTAATATAGCACAGCTATTTTTATATAGCTATAGCTCATCATTTATGAATATTATAAAAAATGCAGGGATGAAATTATCACACGTGAATCAACATCATAATGGCAAACGCTTACACCCCACTAACCATTTGCGAGACACTATTCCAAGCACTTTACAACCGTTGAGCCGTTTCAGGCCTCACAAAAACATATCAGGTCGGTATGACCGTCTCCATTTTACAGAAGGGGAACCGAGGCACTGGAAAGAGGCAAGGTCAGGATTTGAACTGAGGGACCCCCTGCATTACATTCTTTCTCAGTCTGTGACTATCATATAGCCCGTTATTAAAACTAGGACGTAAAGTGGGGTGCCTGGGTGGCTCAGTCGGTTGAGTCTCTGACTCTTGGTTTTAGCTCAGGTCATGATCTTGGGGTGGTCGGATCAAGCTCTGTGTCCCACTCCATGCTCATTGGGAAAATCTGCCTAAAATTCTCTCTCTCCTCCTCTCCCTGCGCCTCCCCGGTTCAGCCTAGCTTGCTCGCTCTCTCAAATAAATCTTCAAACAAACAAACAAAAAACAGGACCTAAGTGTTAATGTAGAACCATGGTTCTCAAAACTGGGTCCCGGGACCAGTGGCACCAACATTCCCTGGGAACCTGTTAAAAATGCACATGGCCCGTTTCCTGCACCTGCTCAAGTTGGAGAACAGAGGACAGAGAGAGCCTGGGAGGGTGAGCAGTGGCCTCAGAGCAGAAGACCCAGTGTGCTTTGGGATGATTGGTTGCCAGCTGATGGCTAAACCCCGGAAGACATCAGTCTTCTCATCTACAGAATGGGGCGAGGACCAGAGTGGGGGTTGGAAGCCGGTAGAGTAGGCGACCTTGATGTTCATGTGGTTTCAAGTGGGCTGTCCCTTTGTAGGATTCCGGGATCGTGCAGGGGAAGCACCGTACAGAAAAGCATGGTGCAAAACCCTATCGAGCCCCAGGGGAGGGGAGGGAATTGTAAGCGAGTGATAGAAAAGCGGACGTTTGTGCAGTTTCTAAAACGGTGATGTTTTAGAGCAAATGTAACAATATTTTTTAAGATTGTCCTTGAACAGCCACTAACCGCGCCCTGGTTTCTGTAGGTCTCGGAATTGAGACAGCAGCTCCGAATCCGGGGTCTGCCCGTGTCAGGCACCAAGACGGCCCTCATGGACCGGCTGCGGCCCTTCCAGGACTGTGCGGGAAACCCCGTGGCCAACTTCGGGGACATCACGACCGTCACCTTTCCCGTGACGCCCAGCGGCGCGCTGCCCGGCTACCAGTCGTCCCCGTCCGCGGGCGCCCTGTCCAACGGCTTCTACCACTTCGGCAGCACCAGCTCCAGCCCGCCGATCTCGCCCGCCTCGTCCGACCTGTCGGGAGCGGGGTCCCTGCCCGACACCTTCAACGACGCGTCCCCGTCCCTCTGCCTGCACCCGTCGCCGGTGCACGCGTGCGCCGAGGAGAGCCTGCTGGGCGGCCTGGGCGGGGGCTCGCTGGCGCCCGAGCCGGACGGGCGGGACTCGGAGAAGGACAAGATGCTGGTGGAGAAGCAGAAGGTCATCAACGAGCTCACCTGGAAGCTGCAGCAGGAGCAGCGCCACGTGGAGGAGCTCCGGATGCAGCTGCAGAAGCACAAGAGGGCCGGCGGCCCCGAGAAGCCGCCGCCCTTCCTGGCCGTCCCCATCAAGCAGGAGGACGCCGTGCCCAGCTGCCCCTTCGCGCCGCAGCAGAGACCCGGGAAGAGGCAAGGCCAGGGGGCCGAGGGCCAAGTGCAGGCGGGCGAAGCGGCCGGGCGCCGGCCCCTGGGGCCTGCTCCCTGCGCCGAGGCCTCGGGCCACAGCGACGCGCTGCCTTCCACGTTCCTGAGCCCCCAGTGCTCCCCGCAGCACTCGCCGCTGGGCGCTGTCAAAAGCCCGCAGCACATCAGTTTGCCCCCGTCACCCAACAACCATTACTTCCTGCCCTCCTCCTCGGGCGCCCCGGGGGAAGGGCACAGGATCTCTTCACCTGTCAGCCAGGTGTGCGCTGCACAGGTAAGAGCTCCCGCCCCCAGGCCCCCCCCTGCCCAGCCAGCACCCAGCTTCCTGCAAGTGGGGTGGGTGGGTGGCCTGGCAAAGGATGAAGAGCTGACATTGGGAGTTTTAATGGGCAGGGTTTACCAGAAGCCCAAAGCAGCCTCTGGTCTTGGCAGTAGACGGGACTCTCTTCTCCCAGGTGGAGGTTGGCAAAATTGTCTTGTAAAAGGCTAGAAAATGAACATGTTGCCTTTGTGGGCCCTGGGTGCCTGAGTCTGGCAACTCAATAGGACCCTTGTATCATGAATAGACAACTGTAACTTGTAAAGGAGTGCACGTGGCTGGGCTCCAATAAAACTTTATTTATAAAAGCAGGCAGTGGGCCAGATTGCCATCCCCTGTTGTTGGGACTCCTCGGCGTAAAGCCTTACCATAGGCCAAACCAGTCTATCAAGAACGCCAACGGAAAGTTACTATTATCTCCATTAATGGTGTGCTGAGTGCAAATATTTACCAAGCACCTACAATGTGCCAGGCACTAACCAAACAAAAGTCCCTCTTCTCATGGGAAGATAGACAGGAAATAAAATAAACATGTAAAATGTATAATGTATTAGAAGATGGTAGATCTTTTTTTTTTTTTTAAGATTTTATTTTTTAGAGAGAGAGAAAGCATGAGCAGGGGGGAGAGGAAGAAGCAGGATCCCCACAGAGCAGAGAGCCCCATGTGGGGCTTGATCCCAGGACCTCAGGGCCCCAGGATCATGACCTGAGCCAAAGGCAGATGCTTAACCCACTGAGCCACCCAGGCGCCCCTAGAGGATGATAGATGTTATGGAGAAAAGGCAGGGAGGGGTGGTGATGGAGCATTTCAGATTTGCGACTTTAAGTCAAAGGTCTGGGGCCATTTGAGCCAATCTTTGGAGGCAGTAAGGGAGAGCGCCTGGTGAATATTTGGGGGGAAGGCATTGCAGGCAACGGAAAGACAACAAGGGCAAAGGCCCTGAGGTGGGAGTCGTGGGTGGGTGTTCAGGGACCAGAAAGGAGGCCACTGTGGCTGGAGCTGAATGAGAGGCTTTGTAGGGACGGCTTACAGGAGCAACTAGTACAAAGACTCGACCCAGGGGAGCATCAGAGACTTCCCTTGTCCTCGAAGCTAAAAAATCATTAGGAAAGTCTACCTGAGGCTCTCTGAGAAAGAAAATTTCGTCATCACAAGTTCTCAAATCTACCTCATGAGGAAGGAAATGGGAAGAAAATCCACAGGATTGGATCCTGCCAGGTGACCAGTATGGAGAGGCCTGCCTCTGAGTACTCTCCTTAATTGTCACAACCCTATGAGCTCCAGTTCTCTATTCTTGACTTAACCACGGAAGAAAGAGAAGCTCGAGGAGGTTAACCCAGGAGCCCAGGGTCACAGGAACGCAGGGTTTTCTGATGCTAAAGGGCATGCCCTTTTCCCACTGAATGTTCTCTGGCCTGCGGCCTTGGACAAGGGGAATCTGTTTTCTACAGCCTCAGACAGCACATTCAAGTGAATGATGCCCGCTTCTGAGTGGGCACCCTGGGGGGGGGGGACTGGGACGTCCCAAGGGTTATCATCCCTGTTGATGAAGCTTACTTCATCATCATTCCGGTGTCCTAGGCAACAAAGGTAAAAACAGTTCTGGAAACACAGCTCGGGACCCTAAGACCATCCCAACAATGTGGGTAGAAACATGAAGAACTAGCATTTGTGCAGTGGTTCACAGCTTACAGAGCACTCCTTGGGGACACGAACAACTCCAAGTTAAAAGGATAAAGAGCGATGTAGAGTGACATGCCTGATGGATGCTTCTGGCGTCATATGCGGCACGAAGAGTTGGGGAAGGTGGGGGAAGCACATGGGTCATGAAGGGCTAGGAAGGTCCAGGAAGGTCTTTTGGAGGGGGGGAGGGCAGGAAGGTTTTGCAGAGGGGGGGGACTCAGTGAGAAGGGCAGTGTTAACAAACAAGAGTCGGGAAAGGAGCATTCTATGTGGGGAAAAATAGGGAGGTCCAATGTGCAAGGCATGCAGAGGGAGGTTTGGGGAGGGATGAATAGAATTCACGCTCTTAAAGGAAATGGTACCCAGCCTGGAGCGTCTAGAACACTGGTTACAGGTGCAGACCCTCTGCTGTGGTTGCACGGGAGCCATGGAAGGCTTTTGAGCAATGGGTGATGCATACGAATCCAGATTGGAGACTTGGTCATGGGATCTAGGGAGAGTTGAAAACATAAGATACCAGGGAAGGGGCCAGGAGTCTCAGCAAAAGCTCTCAAGTGTGTTAGCAGAGGCCGCCTCATTGGCTGTTTCTTCCTTCCAGAACTCAGGGGCGCACGAGAGCCAGCCTGCGAGCTTCTCTCCCCAGCCCTCCAGCCTCCACCCCCCTTTCTCTGGAGCCCAGGCAGACAGCAGTCATGGTGCTGGGGGCACCCCTCGTCCCAAAAGCCCAGGGGTCCAGCAAAAGGTAGGCACCTGGAGAAGGGTTTAAACTCTGCCTCTTTCCCTCTTCTGTGGTCTTGTCCTCCAAATGAGGGGGTCCAAAGGTAGAAATAAATGACATCTTGGGTAAAAACAAATTCACTGGAAACAGATTGACATGGATGTACCAATGGAAGTTAGGGTGTTCCGAGGAGCCGTTGCTGGGGGTCATCTTGGGAATCTCAAGGATGAACATGAATGTGATCTGTTTGTGAAAATGACACGGCAAACGCACCAGTATCCGTGGAGTCGAAGATTGGAATAGAGGCATGTGGGAAAATAATGCGCGGGAAAGAGGAAGGTATGCGGAGATGTGGAAAGGTAGAGAAAGGTGCAGGGAGTTCGAGTCACAGTGCAGACTCTCGGTGGAAAAAGGAGGAGGTCGTACATCGCAGCAGGTGGAAATCATGGGTGGGTGCCCTAAAAGGGCCCGGGCACTTCATAAAGCACTCACCATACACGAGGCTGGTTCCTGAAGACATAGCCCGGCAACGGCTCCCCCTCTCTGCAAATGCACTTGGTTAGGAGTGAAATGCTCTGGGGTGGGGTAAGTACTCTGGGAATTCCCGGGGTGATGGACTTCTTCCTATCGGACTGGAGTCTTACTTTATTTGCTTTTCTCCTAACCGAAGAGGGTTCATCCTGGAGGGGGAAAGGAGTCTGTAAGTTTCCCATCCTAACATGCCTCTGGGTATGCCTCTGGGTACGCCCACAACGCGCCCATGCTATGTGCCTTTGTCCGTAGAAGACCCATGATGTGTACCATTGTCAGTATATCGAGGTTGTTTTCTAAACCCTAGCTCTCTTTTGTTCCCCCTCCAATCAGTTGTTCCAGGTTCGAGCCTGGAGTTTATAAAACAGAAGCCGTACCGTCTGTGATCCCACGAGTTGACTCTCTTTCTCTGCACTGTACCTCCACAGATGGCTGGTTTACACTCTTCTTCTGAGAAGACGGGGCCAAAGTTCTCCATTCCATCTCCAACGTTTTCCAAGTCCACTTCAACCGTTCCAGAGATAACCCAGCCTCCGTCCTATGAAGATGCCGTCAAGCAGGTAACTTAGGAAGATTTGTTTTCTGGAGGGAAACAGGTTGCCTAAACGGATCTTGCTTTTCATTATTCACCTCCATGTAGTTCGTAGATGGCAACACTGTGTGTGTTGGGGGCCCCTCGGGAAGAATGGGCCACTGCAGAAAGGTGCCGGGTGTGCATAGCAGGTGTGTGAGGCAGGCAGAGAAGACTGTGGGCTCTCTCACTCTCAGTCAAATAAATAAATAAAATCTTAAAAAAAAAAAAAAAAAAGAAGAAGCAGCAGAAGCAACCTTGTTCTTGGGGTGGAAGCCTCCCCGCCAAGCTCACTCTGAAGGGCTCTCCTGGGGCGCACTCTGCCTTCTCCCCTTCTCCTGTGCTGGACTGTTTCCTCCAGGAGTTTCCCCATCTGAGATGAACACTGGGCTTTAAAATCGCGCGGTCAGCAAGTTCAAGTCCTGTTCACGGCGGCATTATTCCCAAACTGCGGGAGCAACCTGGGGGGCATCTGTAGATGAATGGTTAGCCCAAATATGGTGAATACATCCAATTAATCCTACTCAGTCTTTTTAAAAAGATTTTATTATGTGAGAGAGAGAGAGAGAGAGGGCACAAGTGGGAAGAGGGGCAGAGGGAGAAGCAGACTCTCTGCTAAGAGGGGAGCCCCAACTAGGGGCTTGATCCCGGGACCCCAGGATCAGGACCTGAACTGAAGGCAGACGCTTAACCCACTGAGCCACCCAGGCGCCCCCAATACGAGTCAGTCTTAACAAGGAAAGCGATTCTGACACATGGGGGCACAGGGGGATATTACAGAGTGAAGTAAACCAGTAATAAGAGGAAATACACTGAGTGACCCCACTTCTCCAAGGTCTCTAGAGTCTCCCGATTCATGGGAACAGAAAGCAGAATGGTAATCGCCAGGGGCTGGGAGCTCACGTTTCATGGGGACAGCATTGCCATTGGGGAAGATGAGAAAGTCCTGGAGACAGATGGTAGGAACGGTCCCAGGATGTGAACGTAGCGTACTTCATGTCACCACACTGTGTGCTTAAAGATGATGAAGAGGGTAGATTCTATGTTGTGTTTTATCAAAATTAAGGGGGAAAACCCGCCTTAACCAAACCTAGCTCACAAAGTCCGTCGTGCTGCTTCTGACGCACTCCCGCGGAAGAGGGGGCCAACCTTCTCACTTCTCTGTTCCCCTCTGCTTAATTGGCAACAGCAAATGACTCGGAGCCAGCAGATGGATGAGCTCCTGGACGTCCTCATTGAAAGTGGAGGTAAGACCGCCTGTGTCTTGCCCTTGGGGAGGGTCGGCACCTGCTCGTGCTCTGGGGAGTGAACCTTAGGACCAACGTCAGGTGCTTGCTGGAAGTCAGACCCCAAAACCAAGAGGGGGTCAAGTGTCACTTCATGTGAGCTCGCCGTCCACATTGGAGCAGATGAAAGAAGGCCCAGTGGGGGATTCCTCCCTGACCTTGTCCCTCTGTCCTCCGAGCTGGACCCCCAATCATTTTACCAGTTTGCATCCTCATTGTGGTCTGTTTGCCCAAGTTTTTTTCCCTAGCTGTTCCATTTCTCTTTGCCTTTCTAATCCCAATCTCCCTATCCTCTTAATAATAATAATAAGAGGAGAACAGACAAAGCAAGTTTTGTGCTACCTACTCAAAATGAAATTCAATTCCTGACCTCCCGCTGGATGGTCCGTTCATGCTTAGATGTCCTTCCAGCTTGTGACCATAAAAGAAAAAAAAAAGAAAAGAAAAGATAAAGGTCGACATGTTGCTTTTGCCTCCTTTTTAGTCATTCATTTATTTTTTCAAAATTACATGGTATGTGCCCAGAATCTGAAACCACATAGATGAATAAGGTCATGTAAGGAGAACATGTAGATGGGGAAAAAAAAAACAAAACAAACAAACAAAAACCTCAGGTCTGAGCCTCTCAATAACAACCTTGAAAATTTGGAGAAGGCAGGGCCCGGCATTGTCCGGGGCTCAGTACTGCTCCGGCCAAGTCCAACCTTTGTGGAGCCTGTGAGTCAGGGAAGGCAGAACGCACAGCAGGCAAGTAAACTGGCAGTTCCTCCCTCGTAGCAAGAGGAAGAAGGAAAAGATGGGCTGATGTATTTTTAGATGGATAAGAGGAGAGGGTGATATCAGACATCCTTATATGTATTTTTTTTTTTTTAAATAAGAGAGTGAGCAGGGAGAGGAACAGAGGGGTAGGGAGAGGGATAAGCAGACTCCTTGCGGAAGGCAGAGCCCGACACGGGCCCCATCTCACAACCCTGAGATCAGGACCTGAGCTGAAACCAAGAGTGGGACTCCCAACTGACTGAGCCACCCAGATGCCCCAAGACACCTTTCTATTTTTAATGAATTATATGGTCAGGTCAGTAAAAGTAAGGGCGCTGGAGGGGGGAGCATAGGAGATTTGAGGACAGAAACATCATTTGAGGACAGTTATAAATCAATCACAGATGAATTTTCTGGAGAAACACAGGACGCTAGGTTATATTAAGTGCAATTGGTAGGTCTGTTGTCATACATCTAAAGTGAGACCAGTCAGCTCCATTGTGTCATGTTTCTTTTGGAACTAAGATTTATCCAGGTGTGGGTTTTTTTTTTTTTCTTTTTAAGATTTTACTTATTTGGAGGAGGGGGAAGGAATGTGAGCAGGGAGAGAGGCAGATGGAGAGGGAGAAGTAGGCTCCTTGCTGAGCAGGGAGCCCAATGCGGGACTCAGTTCGAGGACCCTGAGAACATGACCTGAGCTGAAGGCAGAAGCTTAACCATATGAGCCACCCAGGTGTCCCTAGGTGTGGGGTTTTGCCAAGGGAGTATGGTACAAGGAGAAAAAAGCCAGGGGATAGAGAATATTTATAAGACAGCAGCTATAATGATGGAGCAGAGCCAGGGGGACTGATGGCTGGAGAACGAAGTAGAGTCACTAGGCTGGAGTGGCCCCAGGTGGATAAGAAACTGCTGTCGTGGGGTGCTTCATATATGAACTAGAGGGATGGGAGAGAAGGACAGAGAGCGAGAGATCGTGCCTGAGATTAAGCTTTCAGGGGGATGTAGTATTTGGGGATGACAGAGTCCAGGGTGTACAACAGAGTGGGAATGGAGGAACCCATTGAGGTGGGGGGGGGGTAGGATGTCAAGGCACTAGAGGCCAGTGGACAGTCAAGTCACTTCCCAGGATGCTGAAGTCATAGGAAGGACAAGAGCTGAAGCGGGAAAGGCAGGGAACTGGGGAGTTGTTTTCATTGGATGCAGGAGAGAGACCGGGAGACGCGGGTTGAGCAGGGAGAGCCGAGTGACCCTCAGAACCACTGAGGAGCCATCAGGAGGAGGCAGGCCGACAATCGGAAAGTGACATGGCCCGGCACCCAGTGACTGACTCCTCTTCTGGCTCTGAAGTCAATGAGCCCCGCCTGAGGGTGTGAGGAGGATGCAGTGTCCTCGGGGGACAGCCAGGTGTCAGTGAAGGAGCGGGTGAAGGCACCTGCTTTGCGAGGTTGCTGGATCAGAGTGGAAGTTCCAGAAAAAAGGGCTTGGGGAGAGACCAGGGAGAACTGGACACAGATAGGGCTCTTTAGGGATGAGACTGATGACAGCCAGAGACATATGTCCATCTCGCGTCTAAGCGTGGCTCCTTCCTCCCGAAGATCCCTGTGGCGGAACCTGAAATGGTTTAACAGTTCCCATCGTGTTTTGCCAACAGAAATGCCAGCTGATGCTAGAGATGATCATTCGTGTCTTCCAAAAGTCCCCAAGATACCCGGGTCTTCCCGAAGCTCCCCAGCTGCCCTGCCCAAACCCTCCTCTTCGGGGGGCCACCTCTCCTTCGATCACTACGGCGCCGACAGCGATGAGCACCTTGAAGTCTTACTAAACTCCCAGAGCCCCTTAGGGAAGGTGGGCGATGTTGCCCTGCTGAAAATCGGGAGCGAAGAGCCTCCTTTCGATGGGATAATGGATGGATTCTCTGGGAAGGCTGCGGAAGACCTGTTCAGCACCCATGAGATCTTGCCAGGCCCCCTGTCCCCGATGCAGACTCAGTTCTCCCCCTCCTCCGTGGACAGCAGTGGGCTACAGCTAAGCTTCACCGAGTCTCCTTGGGAGACCATGGAGTGGCTGGACCTCACGCCACCAAGCTCCACGCCAAGCTTTAGCTCCCTCGGCACGGGCGGCCCCAGCATCTTCAACATTGATTTCCTGGATGTCACGGATCTCAATCTGAATTCCCCCATGGACCTCCACTTACAGCAGTGGTAGACTGCCTGGGCAGAGGCGCTAAGGGAGGCCCGTGGGGATTTCACGGGGGGAAAAACACACAATCCCCAATGCACTCCTATCGTCCAAAAAGAGGAGGAGGGAATTGCAAAGAAACAGTGGAGATGTCTGTGACCAGCAACAAGAGCAAATCGCAGTCAGTTACTCTCAATGATTTCAGCAATGCATTCAGAGATGTGCTTTCTCAGATCAGAAATGCCAAAAAGAAAAAAAAAATTCACTGCCTTTTCGAATACCAATATTTTTGTAGCCCATGATTTTTCTCGGGCATTGTCCGGGCATAGTCTCACATCACGGAAGCCTCTCTCATGGGTTTATTAGACACAGTGCGGAATGGAAGTGGGGCTCTTCTGGGGTACAGGGACTCTAGCATAACCCTCAGCGTTTCTGGAGAGTAGACCCATGGTGGAGGCTGCTTCCCAGCCTCCCTCCCTGTCTTTAAACAGAAATCAGGCCCCTCTTAGGTTCTCGAGGTCGGAGAGAGGAACAGAACCCACCCATTCCCAGGGAAAGAGAATCAACTCGGCCTCAAAGCTACCCTCTGGAGGTGGTTCCAGTCCAGGAACCCGGGTCTATTTGGTCACGGCTAACGAACCCACATTTGGTCCACAGAACCCCACTGAGAATTTCCCTCTTGGTCAACCAGTCACCAGGTCACTCCTGCTGTCTCCATGGTCATAAACACCATGAAACGGCTGAGAACCTTAAAGCAAACAAAACCCCAAACCTCTTGCCATGGAAGGTTCCCCAACACAACCCCCTTTAGCTTCAAGGACTGGAGGTGACCCCGTGAGCAGTTGGGAAGGCTATCTCTAGCTTCAGGAAGCCGTACCAGGGATCGTTCAGACAGTGCTAGAAACCCTTGTTTCATATGTCATGAGAATAAATACCAGGGGTTCCTACAACAGGTTGATGATTTATGGGGGTCCAGCTATTTTGGGGGGAAGGGACTTGGGGGGTCCACCTCCATTTTTCTTTCTCCCACTTTTCTTTCAAAATACCAATCTTTTCTTGCTCCTCTTTTGAAACGTTTTTTTCTGCCCCAACATCAAGAGGACTCCTTAGCTCTAAAAAGCTGCCACATTCCTAATAAAGCCATATTTTAAAAAGACCAAACTCCAGGTTCTCCCAGAGAACACATTTTCCATATAACATCATTTGCTGGGGGGGGGGGGGCAAAAGAATGTCCTTGGAGGGGGAAAAATACAAACAAACTGGCGACATGGCCCATCACCCCCAAACCTTGTTCCGCTCTCATTTTATATAGCAATCAGTGATTTGGGTGGTTTGGGGGGAAATTGGAAATCACTACGTTGTAAAGATAGATCTGAATGATATTTGCGAGGAGAGAGGATGGCAGGTCTGGGCCGGTGAAAAGAAACACAGTTGCACATGGAAAAAGGAGGGAAAGAAGAAAAATAATGGTCTCCCGCGCCTCCCTCGTTACCTCGTGCTTTTGCGGGAAGTCGAAACACTCCAAGGGCAGGACGGTCTCTCTCACGTTCACTGTGGCTCCACCGTTTCGTTAGTGCATGCCGTAGAGAGTAGCTATTGCTGGTTGGTTGGTTGGTTTGTTGTTGTGTTGTTTAATTTAAATCACTTAAGGCACTGTTTTCTTCTTTTGTAAAAAAAAAAAAAAAAAAGAAAAGAAAAGAAAAGAAAAAAAAAAGAAATATTCACTGTGCACTTATGGAGAAGATAACCAAAAACATTGTGATTCTAGAAGTTCTCTTTTTGATAAACCAAAGATTTTAGAAGTCATTCCATTGTTAGCTTGTAAACATGTGTGAACACAGAGTGTTTTGGGGGACCGCTACTCTGAAACGCTGGCAGATCTAAGGTGGGGGGTAGGGGTGCATATGTGTGTAGACATATGCGTGTCTGTATCCATGCCATGTGTCTGTGTCTCTACACGATGTTACATGTACGCAGTGTTACAGAGCATTCTCTACCCAAAGCCCTTAAGCCCCAGCTTGATGTGAAATGATACTTGGCCTTTCTTACTATGAGTTCCTGATTCATCAACAGACCCCACATTGCCTCTCTGTGTATGACTGACAGCTCGAGCCCCGTGACTCACGGCCACTTGCTCACCATGGCCATGCTCATCTTGACAAGGACTATGGACGTGAAGAGACACAACAGCTTCACCCTTAGCTGCCGGGAACGGTGAGCACCGTCTCTCGTAGGAAAGCATCAGAGGGACATGAAGACCGTTCTGACATTCCTTGATCAGCACCCTGCTTTGAGAGATCCACACTGTACTTTTTCTTTTTTTTCTTTCCATTTTCTCTTACGTCAGTCATCAGAACCAGGAGCTGAGAGGGAAGCGTTACCCGTCTTTCCTGCGAAGGAGAAAACTCTTACTAACACATTCCTCGCTTTTGTTGGTCCCGAAGATGTTGACATTTTATTAGGATCTGGACGAAGCTTGCCAGTCAGTACCTTTATCATGTGCCACGTTGTACGACTTTATGTTATGTTTGCGCCCTTGCCGCCTTTGGAAAACAGACTCGCAGGGTCCCCTACTCGGGCTATTTCCAGCAGAAGGACTGGCCTTGGTTGGGAGGCCGCTGTGCTTTGTTAAGACGGTGCACTTGTCTGGAGACGCCGGTAGGATGTTACCAGCACTGCACACGCATCACAGAGCAGACCCCTCCCACAGGCCCCGCACACCGATTCCCTCTCTCTCTCCCCATCTGTCAGATGCGGCACTTAACGGTATAAAACTAGGGATACCTGGAAGAAACTCGGAGAAGTCGGCTGCACCGAGTGAATCAGACCACGCTAAGTCATCTATCTGCTAGCGGGAGTTTTTATTTTAAGTACTTTTTAAACCGTTGAGTGCGTCCTCTTTTCTGGAGACCAGTGGGGCGTGACTAGGGGGATGCGCAGAGACGACTGAAGGTGGCCACGTTCCAGCTTCTTCACACTCTCAGAGCTGCAAGGAGCCGCATGTGGTTTTCTCCAGATTTCTGGGACTCCCGTGGTGACGCAGGCCCCACAGAGTTCGCAGCCAACCCCAATGTCGCTGCGGCCGCGTGGGTTCGCGCTTACTCAGCAGAGTCAGAAAATGCATCTGTGCACATGCTCTCCTTAAGCGAGCGGTCATTCGTAGTAGCCCTGCTTCTAACAATATCATTGAGACGGCACGCGTTCTGTTTTAAGGAGGAGAGGGAGGGGGAGAGGACAGAAGGGAGGGGAGGAAGAAAGGAAGGAAGAAGGAAGGAAGGGAGAGAGGGAAGGAGCAAAAGAGGGAGGAAAAGAAAGAGGGAAGCCAAGAGAGTCTCCGTCTGAGTAGTCACGGGTCTCTGCACTGGTGGCCTTTGCCATTCAAAGACATTTCTTTCTGATCTGGAAAAACAAACCAACAAACAAAACCCTTTCCCAATGATTTAAGACAGTCCTTTTCAAGATCCGTTTAAACTCCACCAACTCTTCAGAAACAAACACAGACCTGGCTGAAACTCCCACATCAAGTCAACTCACCCCGTGGGCCATTCCTTGACGTCTGGTCTGCGGCGAGCACACCGATTCCCAGGTGTCCACCACTAATCGGACGAGGTGTACCCACGGTTCAGGTTCTGGGACTTGCTTGTGGTTCCTACAAGCAAGAGCACTTGGAATCTCCCAGTCCTCAAATCAGAAACCCTTTGCTATGATTTAAAAAAAAAAAAAAAAAAGGGTGTGGACGGTGTAGTCTTCATTTTTCTGGTCCCTGTCTTTGACTTTACAAGCTCTCTCTGCAAAAGGGACACTTGGGGTGGGGTAGGGGTGCCCACTGTAAGCCAGACCCCTTAGGAGAAGAGCAATCAGCACCCCCCCCTCTTAATTCCTCCCAGTGGGAAGCCCACAAAGGCGGGCACACTGTTTGCTGTCAGGGATGAGTCAACTCAGAATAAAAAGAGTCTGGGGGTCTTCATTCTCTTGTAGTTCTCCTACAAATCTCCTATAAATCCAGATAGTCCTATAGTTCCGGGAACTGTTCAGGTTGTGTGAGGGAAGCTGACTTTGATTCTAGAATCCACATTTCCGGAGGACTCCTGGCTAGCTTGAGACGATGCACAAGAAGACGATTTCAAGACAGGGAAAGACCTGGGAAGAATTTCTCTGCCCTCTACCAGGGAAATTGTAAGAGGACTCACTAGGGTCAACAACATAGAAGTAATGATTCTGCTTCTAGGATCTGGTGATTTCCCCAGTGGATTAGGACCAACAAACGCCTGAACATCTCATGCTTCTTTAATCACCAGCTCCTAGCATGGACACTGGTCACCCGAGTTTCCTCTACGAACGGTTTAACAGCTCCAAAGTGTTTATGGAAAGAGGGAGTATAATGATGGGGAACTTGGATGCTATTCTAGTGTTTTCCAAAGGAAGAGAAAGCACCCTGCTCCCTAGAGTTCCCCTCCAGAGGGCCTACAGTGAGGAAAAAGGGTGCTTGAAGCCCTTTGATGGAGAAACCCAAAGACATACTTTGCAAAGAAATCAGAAAAGCCGGCATATGTTTTCTGGGGGGAGCTGTGTGTTGTGTTCACGTCTGTCTCCCTTGCTCAACTATCCATTACCAGAAAGAAAGGTGGATTACCAGGAAAAGAAGCAATGGCTAAAGTACCAAAGTTGGCATGTGTTCTTTTAAAAAAATATATAAATATATTTTTAAATAAAATGTTTATTTTGAAAAAGACGTGAGCTTTCTTTCACCCCCCGCCCCGACTGTATGGTACGCCAGGCCCCGTGCCACGCCTTTCACCGGTGAGGTCTCGTGCGTGCTCGCAACGGCACCATGAGACTACTGTTATTCCCATTTTACGTATGAAGAAACTGAGGCTTGGAGAGGTTCAGTCCATTGCCTAAGATTCTGCATCTGAAACATACAGAGCCAGCTGCCAGATGCTTTATCTCCGAAGCCCCTGATCTCAGACAGTATGCATCTCACTTGTACTGACAACATCAAAATGACGGAGACTTTTGTGAAAAGGCACAGACCCTCCTGTCCCAAATGTGTTCTAAAGGTATATACACACGCCTCTCAGCCAACCCCTCATTTTCATCAGTTTAGCAACTGAGCAAGGTAAATAGTAACGCGGAAGCCATTGGGCATCAAAGATATGCGTAGACTTCCCCGAGCAAGACTCAGTCTTTGTTTGATTTTCTCTCAATTCATTCCTGCCAGTGCCCCACCAGTGAGTGTGTAAACCACGTGCAGGAACTGAGCTGTCGTAAAAGGAGCCCTGGGAGGGGGATCCCACACCCTCGTTTAGATTCGATCTTGCTTAATGCTATGGCTCTGCCTTTCCTCCTCCACTCAACGTTCTGGTGGGCTCTCCCCATGTAGAAGGAAGAAGGGCACGCTGGTGAGAAGCCCCAGTTGTCCATCCTTCAGGCAACCAATTCCAGCAAAAGAGAGTTTCGCATTCCTAAGTCACAGCAGAAATCTCACCGCTCCCTCTGTCTGTCAGTGGGCCCATCCTGGACCCCATCTCTGCGGCCATGAGAATGAGGTACACATCCTCTCACAGGGTCTGGACCCCCCCATCCACCCCTGAGCGGTGGAGTGGGATCATTTGAAGCTCATGGACTGACCGTAGAGAAAGTGAGATCTTTCTATGGGAACATTGAGCTGCTATTAGCAAAAGAGAGAACAGGTGTTGAAGAGGCACGAACCGCAGATTTCCAACATGCAAACTCCACTTTCAAGAATGTTGTCAGCTGGAGATGGAGACAGGTAAGGAAGGACAACATCGTCTGGTAAGTGCTTATGTGGGAGTAAGGGCATACGATGCCCGTGTAGTAGGGGTCAGACAAAGGGCGTTTCATAAAATCTTAGGTAGGGAGAATGGTCAAGGACTCTCCAAAGGAGACCACTTGGATACAGCCGTCGGCCCAGCAAAAGGATTGCATGCATTCCAGGCAGAGGGAACAGCCTAGACAAAGGTTTGAACATGAATGAGAATTTACCATATTTGGAGGATATAAGAGATTGAGGTTGGCCCGAGAGCCAGGAGCTCCAACGTAGGATTGCCGAAATTGGATGGCCCAGCCCAACAAGAGAGAGAGAATCCCCCCTTCCTTCCTCCGCTTTTTGTTCTGTTTGGGTCCGCCACCAATGGGATGGCATCCAACCACATTGGTGCGTATGGTCCTTGTTTGCACAGTCTACTGATTCAGAGGCCATCTCTTCCAGAAATAACCTCACAGACACCCCGAAACGATGTTTCACCCACGATGCGGGCATCCCTTCCTCCAGTCCAACTGACACAGAAAATTAACCATCACTAGTACTACTAGTAATAGAATCACCTTGTCCTCGTCACCAGCAGCCTTATAAGTGAATATCCGTGGTTATCATTACGTGGCGGTGAGCCACCGTCCTCCAGTTCTGGCTCAACGTGGAAATCTTGACTCCCCACATGCCTCGATTATAGCAAGTCCCCTTTAACATTCTAAAGCTCACGTCAGCTCCAAATGTCAAGAAATGCCCTTTATCTAGTAACGGAAAGAAGGACCCACCGTTCCTGGCTTTTGTTCTAAAAATGGAATACCAGTGTATATCCTTTGAGACAAGAGGATCTTGTTTCAACCAACATGGGTTGTTTGAGATGGACCGATGTGCTTCCTAGCACCCGGGCCAGCGAATTAGAGCCACGGCTACCGAGAGGGAAGTCTAGGGACTTTCCACTTCTTACTGGTGTCAGCCTAAGGGGCTCCTCAGAAAGTGTGGTCTTGCTTCCTTGGTGTTATGCTCAGCCAAGGGACCTCCAGGCTAAAAAGTCAGCTTGGGCATCTCCAGGGGGACACTGGGGTTCTTTGAGTAACGTGGCCCCGTTCAGATTGGCATGCTGAATCCTCTGTCCTTCCTGTTGTTCCAAGCCCAGGACAGGATTCGAGCTCTCTGTGCTTCTGTTGCACACCACATAGATAAGGGTTCACACGGACACTTCCCAAGGGGAACGGGTCGGGTGGAGACAGGGTCCAGCAGGGATGACCCTAAAACTTATCGTCTAGATCAGAAGGCTTTTGTTGGGACAAATGCTCTATCCAACAGAAGGCCAGACAACGGGCATATCAAAGACTGTCCCAGGAAAACCAGGACTATAGTCCCCCTAAATATAAGCCACCCGAAGGATCTAGAACCTCCGTCCACTCTCACCTCTCTTCATTGTTCAGCTGACGGGTTGCAGGGGTCAGGCTGACAAACTGACCTCTTCCTAGCACACTTTTCTCCCCCTGTACCCACACCCACTCTCCTGACTTCTGTTACCATCAATTTGTTTTTGCTTGGTTTTCAGCTTTATATAAACGGTATCAAATGAAAAGTACTCTTCCAAAGCTGCCTTTTCCTGCTCAGCACTTTTTGTTGTTGTTGTTGTTGTTTTCTGCTGAGGTTCATCTGTGTTTTTACCCACTGTTAGGTGAATGCATTCATTCTCCTTATCATATAGCTTTCTACTACCTGAGTGTATCACCTTTCATTTCTCTGCTCTATTGGCTTGTTTTTTTTTTATTTTTTTAAAAGATTTTATTTACAAATTTGAGAGAGAGCATGTGTATGAGCCATGGGGGAGGGGCAGAGGGAGAAGCAGACTTTCCACTGAGCAGGTGCACCATCCCCCCCAAAGCAGCGCTCCACCCCAGGCTCCTGGGGTCATAACCTGAGCCAAAGGCAGATGCTTCATAACTGAGCCACTTAGGAACCCCTTTTGATTTTTTTAAGTTTATTTATTGAAGAAATCACTGTACCCCACGTGGGGCTAGCACTCAGGACCTGGAGATCAAGGGCCAAGGCTCTAAGGACTGCGCCAGCCAGGTGTCCCTACCACTTTACATTAGTGGGCATTTCTCCCTCTGCACGAAACACGAGTTCCCGTTGCTCCGTGTCCTCACCCACACTCGGTTCTAACTGTGTTTCTCAATAGCAGCGATGCTGTGGGTTTCGCTGTACTATCCGTCGGCATACACTGGATGACCAATGACGCCGAGCAACTTTTCACATACTCTTTAGCCACTGGGGCTTTGCCTGGGCAGTAAAGTGCTGTCCAAGTCTTGTCCATTTTTCTTTTAGGTTTTCTACCTTTTTCCTATTGGACTGTAGGATTCTGGAGTTGAGTCCTTTGACTGTTTTGTATGTGCAAACAACTTCTCGCACACTGAGGATTTTTTTTTTTTCTTTCCATTCTCCTAATGGTATCATCTGATAAACCAAAGTCCTTCATTATGAACTAGTCCCATTGGCCAATATTTCCATTAAGGTGAGAGTTTTTAGTGTCGTGTTCAAGAAATCATTGTCTCTCCCAAGGTCATGCAGAAATCACTCTGTCTTGATCTTTATTTTGATTTTTTAAAAAATTTCTTTTGGAGGGGTGCCTGGGTGGCTCAGTGGGTAAAAGCCTCTGCCTTCGGCTCAGGTCATGATCTCAGGGTCCTGGGATGGAGCCCCGCATCAGGCTCTCTGCTCAGCGGGGGGCCTGCTTCCCTTCCTCTCTCTCTGCCTGCTTCTCTGACTACTGATTGCGGTCTGTCAAATGAATAAATAAAAGTAAAGAAAAAAATTTCTTTTGGAAAGAATGATTGTCTAGTAATATAGTTTAGAGAATGAGTGGCCTATAAACCTTTCCAGTCATTACACGTTTAAAAATAACTTTCTTTTGCCCTGGTTTGTGAACGTTGGACCAGATGTAGACTTTCTGAACTGCACTTGAGTCACAACCTATTTCTGTTGGAGCTCTAGAAATGTGGTTCCAAATTTTATTGGCATTGAGTGTTGCAGGTACCAAGAGAATTAGCTTCTCTTCAGAGACAAATGTCTTTTCTCTGAATAGTACCTAAACGTATTTGTAAAGCTTTCGTTTTTATTGCTGTTTTTGGTTTTAAAAATTGACATGGAATTGACATATGACATTTGTTAGTTTCAGGTGTGACTATGATGAGTTGTTATATGTGTATATTGCAAAATAATCACCACTGTAAGTCTAATTATACTTATTCCATACATAGTTATCATTTTTTTTTCCTTGTGATGAGAACTTCTAAGATTTACCCTTAGAAACTTTCAAATATACAACACAGCATGTATCTTTGAAATTCAGAGGTTTTACCAAGATATGTGTAGGGTTCCCCTTTCCTTTCCACAGTCATATTTTCTGGAACTTGGTGATCATTGTGATTTTGATTTGAGTCTTTCTTCAGCTTTGCAAAAAAATTTTTTTTTAACATTTTTATGCTTATTTCCCCATCATCTGCTCTGGAAATTCTATTACATATTTTTTGAATTTTCTGAATACGATTCCCTGTCTCTTTTCCTTTTTCCCTTCATTTCTTTGAGTTACTTACTTTTTCCTCTGGATTTTGGGAGCATTCTTCCAGCCCATCTCCTAATGCACCCTTTCCATTCTGGGCAGTACCAATTCTGCCATTTCCTGTCTCTACTGAATTTCATTAATTCCATTGATCCAAGAATTCTTTCTTATTTAATATGGCCATCTTTCGTGGCAGCCAGACCCTGCCATATCAAAGCAATGTTCTCTCAATTCTCACCAAACATGCAAATTAGACTTCAAAACTGCCTTTTCCTTACTTCCCGCTTAACTCTTTCACCGGGGGACATTTCTCTGAATTCTCAGATTAGCTTCCCTGTTTCATAGATAAAATAAAAGCACAGGCATTTGAACGAGACAAACCTGGGTTGGGATCCCAGTTGTGGCACGTGAATCATTATTCACCAAAACCCTCTGAGCTGTGACTTGTAAGATGGGTATCCTGATAAAACCCTGATCCCACAGTTCTTTTAGGGATTAAATGAGATCATGGATGTTGAACAATATGGGTTTGAACTGTGTAGGTCCACTTATCTGTGACTATTTTTCAGTAAATCTGTTGGAAAAAGTTTTTGGAGACTTAGAACAATTTGAAAAAAACTTGCCAGCAGTGTAGCATAGAAATACCAAAAAGAAAAGAAAAAGTTAGTTATTGTGAGAATATGATGGTTAGTACCTGAAACATACAAAATATGTGCAAACTGACGATGTAATCAGTAAAGCTTCTGGTCAACCATAAGCTATTGGACGTTAAGTTTTGGAAGAGTCAAAAGTCACACCTGGAGGGTTATTGCTGTTCAAGGGTTAAGTGTACTTAGTGTGGTACTTAAGGGTGTGATCTATTACCATCATCTTTACTATTCAACTACTCAGTCTTTTTTTCTCTTTGTTCATTCTCACATAGAGAGGTCTGGTTAGTCCAGATTGTGGTGGCTGAAATGGCAGAGGGAGGTACTGGGGGGTGGGGGAGGGGAGGTAGTTTATCAGAGATGTTGTAGATCTTCATTTAATTTTCCCCAAAGAATAATAAATTCTGCCTGGTCAGTTCTCCCCTCACCCAAAAATCACCCATGCCATTCTCCACCAAGATTGTGAGTGGCATCTTTCTCTAATTTCTTTTTTTTTTTTTTAAGATTTTATTCATTTATTTGAGAGGGAGAGAGTGAGAGAGAGCATGAGAGGGGAGAAGGTCAGAGGGAGAAGCAGACTCCCTGTGGAGCTGGGAGCCCGATGTGGGACTCGATCCTGGGACTCTGGGATCATGACCTGAGCTGACGGCAGCCACCCACCCAACCGAGCCACCCAGGTGCCCTTCTTTCTCTAATTTCTATAAGTGACATAGAATTTATTATCTTTGATGAGTTATTTCCAAATGACATCGGAGGAAGAAATGAGTCAAAACTACTAGCTTTAGTTTGGGCGCCTGGGTGGCTCAGTGGGTTGAGCCGCTGCCTTCGGCTCAGGTCATGATCTCAGAGTCCTGGGATCGAGTCCCGCATCGGGCTCTCTGCTCAGCGGAGAGCCTGCTTCCCTCTCTCTCTCTCTCTGCCTGCCTCTCCATCTACTTGTGATTTCTCTCTGTCAAATAAATAAATAAAATCTTTAAAAAAAAAAAAAACTACTAGCTTTAGTTAACATTTTGAACCCAAATGTCGCATTTAAAATTTAGTATACATAAAGAGAATTGACCCATAAAATGTTGTGGTGAAAATACCGTTGAATATTTCCATCATTTGGGGATAGGGCGGGCTTTCTAAGCATCAAACCTAAGGCATAAGGCATAAAGGAAGGGATTACTGGATCTGACCACATTAAAAATATAAAATTCATGGAGGACAAAAATCAGCATTAGGGATCTTAAAAGGAAGAAGCCAAACTAGAGAAAGGTCTTGCCATCAGACACAACAGTATGAATATAATTAATAGAGCTGATGGGCTTAAAATCAACAATAAAGTACGAAACCCCACCCCAGAAAAATGGGCTGAGGACATGAAGAAATCAGCAATTCGTTGAAGAAAAACTGAATAGCCATGAAACATGTGGGCAAAATGTTTTAATGTGATTTTTTTTAAAAAAATGCTAATTAAAATGGCACTATAATGCTATTTCTCATCTATTTACCTGGTAAGATTATTAAAAGTATTATAGTGTAGGTCAGAGTGTGGGGAAAATAGAAAATTTGTGCATAAGAAGTGGGCCTGCAAAATGTTTTCATTTTCTATCTAGAGGAATAATTTGGTAATACCAAAGAAGCTTAAAAAACATAGTGCACAAATTCTAGTTCTTCAATTTTGATCTCAAGGAAGCAAGTATGTGTGCAGTTTTAGCCACCCATGTGTTAATCAGAGATATTTAAAATAACAGAAGACAGGAAAGAACATATTGACCTAACAAGTGTGATTCCATTTTTGAAATATATTTATAAATGCGTGGTTATCTTTGGTTAGCGAGGATATGCATGATTTTCATCTTTTAATTTATCTGAATTATTTATTCTTCAATAAATACCATTAAGATGTATGTGCATTTGTACAGAAGCACATATGTTGTTAGAATTTATTAACATTTTATTAGTGAGTTCGTTTTATTCACAATTTTTATTTTGTAAGTGATCTTGGTAGGTTGTTTTTGTGTTTGTGCTATCTTCATTAGGTTTGGTAACAAGGTTAAGCCAATTTCATAAAATGAATTGGGTTGCTTTCATTCTATTTCTGTGACTGGAACACTTTAAATAGCAGAGGAATTAATCTGTTCCTTGAATCTCTTAAATAGCTCCCCATAAAACTGTCTGGGCCTGATTACTTCGGGGAGTGTTACTCTGTGACAATGTTTTCAATTTCTTTAGTGGTCCTGGTCTACTCATTCTTGTTACTTTTGAAACATCTGTAGCAATTTCTGTTCCACCCCCCCCTCCCCTCCCAAAGCAGAGCTTATTTTTAAATAAGAAATATAAAATTGCCCATGCTCTCATAGTTAATTTTGCACCTGTGATTAAATCCATTTTTCTCATGCCTAAGGTTGTGTCTCTGTCTTGCTTCTTTCCCCTTTAGATATATTCACTTTATCTGTTTCTTAAAATAACCTGCTCTAAGATCAATTCATCAATTACTTCATTAATTCCAGTGCCGTCTGGTCCACAGGTGTCTGTGGAAGAGCCCAAGGTGAGCGGCAATAGGCAGCTAGGTAAAGTGCTTCTCAGGTTGGTGGAAAAGGTAAAGAGGACAATGGGAAAATGTATAAAGCCTGTTAATGTGTAGGCTGGAGTTGGCCACTGCACTTCCCCCCCACCTGCCATTGGCCAAATCCGTCACACACAGTCAAGTCGAAAGTTACTAGGTAGGAAAATACATTCTGCCCATGATAAAACTCTGGCAAGGGTACAGAGTCAAGAAAGCTGAAACGTTGGAACTGAAACTGCCCAAAGATGGGAACATCTGTCACCTTGTTTAAGAGAATCTTTAGGGCACCTGGGTGGCTCAGTCAGTTAAGCACCTGCCTTCGGCTCAGGTCATGATCCCAGGGCACTGGGATGGAGCCCCACATTCAGTTCCCTGCTCAGGGGGAGTCTGCTTCTCCCTCTGCCTCCTGATTTTGTTCCCTCTCTCACTGTGTGTCTCTGTCCAATAAATCTTAAAAAAAAAAAAAAAAGCATCTTTAGACTCACATGGTGTAAATTTTATAGCAGTAGGTATAAAGGTGATTGGAATCAGAAAAGGATAAGTAATACTTGGTCATTGCTGGTCGTAGGCAGACTGAAAAGAGGAGAGGAGGGGATTCCAAAATGACTCTGACCAATCTGCTCAAGAGTGACAACCATCACTCTGTGCATATTCTATGTCCAAAGAGAATTGTATGATTGATCTTGACCTCTTTGGGATGGTGAAATGTAGTCCCCTTTCATAGGTAGAGGCAGTGACCTTTTGAACCATAATCAAATTGTATATGCGTCATCGCCCTTTCCTCTCCCTCTCTCCTCTTCCCCTCCCCTATCATCATCCTCAACACCTCACACCCTGGGAATTTTTTATCTACAAAAGGCAAGATGGTGTGTTCTTCAAACTTCAACCATTTTTGGTATAGACTATTAAAGGTCCAAAGCCTGGATTCCCGAAACTCAAAATTGCTTTTCTTTACAAAGTCTATTCTCACGCGTGTTTCTGAAACCTGCTTTGAGGGTTCTGATGAGCAGACCTGACACCCCTTTTTCTTTTTTCTGCACTGTCATCCCGTCCCTGGGTAGGAAGGACAAAAACATGAGCTGCTTCCCGAGGGGAGGAAAAGTTCATAGAACAGGAAATATGTAAGGAAGCCACCCGTTAGTAAAATACACCCTGGCAGGATAGGCTGTGTTTGTGGACAAGTAGAAAGTTCCCTTTTAGAACTGAAATGTCCCCAGGTTGAAGACAGGGACTGGCATAATTTTGGAATTGTCTTACAGAGTTCCCTAATACTACTGTTGTCCAAAAGAACTTTCTTTCTTTTTTAAGATTTTAATTATTTATTTGAGAGAGAGACAGAGACACAAAGAGGGAACAGGAGCCAGGTGGAGAGGGCTCCCCACTGAGCAGGGAGCCTGATTCAGGACTCGAACCCAGGACCCTGGGATCATGACCTGAGCTGAAGGCAGAGGCTTAAGCTACTGAACCACTTAAGCACTCCCCCAATAGAACTTTCTGAGAGGATAGGAATATTCTATGTTGGACTGTCTGATACAGCCCATGTGGCTATTAGGCACTTAGGACGTGGCTAGGATGACTGAGGAACTGCATTTTTAATTTCATCTAATTTTAATTAATTTAAATTTCAATAGCTGCATGTGATCAGTGGCTACTCTCTTGGACAGCGCAGTTCTAGATGTCAGCAGAGATAGTGTTGCTCAAAGTCATCCAGTGACTCTTAATATCTCTTTTATTTATACATTTAAAAACCATGCTGTGCCTTGGTTGCTAAAAATATCTCAAAGTGGCAATAATTTCAGTGTGTATAGAAATGATATTGACATTAGAAGCATAGCACAGTTGGTTAAGAGCAAATCATGCCTTCACTTATTAATTGGCTAGAGCTGCCTGACCTAATAAGCGGAGGCTAAATTCACAATTAATTAAAGATCTCATGTTCATTCAGCCAAGACTTGCCTCAAACCATCTTTTGTGCAGCAGGCTAGCAAGATACTGCGAAGCATATTTAGGACATCTTGCAACTATAATCAACATATGCAAAATATACCGTTGCAAAAAAGTTCTTTGATTTATCAGACTAGTAAGTCTGTCAGAGGAATGGCATTCTGCTCTATTCTGATTATAATCATATTTGTAGTAAACAACTATGAACCCACGTACTACATAGAAATGCATGTTATTTAATTAGTGTTAATTTACAAACACTTCTCTATCTTTGCTATCTACTGGACAGTATTATTTCTTTATTAGAGATGGGAAAACTTAGAGACATTATGCAATTTTCCCCCCAAAGGTTATATAATTGGTATTTGGAAATCTAATATTCGAACTCCTATCTGATCCAAAGCCCCTACCACAGGGACCCTGGTCTTACTTGACAGGTGGACGATAAAACCTAATTGCGGTCAGCTGTCTTTTCCTAAGGATGGAGCCTGCACAAGGAAATTCAAGACCCTTTTCAAGGAGCCAACAGATGCCAATGGGAAACTGCTGTGTAGAAGGCTCCAGGCCTGCCACAGCTGATGCCCCTTGGTCCCCTGTGACCAGCTGTGAGACTGCCATACAAGAAAGTTGTCCCAGTCAAGCTGGTTCCATAGGCACGGAAACACTGTTATTATACCCTTCTTCCATTCTGGCTCCTGGTTACCTCTTGGGTTTGGTAAAAATTAAGGGTGACACTTCTGGGATGCATGCTATGCTCCGTCAGGCCCTGGGACGGAAAACTTAACTGGGCACCTCCGCAATTACCAGGTGGCTTTGGGCAACTTTATGAGCCCCTTGCCGCCTGCACAAATCTCCTTCCTGCGAATTCAAAACAGCAGTGCCTCACATTCACTTAAAATACAATGAAGACAGATGCTCACTTTCCTTCTTAGCTCTTGTAGTCCCGGTTCCACTTTGCTATTTTTAAAGCAGTGAAACCTTTCCCTCCCTGGAGTGCCACAGTGCAAAGCCCCGGCCTCCCCCCGCGCGCCGGCCTCCGCGCCCCGGCCGGCCTCCGCTCCCCCGCCGGCCTCCGCCCCCCGCCCCCCGCCGGCCCCCACCTCCGCGCGCCTGGGTCCTGGCAAACTTCGCACGCGGAAAGGTGGGCAGCGGCGCAGGACTACAAGTCCCAGAATGCACGGCGCCCGCCGCACAGGCGCAGCGGGGACCACCCGGCCAGCCGGCCAGGAGCCTGCGGAGACTCCCGGGTCCCCGCGCCGGAGAGGGGCTGGGGGCAGGCGGCCGGGCGGACCTGGCCGGCGCCGAGGGCGGCCGCGGGCGTCCCCATGCAGGCGCGGCGGCGCGCGTGAGGAGGATGCGGCAGCGGGCGCCGCGGCGGGCGGAGGAGTAGGCGGCGGTGCCCTGGGGAGGGAGCCGCGCGCGGGCCAGACGGCTCCCGGAGGCTCCGCAGTGCCGCCGCCGTCGCCCCGGAGGCTCCGCGCGGGAGCCATGTAACCCGCGGCGGGCTCCGGGCTGCTCCGTCCTCGCCCAGCTCCCGGGCCAGCGCGGCAGCGGGGCCACGATGAAGAAGCAGTTCAATCGCATGCGCCAGCTGGCCAACCAGACGGTGGGCAGGTAGGTCCCCCGGTGCGCGCCCGCGAGCCTGCGGCCGCCGGGGCGCGCAGGTGATGGAGCCCGCCCGGCCGCCCGGCCTCCCTGCCCTCCGCCTTCCCTCGCTCCGCTGCCTGCCGGCCCCTGCGGCGGCCCCTCCGGGACGGCTCGCGGGCGCGACCCCTCCTCTCGGAACTTCCCAGCCCCGCGAGCCCTTCCCTGGCTCTGCCCGCTGCGCCCGGGCTCCGGTTGCCAAGCGCAGAGTGTGACGCATCCTTTACCTGCGTCCCCAGCTGCCCCTTCACCCCGTCCTCCCTGCCTTCGCCCGGGACTCCCCTCTTCCCCCACCCGGCCGCCGAGCGTCCTGGAAACAGGTGTTTGCTCTGACGGTGCCGAACGCTGCCGACCCGCAGTGGCTCTCGCAGACCCCGTCCCCTGCGCCGAGTTCAGGCTTCCCCGGGGGTCCGGGGCGAAGTGTGGGGCCTGGTCGGCTTGGCAGCGCGGAGCCTGCCCCTCCCGCCGTGTTTGTGTACTGGGACTAGGGCTGTACGAGATTCTGGATCTTGGCCGGGTTTCTTAAGGCGATAGGTGTTGGGGAGGGGTTCGGGAAGGGGGAGGGGGGACGGGAAGGTGCCGGTGGAATGGCGCTGCGCTCGGCTCGGTCCTGAGACTGATTTCAGTAGAGGGAGGGAGGCTGCAGGAAGGGAGGTCCGGCTCCTCTGGAAGATGAGATAAGCAGAGGACCTCAGCCAGGTAGGGGAGGGCAAAGAGAGGCCCTATGGTCGGTCTGGCAGAGCCGGGTCCTAGGAAGCTGCAGGACCCAGCCTGCTGTCTCCGCCGCGAAAATGGGCTACATCTGGGCTAGTGTCTCCAGGAGCCTCTCCGCAGGGTGCCAACATCTATTAACGTTACATAAGGATTCTGGTGGGTCTCCTCCGAAGCCAGACATGCTGTGAACACAGGGGGGTTAGGCAGAGGGGATTTTTCATGGAACTTCTGCTCCTGGGGAGGGATTTCCCGTGCTGCTGTGTGGCGGAGGAATGGAGGTGTGCAGCTCTCGAGCGAAGTGGAAAGCCGAGAACCCAGCCTTGGGTTCAGTTCAAGTGCGGGCTTCACTCATGGAGGGCTCTCCACTAGGTTTTCGCGGAAACCAAATACCTTTCTTGGGTGGGAAGTGGAGCCTGAGCTGGCATCTGGTAGGGTGGGGGTGGGGACATCCCTGGGGAACGGGGCACCAGCAACTCCCAGGTAAGCATACTGCCCTAATTCCGGTGGGCATCCGAGGGCAGGGGATGCGCTGGCTTCTTCTGCTTCCAGGGACTCCAGATGGTTTCCAAGTAACAATGTCTAAAATTGACTTGGATTCATTTCCCTTTCCCAAACACATGGGCTTTCACATGAGGGAGAATTTATGAATAGCAGAGTCAGATTAGCCCAGATTTCTGGCATGGTATCGCCATAGATAGAGCCTCACATGGGCTGCTTTTTGATGTTTCGGACACTGAAATAGTGTTTTCCCGTTTTGGTCGTTTAGCAGGTGACCGTCGAGCTGACCTGTCTTGAATATCTTGATTTCTGCATCACGCTGGGGGTTGGGAGCAGGCATGACATCAGGGCAACTAAGCGATCAGGAGCGCTCCCCCCCCCCCAACCATAAACTGGGGTTGCTGGTCCAGCTTGGTCTTGTGGTTTCAGGTCAGTGTTGGAATGGAAATATGAGCTAGGTGTGCAGGCTTTCTGACGTCCTCTTTCCAGGACTTTTTCAAAGTGCAAAGATTTATAAGCTTAGGCTTAGAACCTTTTATTTATTTATTTATTTATTAACCCTCATCCACTGAGGGAAGGACACAGGAAGAGGGGAAGCTGGGTTTCAGAATAAGTGAGCTTATTTGAAAGCCCCTTCTTGGAAGTCCGAGCAGCCAGTCACCAAGAGGTCCTTTCCGCTTGTTGGTCAGGATGCTGGTGGATGCTGGCCGGTGGATAAATACTGTCTTTATCAGACAGCAAAGTGAGGGGCGGTTCACCACTGTGTCTCACTAATAAGTGTTCATTTTGATGACCTTTAGAGTAGATGTCTTAAACAAAAATCAGTTCATGTTTCTTTGCTGCTTAAGACTTTCCAGTGGCATCTCCTTGTAATTAGCGTCCCAGATCTTTCCAGGGACCTGTCAGACCTTACCGACTTGCCTCCTCCTTGTCTTTCCACTCACAGTTTGTTCTTCCTGGTTTTCATTCACTGTGGTCCCACCATAGTGACCTTCCTTGCTCCAAACAACTCAAGTTCATTTCCATCTGGGGGCTTTGCTCTTGCCTTTTTCTCCCCTTGGGCTGCCCGTACACCTCTTCCTCATCATTCAACTCGTAGCTCAGAGGCCTTCGAGAGGCAGCCCTCCGCCATTCCCTGTCTGGACCCTCATCCTGTTCAAGTTTGTCACCGTGCCCCTTGCTCTGAAATGCTCATAGCTTTCATCTTTTGTTTTCTTGTCTGCTTGCAATAGAATGTATCGATCACCAGTGCATGGCACCTATAACCCAATGCCTTGTAGACGGTTGACGCTTAATTTATGCTTATTGACAAGATTAGAACTGCTTCCTGTAGAGTCCACACTGGTAAATGAAAGGGGGCAGCATTCACTTTGACTTCCTGAGACTGCATGAGGCAGGAGTTTGGCATGATTTCTTAATTTCTTGAATCAGTAGAAGCCGTCGGATTGAATGTTTGGAAGTGGTAATTGCTTTATGGAGTTGATTTGGCAAAACACTGGATTCTTGTCCTTGGGTGTCTGGGAAGTGATGACTTTCCTGTCTTTGAGGGAAAACAAGCAATAGGCATGAGGGTCACTTTTCCCCATGGCTCTTTATCCACTTGCCTTTCGAAAGTTGTAGGTTCTGGAGTTCTGAATCTGGAACTGCTCGTGCCTGGCTCTAATCACTTGAACAAAGTAGGAGTATCTGTGCTTCAAGGTCCTGTATGGAGTTACTAGTATTTTCCCCCCGAAGTGCTCACATCTGAGTAGAGAGGACATCAGTGGCGGTGTAGGGAGGTTATAAAATGCATTGCCTTTAATTGAGAAGAGCTTCCTCTCCTGGGTGTGCTTCTCCAGTCCCTGAACAGGTTCCTTCTGCTTTCAGTTTTCCACTTTCACTGTCTTCATTTCACTCTGTCCTTCAGGAAGTGTTCCCTGTCCCCCATGTGCCTTGTACCATATTTCACACTAGGAAATGCTGAATCAAGAGTAGATGTAGGCATCTTTGGACAAATGCTCTCCTCCCTACTGGGTGACATGCGCTATGATATGCAGACACTCATATGTTCATCCATTTCTTTATTCATTCAGTAAATATTGAATGTCTGCTATGTGCCAGGCACTGCTGGAGTCAAGAAACATTACAGTGCAGGGACACAAAATCCCCTTTCTCTTGGAATCTGTATTCTAAAGGCATGCTTTTTAAGTTGTACCACAGGTTTTATCTTGTTTATTTTTCCCTCTAGACTTCAAGTTTGTTGAGGGCAGGGACAGCTAACTGCTCTAATGCCTGGCATAGAGTAGTTTCTCTGAAATTCTTTGACATCTGAATGAATAAGGGAGCCAAAGGTCCAGTTGTTGTGGATCGGGAAATTGTGCAAAGCGGTTCAGAGGCGGGAGAAATTCCTGTCACGTTGTGATGGAGTGGATGCCCAGAGAAGTGGACAGCAGCTGCACTGTGGGCTTTGGAAAGACGGGGCAGATTTTAAGAGGTGGGCAGGGATCAGTTCATGCCTGATTTATATGCCATTTTGTACCTTCAGGGGCATCTGTTGGTTGCTGGGGTGAGAAGCACCCTGAAAGGCATAGTGTTTTTCTTGGAAGTTGCAGGGGTTTGTGTTGGGTAGGAAAAAACCCTGAGCAGAAATTTAGAGACCCCCTCACTGCAAGAGACAAGAGAAGTTAAATGGGGGGTGGGGGGTATGGATGTTCAAGAGCAGGGCAGTCGGGCAGGTTGAATTATTTGGTGTTGGAGGCTCCAAGCTGGGAGCCTCTCTCGAGCCCCACTTCCCATTCCTAGACTGCTCAGCCGGCAGCCCTGAGTGGGCTTGGTTTCTGGTGCACAGCCTGGCCGAGCGTCTTTGCCGCTGTGCAGCTTCTGGGACAGAGCTGCAGCGGCCAGGCATGCCGAGCTGGACACTCAGAGACAGAGCCTGTAGGTCACAACAGCCAAGCCAGGGAGCATCCGTTCCTTGAAGTCTTCTCTGAGACACACGGCCTTGCCCATCAGCACGCCTCCTAAGAGCCATGACCCAATCAGTAGGACATCGGGGGCAGAGTCAGAACCAATTCTAAATGAGTCATCATACGGCTTCGTTCCCCCCTATTCTGTGTGTCCTGGGAGTCAGACCTGTCAGACCAATGCAGGCCTGGTCACATCTTCCTTTTGGCCCCACAGGGCTGGACAGACCCACACTGGTCCCCCAAGGAGCACTGTGCACATTTATTACGTCTCCGAGCAAAGTTTTTCCATTTGAGTTTTATGGAAGCGCGTGTCTTGCCACCTGCTCTGGTGTATAGATGTGAGATAACAGAATGTACTCACCAATTGATGAACAGGCTAGCAAATCTGGAGAGAATATTTTTTTTGCCTGCATCTTCTGAGCTCCTTACTGTGCAGATCTGGGCGGCTCTCAGCAATCCGTGTGAGGCTGCCTGGGCATTCCTGCAGAATGCTGTTATCCCAGACCTGCAAGTCATTGCCACAGAGCCGTTCTCTTCACCAGCAGTTAATGACTTCCCTCCCGCTTCACCCTCACCAAGGAAATGTATCAATCTTCATTAGTATTTTCCATGATGGGTGATAAGGGCCACTTTTTTTTTTTTCCTTTTGCCTCTAGAGAAAGTGAGTCAGCCGCCATGTGAGTAAAACAGTAATTTGGGGTTGTTCCTTTTCGAGGGGATTAGTAGGCATCCCGCTTATTAATAATGAACAGTTGATTTCAAATGCTATATTGATAACGACAGCAAATAATAAAATTGTGCTTCAGCTCTGCGTGGAGTCAGGTATAGTTCAGAGAGAAGGTGGGGAGAGGGAGGAGAGCAAGGGGCTCTCCCGCCAGGAGCTGGGCGTCTCAGTCGGCTGGCAACGGGGACCCCACCGGCCCTGGGAAGCGCATGGCCATCTAGCAATTTAAAACTATCCTTTCTGTCCGGGAAGCAGATGTTTTTGCTTTCATTTTCCAACTTCAGAGTTTATTTTTAGAGTAAATGTTTATTTTCCCACAGAATTCAATTTACTTTTTTTTAACTCTCTTTCTGGTTACATAAATGATATTTGTTTATGGTAGGAAAGTTATAAACTTATAGATGGGCAAGGAGGAAAACCATGACCAGTAATCTCACTACCTGGGGGCCTCATTTACTCTTTTGGATATCATTTTCTAAGTTTTTAATAGGCATGTACTCTTAGAGACCATAGCCTGTATATTCTTTTGCAGTTGGCTTCATTCCCTTGTGAGTTACATCTTGAATGTTACCTCATGTCAAAAACTATGTATCAGCAACTATGTATCTATAGTATTCTTTTTCAAGGGTATGTAATATTTCAGTGTAGTCGGTCAATTTCCTTTTGCTAATCACGTAGCAAGTACTTTTCATTGGTTTGCTTTCCCGGCATGAACTCTTAGAAGTAGAATTTCTGGGTCAAAGAGCATGTGAGTTTTTAAGAACTCGTGAATGTATATTTTATATATATATACACACACACACACACACGTTTTATATTTACCTCCTCAGCAGAATTGCCAATTTCTTCCCCTTAACCCTCTTAGGAAGTAATGTCACAACTTTGTTAATGCACAAATGAAAAACTTCTCTTTGCTTCTCTTTCAGTTTCCAGTGACGTAGAGCATTTTTTGAATTGGCTGGGCATTTCTTCCCTTTTCTGAATTGCCTGCCTATGTCTTGCCCGTTTTTCAAAAGTCCTGTCATAATAGCTTTCCTATTGATTTTTAGGTAATTTTTAAAAAAGATTTTATTTATTTACTTGATAGAGAGATCATAAGTAGGCAGAGAGACAGGCAGAGAGAGAGGAGGAAGCAGGCTCCCTGCTGAGCAGAGCCTGACGTGGGGCTTGATCCCAGGACCCTGAGATCATGACCTGAGCCGAAGGCAGATGATTAACTCACTGAGCCACCCAGGTGCCCCTAGGTAATTTTGAATATATTCAGCATATATGTGCTTTGTCACAGGACCACCCATCTCCCTGTAGTTTCTTTTTGCCTTCTGTATTTTGTCTCTTATAATATTTTATGATCTGAAGCCTATCAGTTTATGGCTTATGCTTAAATATTATGCTTAAGAATGTTTTCCCCAGCCTGAGATTATGTAAATATTCATACATCTTCAGTACCATTTATATAATTTAATTTACCATCAGACTTTAAATTCATCCATTATTAATTTTGGTGAATGACATGACTAGGGTATCTCACATGTAGTTTTTTCTTTAAAGAAAAAAAAATAGTAGGTGCACCTGGGTGGCTCAGTCGGTTGAGCGTGTGACTCTTGATTCGGGCTCGGGTCAGAATCTCAGGGTCATGGGAGCAAGCCCCATGTAAGGTTTTGTGCTCAGCGGGGGGTCTGCTTGGGATTCTCTCTCTGCCCCTTCCTCCTGTTCATGCATGCAGTCTCTCAAATGAATAAATAAAATCTTAAAACCGAGGTCGTTACCTTACTATCGAATTGAATAATGTACTTCAATCCCACTGTATCGAGAGGTCATCATGTACTAAAAGATTTCACATACTTGGATCTGTTTCTAGGATTTCTGATTTGTCCTCTTGACTTGTCAGTTAGCAGGACTGAGATTAGCCCACCTGTCCAGGTGAGTTGCTGTGGGTTGGTGTCCCTTGCCTTGGGTGGGTGGAGCAGTGAGGTTGGTCCAGTTCCCACATCTCAGCTGCATCCAGAGCAACTCCTTGGCTTGGCCATCAGAACTCAACAGCTTTGCCTGTGGATCTTGCTGTGCCTTTACCACAGCCAGTCTACACATTATTCCCTTATAAATTAGAATTGCTAAGGTTTCCTTGGCTTTGCTTATGTGTTTATTTTTTTCTCAGCATTTTTATAAGTGAATATATTAAGATGGAGGAGATTGACAAGTTTACGCTAGCGAGTATGCTGAGACTTCTTCCCGTGTGGGACTAGGGTATGCTTATGCAAGTCTGTTTATGAGCCGATAAAATAGTGTTTGTTTAAGTCTTGCACAGTTTTGCTTTTGTTTTTAGGTAATTTGTCATTGCCACTACTCTTGCCTTAATGATTGGAAACTTTTATTTTTTTACTCTTTATTTTTTCTCTTTATTGGTGGAATGTAAGAAAGTTATTTTTTTTAACTCTTTATTGGTGGAATATAAGAAAGTTATTGATGTTTTTGTAATTGTTTTAACAACCACTGTCTTAAACAATCTCATTACAGGGGCACGTGGGTGGCTCAGTGGGTTAAGACCTCTGCCTTCAGCTCAGGTCATGGTCCCAGGGTCCTGGGATCAAGCCCTGCGTTGGGCTCTCTGCTTGGGGGGAGCCTGCTTCCTCCTCTCTCTCTCTCTCTCTGCCTACTTGTGATCTCTGTCAAATAAATAAAGTCTTTTAAAAAAAAGAAGGAAAAAAACCCAATCTCATTACTTTAGCTAATTAATTAATTAATTATGTTATGTTAGTCACCATACGGTATGTCATTAGTTTTTGATGTAGTGTTCCAAGATTCGTTGTTTCCATTTAACACCCAGTGCTCCATCTAATACGTGCCCTCCTTAATACCCATCACCAGGTTAACCCATCCCCCCACCCCACATCCCCTCTAAAACCCTAAAGTGCTGGAACAAACAATCCTAAAATTTGTATGGAACCAGAAAAGACCCCGAATTGCCAAGGAAATGTTGAAAAAGAAAAAGCTGGGTGCATCACGTTGTCTGATTTCAAGCTCTGTTACAAAGCTGTGATCACCAAGACAGCATGGTTCTGGCACAAAAACAGACACATAGACCAATGGAACAGAATAGAGAGCCCAGATATGAGCCTTCAACTCTATGGTTAAATAATCTTCGACAAAGCAGGAAAAAATATCCAGTGGAAAAAAGACAGTTCCTTCAATAAATGGTGCTGGGAAAATAGGACAGCTATATATGGAAGGACTCATTACTTTTAAATACTTTTTTACAGAAATTGAGGCTATCAACTTTTCCAGGTAGACATTCATATTTTCTGCAAATAATCTTTTTGCTTCTTCCTTGCGAGTGTATATACTTATTTTATTTTCTTGTCTAATTGCATTGTCTAGGACTTACAGAACAGTGTTAAGATATTGGGGCAATAAGTCAGCTTCCATATCTTTACTCTTCTTCATAGAAATGCATAATAAGTGGCTCAAGAGATTTTGTTTTTTAATCACATTACGTATTACATAATTTTATTATTTTACTCTGGGTTTTTCTTTGGTGCCAAAGTTAATCTTGATTAAATGTATTCTCATGTTCTTAAAGATCATCATATCTTTTCCCTTCAGCTAATATAGTCTTTAATTTATGCTATAAATATTTATTGAGCACTTACTATGTTCCAGACATTGTTTTCATTGCTTTCACTAGGAATACACCAGTGATAGAGTTCTTACCCATGAGGAACTTGTGTTTTCTGAGTTTGACCCCTCTACAGATGACCCCCGCTAAGACAGCTCTCCTGGTCTTCCTGCAGTCGATCTGATTTGACTAAGGTTTGTTAATTTTTAAAAATACTGCTAGATTTAATTTGTTGTTGTTTTATTGAGGATTTTGGCATTCCGTATTCATAAATGAGAACATCTGAATTTTTTTCTTTTGCTATACCTGCCACGTTTTGATAACCTTGTGAAATGAATTGCCCACTTCTTTCTGTTTCTGTGCAGTGAGTTTAGGAATTAACATGTTCATTGAAGGTTGGAAACAACTTTTCCAGGACATTTTTGGAGGTAGATCTTTGACAGTTTTCCCAATTTCTACATCAGACTATTTACGTTTTCTGTCTTTTCCTGAGTCATTTTTAGTAACATAGTTTATAGGAAGGCATTCATTTCATTTTGCTTTTAAAATTTAATGGAATCTTCTCCAACTATAGAGTTGTGGCTCTTAATCTGTACTTCTTTCTCTTTCTTCACGCTAACCAGCTTTGCCAGGGGCTTTACTCTTCTCCACATCCCATAGAATCAGCTCTTAGGTTTAATCTTTTCTTTCTTTTTTCTTTTTTTTTTTTTAAATTTCCTTCTCATTAGATCCTGATCAATGTTTTCTTCTTCTGTTCTTCTTCAAAAGTTTTCATAAATTTTGCCTTTTAAAATATTTTTTTCCTCTTGATTTCCTTGGGCTAACTGTTCTTGAACTAGTCTGTAGTCTTCTGTGTTGTATTCTGGTAGGTTAGGCTCTGCTCTGGTAACGTGTGAACTCTGGAACCTTAGTGGCTAAGCATTGCAGAAGTTTATTTTAAGTTCACATGTAATATAAGTGTGGGGACTTCCAAGGACCACTTTCCTCCATGTGTGATTTAGGGATCCAGTCTGCATCCATCCCTCTACCAGGTCTGCACCTCCCTCATCTCAATATGTGGCCTCCAGTCACTGCTACTGGCTCTTAAATGCCTGGGCCTGGAATTTACAAATGTCACCTGTGCTCATGTTTCATTGGCTAGAACTAGTCACAAAGCCCCCTTGGGTTATTACAGGAGGTGGGGCCCTCTACCATGGCTCTATAACCAGGAATATAGTCTCTTTCCTCTCCCACTGCCCATCTTTGAAATCCTTCTTGTTCTCTGGCTCCCCATAGTGCCCTCTGCCCTGCACCCTCCCCAGCTGTGCCTAGGAGAAGGTCGGTCATTCTTTGTCAACCATGAATGACTGGAGTTCTTGATTTTCGTTGTCCTTTGTAGGAAACTGTGAGGTCCTTCAGGAGAGCATCTTTAGGATAGCAAACTTATTGCTGTCCACTATTTCTCATGTCAAGATTAATTTTTGATTTTTTTTAAAAGCCTTTCTTATAGTGGGGGAGAAGAATAAAGAGGACAGAAATTCTCTCTCATCTTGACACACTGGAATGTCACCTACTTTATGAGATTATTGCCAGGGTTAAATAAGATAATAAATATAATATTCTTAGCATAACCCCTGAGAAATCCTAAGCACTCAATAAATCGTGGGTATTACCGCTCTCCCTTGCTGTGCAGCAAGTCTCTTTGACAGGGGACATTCCTTTTGATTTTATTTATAGACCTAAGTACCTGGGAATTACAGCTTGAAATTCATACCCATTTGTCTTATTTTCCCAAAGTCACAAACGTGAAATAATCTGGAGATATCAGTAATGCTCACGGCCTCTTTCATTTAATATCCACGAACAGTTACTGTATTACTTGGGGTGGTCTAGGTTATGTCTTCATGACAGAAACGATCGAGATCACTGCACCTTACAGCCCTGCCTGGTGGGCGCTGAGAGTAGTCCCTCAAGCACCCAGGCTACCATAGAACTCTGTTCTACACCTGCCTGTCTGATAGCAGAGGCAGTAAATGAGGGTGTGGTCCATTACACCCTGGCTCCTGGTGTTTTCTTCTGGAAGTGAGGGTCACTTGTACTCATAGTTCATTGGCCAAACTAAATCACCTGGCCACACCTCCCTTGACGTGGGGCAGGTAAAGACAGTACTTCATGGACCCAGAAACACAGAACCACAAAAGCCACAGTGATGTCACCTGTCACCTGGGCTGTATGCTTCATAGGCATGGTGTTTATGGACTCATTGCAGCATCTGTATGAATGGGATGCTAATATCTACAGGTGGGGCATGGAGGCTCGAAGCGGTGTCCAGGAAAGGGGCAGGGCCAGATTCGGGCTGGGTCCTAAGTAGGTCAGGTGGAGGCAACGGCTTCCTCTGGTCTTGCTCTCCCTCACAGTGGATCTTTGTAGCTTGGGGGATTTCTGTGGCCTTGGGGTCCTTCCATTTACTTCAGTCCAGGTGGTTTTGCAAATGCTAATTAACTGCTCTTGACTTGAATAAAAATAAAAATGTCACATTCCTTTAAGGTAATGGGTATCTTGCCTGTCCCCTAAACCACAAAGAGCATACAGTGAAATTTCTGCTGGTGGAAAATTCTTCACTTTGTTTCCTCACTGCAGTTTCAGAGAAAGGGTAAGAGAAATGCCCTTTGAAAGCAGTTTGTTTTCTTTCTTTCTTTCTTTCTTTCTTTCTTTCTTTCTTTCTTTCTTTCTTTTTTAAATCTCTGTGCTCGCTGTGGAAAGCAAGCATTGTGGGTACCCACCAAAGCCTTTACAGACTCCTGCATAATGCAGTAAGCCAGGAGACCTTAAAAAATAAGGAATATGCAAAGTAGATAGAGCTTTTAGTTCCTGGTACACATTGCTGTGAGTGCAGAAGTACGAGTATACTCACTCATGGTCATAACTCATAACTGCTCTTTACGGAACGTGCCCCGTGACTGACACTCGGTGTGGTGCTCTCCAGTCAGTCCTGCTTAGTCCTCACACACTCCCGGAGCAGGTTGTGGAGTTCCGCAGCTTTCTGTGGGAGCTGCAGAGTAGGTGCATTGCTGCTGCTGGCTACACTGTTGCAAGTTCAGATTTGCTCCCAGGTGGATGTTACTTAGCACCCTTCTCTACTGACTACAGCAGGGGAGAAAGCAGAAAACGTTAAATGTCGAATATCAGTAGAATGATTAATTGTAGCACATCTACACATTTGTAAGAATCTCAATCTTTTCATAACACTCCAGAAATTTAAGGGCTGGATAGAAATGTTTGTGATAAGAACACAGGATACAGAAGTGCATACGGAGTTGGGATTGCACAGTGTTTAAAAAAAATTGCATAGAAAAGACTGGAAGGAAATCAGGGAAACTGGAGGGCTTAGCATGCGGTATTTTATCTCTGGGCAGGCTTATGAGTGGTTTGATTTCTTGCTGCCTGTATTTTTTTAAAAGAATTCCAAATTCTTTAAACATGTATTTTATAAAAATCCTCCCAGGATTCAAAAGGGGGCAAAGGTAAAATGTAGCTGGAATTTCTCATAATGATGTTTTAAGTTCGGGGCCCTAAAGGTCTAGATAAATATGCTTGAAGTTCTCTTGAGCCTTGGTTTCAAACATGGGAAACTTCTTATCTTTATGCTCTGGAAAGGACATGATGTCAGATCTCATTTTATAAAATAAAACAGTCTGTCATTAGGAGTGATATGCTAATAGCCTTTTCAGTTTGCTAATTCTAAAGACATAGAACATTTTGAAACTTTGTACGACTTGAGCTGAGGACTTCCCTATGACAGGTTAGGGTTCTCTGGTTGCAGCCCCAGGAATGGACTTGGGCTTATCCAAGTAGAAGAGGAGATTGGGAAGGATGGGGGTGGTTCACAGAATCGGAATGACCAGGAAGTGTTTCTGGGGCAGAGGATGCCTTCAAAAACTTTGAAGGCACCTGGGTGGCTCAGTGGGTTAAGCCTCTGCCTTCAGCTCAGATCATGGTCTCAGGGTCTTGGGATCGAGCCCCGCACTGGCCTCTCTGCTCAGCAGGGAGAGCCTGCATCTCACCACCTCCCCCCGCCCCACCTGCCTCTCTGCCTCCTTGTGATCTCTCTCTCTCTCTCTGTCAACTAACTAAATAAAACCATTTAAAAAAAATTGCTTCCCAATTGTTATTTGTCATTGGATCACTCAGGTGAATCTGTCATGGACGAGCATTCCCTTGGTTTTAGTTCAGAGCATGTAACCTGATCTTCCCTTCCAGGCAATGGGAGGATAGGGAGCTCTCTGAATTTCATGTGCCCAAAGACAGCAGTAGGTGCTGAGGCTGTTCCCAAAAGGAAAATCAAAGGCTTATTCTCAAAGGACCAGGAAAAGGCGATGGCTGTCTAGTACACTGAGACATTGACCATCCTCTAGTCAATGACTCAAAGACCATGACTTCATCTCTTGCCAGAGATCTCCAAACAGCCGTGATCTAGAGAACGTGGTTCCTGGTGTTCAGAGACGTCGTTTTCTGCCCCTGCATATCCATTGGGTTACTGTGAAACTGTCTCCAGATTAAATTTACCCATGTCTTTTTTTTCATGTCTGAGTCTTAATTATAGTCCGTGTCTCTACCCTTGACTATTGCCGTGGCCTTCATTTGTACTCTTGCCTTGAATCTCTCTCTCTGACTTCCTGCGGAATTGGCCAGACTATATTTTTGAATCCACAGACAGAAGAATGTCCTTTTCCTTTTTTATCAGGTTTTGTTCTGTGGGGTTGGGGCTTGACCACTAGGACTGTGGGAAATGTGACACGCTGTCGGTTCATCTTAGAAATGTACTGGCTGCATTTGTATTTAAGGCTCTGAGAAGTTCTGAAGTGAAGAAGAAGGCTGATCATTTGTATCACTTAGGATGCCTTGAATTATAGTAGCAGGTGTCTGTTCAGAGCAGCTTAAAGTACAAGATAACTTTATTTCAGATGACAGGGTGTCCAAAGGTGGGGAAAGTCCAGGGGCCTTGTGATCAGGGCCCCTCCTGTCTTCCATTCCTTTTGCCTTGGCTTTGCCTTCATCTTTGCATTGGTCTTTTCCTCAGGTTGGCTTTCTTTCCTGCTCAGAATACAGCCGTTAGAGGCAGCTGAAGTAATTTGCTTCCATGCTCATAAACCACATAGGAGGCAAGAGAGGTGCTGTGGTCTGAATCTTTGTAGTGAAGGTGGGGCTTCATGAATGGGATTCATGCCCCGATAAGTGGCGGCTCTGCAAAGCTCCTTCATCCCTTCCACCATGAGAACACCAAGGCACGGTGGTGATCCAGAAAACAGCCCCCCTCCCCCAACTAGATCAGCTGGCATCTGGATCTCAGACCTCCAGCCTCCAGAACTGTGAAAAATCAATTCCTGTTGTTTCTAAGCCACCCTGGTCTGCTGGGTTTTGTTAGCGCAGCTTGAACGGACCAAGACGAGAGGAGCAATCCATAGGGTTCCAGTCATGGGAGAAGATAAGGGTCCTTTCCTCCAGTCTGAGCCAGATCATTCCATGTGTGCCGTTGACCATTACCACAGGTTGGAGGGAGGGGAGGCTGATGGGTTACCAGCCTGGGTCTTCGAATTAGTCAGTGGCCGGGGAGGTAGGATTCTGAGGACTGGCTTAGAGCCATTTATGAATCTTTCTGGAGTTGGGGGGGGGGTCCATCTTCTGAGTCGGGCAACCTTCACGGGAGAGGTGAGGAGACTGACACCTCGACAAAGATGAGATTTCTGTTTGGAAGGGAGAAGGAGCGAGACATTCTGGTCAGACTGTCAGCAGTGTCCATGGTCGCTTGTTTGACCCAGCCTCTTGAGTGGAAAGCGCATTCTCAATGGTACATGCATTCCTGCAACCAGACTTTGTAGCACTTAATCAGGGGGATTGTTAGTAAAGTTCGAATCTTACTTTGCAAGTATCTTTCTTCACCATCAATCAAGCCTTGCCTCCCCTTCCTGTTTATCAGAACTTCTTAGAGCCTTGGTGCATAGTGTTGTATCAAACTTGGTTATCATAGTATAGTTACAGTGTTGCATAGTCTCTTTGTCGTAATCTTGTAGTCGGGGAGCCTGCAGATGCCCAGCCCAGTGTCTGGAATGTGGAAGGGTCTGAAGAGCTCTTGTCAACTTCATGCTCATAGCTCAGGAGAGATGTCCCCCCATCCCACCTCTTCCCACTGTAGCTCCTTCCTTTGTGCACCCACGGTGCTGTGGTTGTCCTCTTTTATCCCTTTTTTGCCCTGCTTTGATTTCTAGTCGCTGTTGGTCCTGTGTTCCTCTCTGGACTGGGAGCTGTACTGACGGGGGCTGGGGCTTACTCTTCTGTGTCCTGTCTGTGGTGTCCAAGGTGCTTATCAGGGTGCTGGAAATGAGGTTCAAACAGGTGTCAAAGTGGATTTTTTAAATAAGATTTTATTTATTTGAGAGAGAGCAGGGCAGAAAAGAGAAGGAGCACAAGTGGGGGTGGAGTGGCAGACAGAGGAGTAGCAGGCCCCCCGCGGAGCAGAGAGTCCGATGTGGGGTTTGATTCTAGGACCCTGAGATCATGACCTGAGCCAAAGGCAGATGCTTAACCGACTGAGCCGTCCAGGTGCCCCAGAATGGACTTCTTTTTTCTTTTTTTTTTTTTTAAATCACCACAAAATTGATGTTTCCCATGCTAAATATTTAGCTGTGAGCTTATTGTGACTTGATGATCTCCCAAGATTGTATTCTATTAGCAAAAACAGGACATGACGTAAGGCTTAGTTCTTATTGTGTTGCCTTCAATTCAGGAGTATGATTCTCTAATCATACGTACGAGTAGCGAAGACCAATGGACTTACACTTCCCCTTATCCGTATGCCATTGCCTAGTCACATATGCTGGGAGGAATGTGTAAGGTGTGACAACGTGGTGAGTAAAGGAGCCATTCATCAGGGTACCTGGGTGGCTCAGTCGACTAAGCAGCTGCCCTCAGCTCAGGTCATGATCACCAAGTCCTGGGATCAAGTCCCATGTTGAGCTCCCTGCTTAGCGGGGAGTCTGCTTTACCCTCTCTCTCTCCCTCTGCCCCTGCTGCTTCTCTCTCACTCTCACTCTTGTGCAATTCTCTCTCTCAAATAAATAAATAAATAAATAAGTAAAATCTTTTTTAAAAAGTGGCATTCATAAAACAGGTATCTGTTGACCACCTATGTCACCAGTCGGATCCTTGGGAAGCAGATGCTGAAAAGAACAAGTATGATGTTTGTTAGGAAGCGCTGTTAGCATCAGCACCTGTGGAAGAGATGGAAGGAAGTGGGACTAGGGGGAGGGAGAAGTTAGGCTGTGCTGTGGACCCAACAGAGGTCTCCACTGGTTCCACAGGGGGTACTCGAGCTTGGGTGTCTCCTCGACATTGTCTTGAGTTGGGGAGAAGGGACTGAGCTCTTACATCTCTGCATCAAACGGTCACTGGAGTTGGGCTTTCCCTGGAAAGCAACGTCAAGTGGTAGACAGCCAATTGAGGCTGGTCATCTGGCTGCATTCCTAGCAGCTAGGGAATAAGGTTTTCATCCCTGAAGGGGAGTCTGTTATCTGCTTGTGCCATATCTTATGCTAGAAGCATGAGAGTGGGAGAACAAGTAAACAAGCCAGGACCAGGAGTGGTGTGTTGGACGAGAGAGGAGTTGTTCATGGTACAGGAGAACATCACTGGGTTTGGCTGGAGTGGGGTTTGGAAGGAAGTCCTGCAAGCTGATACCTGAAGGGAGAGACCCTGTTAGGAAAAGGCAAGTGGAAATGGTGTGTAAGAATGCCTAGGGATGTAGGGGGTGGTGGCTCCTTCAAGGAAGTAAGTAAGCGCTCTATGTTGGGAATGTCACTGGGAATAGGGATGAGGCTTATCAATCAGGTGACTGTCTTGCCTAGACAAGACACCTCTGAGAGTGCCTACAGAATTGATGGGGGTAGGGCAGCAGATAAATAAATACCTGAGCAAAGTTTGTAGTTACCCTACTTCTAAGACATGATTCGGTCGGGATTTTACCCAAGGACCAGTGGTAAATTACTGAGTGATCATTGACCTTGTCTTTGGGGGTTATGAGCCTGGGTCCTGTTTATATCCAGGTTTATATCATGTCTCCATCACGTATGGATTGCAAAACTATAGACCAGTCACTGAGGTTTTATAAACCTCAATTGTGTTATTTGCAGAGTGGGATATTAATAATTCCTGGATTGTTATACGGTTTGAATGAATTAATACAACAAAGTACTTAAAATAGTTTCTGGAATGGAGCAGACCCTGCTGCTGTTACTTTAAACAGAGGAACAGCAAGGTCAGGTTTGGGTTTGGAATGATGAGTCTGGATGCAGAGCAGAGAACCAAATGGAGGGGAGCAAGCCTAGTGCAGAGACACTAGTTAGGAGATGCTGTTGGTTGGGAGACTAGCTGGTCATCCCAGTGAGATGATGGAGCAGATCTAGGGCCGTGAAGAGGCGGGATCTGCAGAGGTTCAGAGATATCAAAGACGTTGAGTCAGGAGACCTTGGTAGGACTTGGGGGAGCGGCAGGAGATACGCTGCTGCTTATCTTGGGTTTGGACCAAGTGGATGTGGATCCCAGTCACTGAGAAGAAGCCCAGGAGAAGGGTATGAGGAAGTCGGTGGGTAGCTGGGATGAGGGGCAGGAGCTTGGGACAGAGGTCTGGGAGGTGATGGAGCTGGGGAATGGTCAGCAGGTGGGTAGAACTGAAGCTTGGGAATGGGGGGAGCCGAGAAGAGTCCAGGACTGAAGAGTGGCCTGGGGAGGTGGGTGCGTGGCCGGAAATACTAGATGGGCTGGAAGCACCGAGCATACATTGGTAGCTCCGAATTTAAGGTAGAGTGTTACCCTGAAGGGAAAGCCTTGCTTCACCTCCTGTATTAGTTTCCTACAGCTTCTGTAACAGATTAACCCAAACTGAGTGGCTTAAAACAACCCAAAAGGATTTGGTTACTGTTCTAGAGACCAGAAGGCCAAAGTCAAGGTGTGGGCAGGGCCAGGCTCTCTCTGAAGGCTCTTCTGGAGAATCTATCCCTTGCTGTGGTATAATAAAGACAATCTCCTCTTTTGTCCTTAGCTCCTAACACAAAGATTGAAAAAAATCCTTGGGATTTCTGGAGCGATAGTTGTGCTTTCTTATGCTAATGAGGTGACTCCGTGGCAGGGCCCCTACATAGCTTTGGGCTGGGCACTAGTCACCAGAAGGACCAACCACATAATTAAAGGGTTGGAACTTTGGGCCAGCCCAGCCTCTGGGGAGGTGAGTGGAGCCAGAGTTCAGTGCTGAGGCCCATGACTTCCTCCATTGTGCCCACATAATGAAACCCTATAGAAAAGCTCTGGGTATTGAAGCTTGGTAGAGCTTCCTAGTTGGGGAGCACACCCATGTGCTGGAAAGGCACCTGAATCCCATGAGGAGAGGTAATGGAAGCTTGACCTGGCTCCCTAGCCCACCCCAGCCACCTTGCCCTGTGCATGTCTTTTGTTGGGTTGTTCCCGAGCTGTAACCTTTATCCGTGCACACAGAATTCTATTCCTAAGTACAGTGCTTTTGGTGAGTTCTGTGAGTCATTCTCATGGGTTATGGGACCTGACAGGGTTGTAGGAAGCCCTCAGTTTATAGTCAGCTGGGCAGGACTATGGATGGTTTGAGGACACCCAAAACTTGTGGCTACCTCCAAGGTAGGGGCAGTCTTGGGAAGTACTTTGTCCTTAACTCGTGGGGTCTGTGCTGACCCTGGCTAGTGTCTGAATGGAATAAAATTGTAGGACATCTGGTTGGTATCAGGGAATAGTGTCTGGACTTTCTCTTAGCTTCTGGTGTTGCCAACAGTCCTTGGTGTTCTTGGGCTTATAGACCCATCCGTCTCTGCCTCTGCCACCATGTCTTTCTCTGAGTATGTCAACCTACAGCATCCATGAAGCACACATTTCAACCCACAACATCATCTTTGCTTCTTGAATTCTGATTTACGACTAAAGCCGTGAATGACTGTCCCATTGTCCCAATCTTACTAACATTTCATGCCTTCTTAGGGAATTTGTAAAAAACCAGCCTCAAGTATTGGCCGTGTGTTCCTGTTTTATTTTCCCTACTGGAGTATAAGCCCCTTGGGGACAAGACTTGTCTGACTGACTTCTCTCTGTTGGCCTCATGACCTTCACATCACCATGCTTGGCTAAAAGTTTATTTTTTATTTTTATTTTATATTTTATTTTTTATTTTTTATTGCTGGATAGAAGTTTAATTATCTAGGCAGTGTCTGCTAGGCTTTCAGTGCTCTTTTTAATAAGTCTAATATTTGTACAGTGCACTGGGGTCTTTCAGATTCTGATACACCCTCTCTTGGGTGGTGGCAGCGGGCATGCCAAGTCACACCCCAATCCTTTCATTGTGCATAAACCTACCAAGATTGTTTTATAACTTTTCTGTACCTTGAGTAGCTACAGAGGCTGGAGTGAGAGACAAGGGAGCTTATATATAAATATGAATGTGGACACATACATATGCATATTAATTAATTCTTCATTTCCATCTGGTATGCTCCTCTAGCTCCATCTCGATACCCTTCCTGTTTTCTGAATTCTTTCATTATGTTTCGCTCTTTCCTCACTTTTACTTTTGCTTTCTTCTTTCTCTTTACCTTTTTTTTTTTTTTTTAAACACCTCTTTGCTTTCCACGAATCTTAAAGTGGTAGGGATTCTGAATCACGGTTAACCATTAGGGTCAGATTGTTGTGAGAAAGCCATTCAGTCTCCCTCCCCATCCCACCCCAACCCCACTGCATCGGAAACTCTGGTTGTATTTCCAGTGACACCCCTCCACCTGCCCTTATACCGCATCTCGTGGTTTTACAGGAAAGTCAGGATAAAGGACTCTGCTGCCAGTTGTTCTTTCATTTTTTAAGAAGATTGTTGGCCTGCCTGTCTTGATTGTCCCCCGTCTTCTTAGATTCTGTGGCATATAATAGAGGAGGGAGGAGATGCTGTGCTCCCTTAGTGGTTATCATCCAGGCATTTAGAACGTGCCTGTTGTATTTCCTTGCAACCCCCCACCCCTTATAACTATTCTGTGAGAGAAATAAGTGTTTTCCCCTCCTATTCAGTAAATGTTTATAGCATTCAGTATTGGAAAAAAAAAATACAGAAATAATCCTGGTGGGGTAGATTCAGCTAGAAGGGTGAGCAAGAGAATGCAGCATACAGCCAAGAGGTGCAGTGTCAAAGGTCAGAAAGACTTAGTGTGGGAGAGTGGAATGATCTCAAGGACAGTGGTAAGTGTGTAAACTTCGTGCAGTGGGAGCCCCCTCCACTCCCACTTTGTTTCATTTTGTAGGAGCGTGGAGTGGTCAAGAGAAGGGAAGAGATTTGCCCAGGTTTGGCATGGTAGAACCTCATTGAATCGAGGCACTGCCCAGTCCCCAACTGGCCACCGTCAGATCACAGAGAATGCCACAAATGCGCTGAAATTCTCTTCCCTTTCCTTTTGTTGCTTGAGAAGCATCGTGGAGGTGTAATTTGAAAGGGAGCCTTTGAGAGTAGCTCAGAGTTAAATAGGAGGAAGAGCAGACAGTCCGTAGGAAGGGGACCAAGCGTGCGCAGGTGGGAGTAGATGTTATTGGCACAGTGAGTGGGAATGGGGGCGCTTTGTAGAAAGGACTGTGTGTTGTGGAGCTTGGTGGAAAGTCAGTGCTGGGTGAGACTGGCGTTATGGAGCCATGGAAGTGAAGCCCAGGCGTTGAGAAAGTGGTCTGTTAGGCAGTGAGGAGTTCCTGCAGGCCCTCGAAAAGGAGGAGTGGGGTTACTAGGTACAGTTGTTTTTGGAACAGCACATTAGCTGCTGCATATGGGTAAATTGAAAAAGGGCAGCCCAGAAGGAAGGAGGCCAAAAAAGAGGGTTGAAGGCAAATCTGGTTGAGCCTCTGGATTTTTAGGCAGATTTCGGTAGCTGGGTAATGGTTTTCTCTGTTACTGTACATCTTTGATTCATCCCAAAGCTGTGTGTTTGAGCAAGGAATACAACCCTCTCCAGCTGAAAAGGTGTAAAAGTAACCATACAGCCCTTCACTAAAACTGCTGTGTAGGCATTTAGGTTCAAAGAGGAGGAAGCTGTAACTTGAGTAGAATGTGATGAGGGATTCTGTTAGGGTAGCAGTTAGTTGTACTTATCTGTCCTTGCCACTCGAAGAATGAATACATCATAAAAAGTTCCAAAATGTAATAAAAAGCTAGGAAAATTGGAAAGATGCTCCAAAGCAAGATTATTTTCAGGTATGACTATCTATGTGGAAAACTTCAAAACCCTGAACATAAATAATAACAATAGTAGATCAAGGTTGCCCCACTCAGAAGAAAGGAGTGAATATATTAATATTATATATAGATAGATAGATATAATAGACTTTAGATTAGGAGTGGATATATTAATATTAATGTGTTAATATTAATAATAATATTAATATATGGAAAACCCCCAAACCCTGAACATAAATAATAATAAGAGTAGATCAAGGTTGTCCCACTCAGAAGAAAGGAGTAAATATATTAATATTACATCTATATAGATACAGTAGACTTCAGGTCAAGGAAAATTTTAGGGATACAAAAAGATAGTGCATAATGATGAAAAAGTTCAGTTCATCGAAAAAGGCCTAATAAGCCTCAATGTGTATGCACCTGGAGAAGAGAGATTCAAAATACACGCAGAAAGAGGTGATAGAGGAGACAAACCCACAGTCCTGCACAGGGACTTCAGTACTCCCAGTTGTTGATAGAATCAGTAGACAGCCAATTAACAAGGATATAGAAGAACCAAATAACGCTATAAAGGAACTGGATACGATTGACATTTGTAGAACACTCCACCCGATAACGAGAGAATGTATATGCTTTTTTGGTTTTAAGTACATTCCATGTCCAGCATGGGCCCAAAGCGGGTTTTAAACTCATGACCCTGAGATCAAGACCTGAGCTGAGATCAAGAGTCAGACACTCAACCAACTGAGCCACCCAAGTGCTCCAAGAATGCATATTCAAGTGCCCCTGAGACACTCACCAAAGTTGACCATGCCTGGATCATAAAATAAATCTTAAAAAATTTGAAATCATGCAAACTATGTTCTCTTTTCATAATTGAATTCAACTAAAATTCAGTTACAGAAAGATAACTAAAAAATCCTGATGTCCAACAATACATTTCCAAACAATCCATAAGGCCAAGAGGAGATCTCATGGGAAATTTAAAAATATTTCGAATGAATATGAAAATACAACACATCAGAATTTGTGGGATGCCCCTGAACTTAGAGGGACATTAATAGCCTTAAATGTTTACATTAGAAAAGAAGAAAAGTCACTTGGCAGCAGTGATGACCTCCCCGACAAGAACATGCCCTTCATGAAGGATCTTCTGCACCTATCCCTGGAAGAGAAGAGGAAGCACAAGAAGAAGTGCCTGGTGTAGAAGCCCAGCTTCCTGAAGTGCCAGGAATGCTACAAAGTCAACTCTGTCTTGAGCCACACACAAATGGTAGTTTTGTGTTGGCTGTTCCGCTGTCCTCTGCCACCCCACAGGAGGAAAAACAAGGCTTACAGAAGGATGCTTCTTCAGATGAAAGCAACACTAAAAGCACAAAGAATCAACATGAGTGGTAAACTATCCCAATAAACAGATTATGGATACAAAAAAAAAAAAAAAAAAGAGAGAGAGAGAGAGAAAGAAAAAAAAGAAAGAAAGAAAAAAAGAAGTCTCTAATAATCTAAGCTTTTACCTTAAGAAAGTAGAAAAAAGTACAAAATAAAATCAAATTAAACAGAAGGAAGTAATAAAGAATAAAGAGATGACTGGTAATCATGACATAGCAAAGTAGTAGAGAAGATAAATAAAACTAAAAGATGATGTTCTGAAAAGATCAGTACAGTTGATCCAACAAAACTGACTAGGGAAAAAAAAAATAAGACACGGATGACCATTACCAGGAATAAAAGAGAGGATATCATTACAGACTCGACAAGTCCTTAAAAGGATTAAAAAATACTACAGACAACTCTGTAGGTAACTTGCAAAACTTAAACTGTACTTATTCTTTGAAAGCCATAGATTACAAAAATTCACCAAAGAGATAACTAGAATAGTCTTACATCTAAAAGAAATTGAATTCTTTCCAAAACAAACAAACAAACAAAAACCCCTGCAGGTCCAGATGGTTTCACTGGTGAATTCTAAAAAAACATTTAAAGAAATAACATCAGTTCTACACAACTTTGTTCAGAAAATAAGAGAGCACTTCCTACCTAGTTTGTGAAGGATTCAGCATTACCCTGATAACAAAACCAGACATAGACATTACAAGAAAAGCACAGACCACAGCCCTCATGAAAGTAGATGCAAAAATTCCCCAAATACCAGCAAATCAGATGCAGCAATATATAAGAAAAATAATACACTACAATCAAGTGGGGTTTATCTCAGGAATATATAATTGGTCAAACACTCATAAATTAGTGTAACCTCCCACATTAAATGACAGAAGAAAAAACAAATACTCATGTCAACTAGTACAGCAAAAACATATGACCACAAAAAAAGTATGACAAAATTAAAATCTATTCTATTCTTTTCTTCTTAAACTAGAAATATTAGGAACTTGAATTTTATATAGAATAAAATACTGGGGAATCTATGAAAAAGCTCCTAGAATTTGTAAGTAAACTTCTCAAAGTTTCAAGTTGCAAAATGAACGTACAAAAGTCAGCTGTATTTTTATGTACTTTGAACAATCGGAAATGAGATTTAGAAAACTTTAGGTAAATCTATTAAAACATATGCAGGGTCCGTATATGGAAAACTACAAAACAGTGATGAGAAAAATTAAAGACCTCAACAAATGGAGAGACAGATTATATTCAGGATTACAGGACTCGATTTAGTTATGATGTCAGGTCTCCCTTGTATTGATCTATAGGTTTAATGCAATTTCAGTAAAATTTCAGCAAGATAGTTTTGCACATACAGACAATGTAACTAAAATTTTCATGGAAAGGCAAAGGAACTAGGGTATTAAAAACAAATTTGAAGAAGAAGAATCTCATTGGAGGGGTCTCACTACCCAATTTTAATAATTACTGTAAAGCTACTCTAATCAAGCTGTTATAATCATCATCTGAGATCTTGATGAAGACATATACACTTAGATCAGTTGAACAGAATAGAGAATCCAGAAAAAGACACATACAGATTCGGTCCGTTGATTTTGGGCAAAGATACAGGGGTCGTTTGATGGAGAAATAATTGGCTTTTCAACAGATGGTTGAACAATTGGTGTTCAACAATGGTGTTGGAACAATTGGACCTCACATAAGTCATGTAGCATGTCCTGTTTTGTGTCTGGCTTCTCTCAATGTATTATTTTTACAATTCATGTTGTATGTATCTTCTTTAGTATTCCCATTGCTCAACCATAGCCATAATTTGTTATCCACCTACTGGTGGACATTTGGATTATTTCCAGTTTTGGGCTCTTCTCTGCACATTCTTATATATTGTGAACAGATGATTTTTTTCTTCAGATACATACCCACAAGTATAAATGTTGATCAGTTTTATAAAAAAACTGTCAAACATTTTACCAAAGGGTTTGCATCACTTTAAACCCATGAGTTATGTATGAGTCCAGTTCCTCTGTTACCTGTATCAATACTTGGTATTGCCAGTCCTTTGGATTTTTGTCACTTACTGGTGTGTTGTGGTATCTCATTTGGGTTTAATTTGCATTTCACTAATAAGAAAAGATGTCAAAGCTTCTCATGAGCTCATTGGGCATTCAGATACCTTCTTTTGTGAAATGCCCACATAATCTTTTGTCCATACTTAAATTGAATTCTCTGTCTCTTCATTATTGATACGTAGGTTTCTTTATATATTTTGGCTAGGAATCTTTTTTATTCGTAACATTCTGCCAGCTTTCGTTTGTTTTTCCTACTTAATGTCTTTTGATGAATGGACATTTTGAATTTTGACAAAATGCATGTTACCAGTTTTTCTTGTAGGGTTTTGTATCCCGTTGAACGAATCATTGCCTATCCCATAGAAGAAAATATTCTTCTATAGTTTCTTGTAGAGGCTAATTATTGTACCTTTCATAGTTCTATAACCCACCATAAATAAGTATCTAAGTATATTTTAACATAGTGGTTAATTTTATTTTTTTTTTTCTAGATGAACACCCAATTTCTCTGGCCCCATGTACTGAAGAGCCCATCCTTCCCCCACTGTATTACACTAATTTCTCAGCCCCAAGTCAATGGACAGTATATGCAAGTCTGTTTCTGGACTGTGTTTCTGTTGCATTTTACCCATCTTTTACATGTTTTAAATCTTTTGTAACTACTCCATATTTTATAACACATTTTAAAAACTTCCACTTAAAAAAAAAGAAAAAAAAAGTTACTACTTATGGGAGGTGGAAACTGTTTCATTAAGACTTAGCTTCACATTATGACCTGGGAAGTAGATTATTAAATTGTTGTTGATGCTATACTGCGTGCCCGGCATTATCATGAGAACACAAAAATGAGTAACAGGGCAAAACTATAAAACTACTAGAAGATAACAAGAGAAAACCTGGATGACCTTAGGTGTAGCATGACTTTTTTTTTTTAAGATTTGTTTATTTGAGAGAGAGAGTACATGTGCAAGTGGGAGTGGAGAGAGAATCTCTGTGCCAACACAAAGTCCAATGCTGGGCTCAGTCTCACGACCCTGAGATCATGACCTGAGCTGAAATCAAGAGTTGGATGCTTAACTGACTGAGCCACCCAGACACCCACTGACTATGTAGATATAAAACTAAAGACATGATCCATGAGAGAAATAATTGACAAGCTGGATTTTGTGAAAATTAAAATTTTCTGCTCTGCAGAAGTTCTCTTGACAGTGTGAAATCCTCTGCACATACTTAATTTAGATTCTGTGACTCTTCATTACTGATTGGTAAGGTGTTCTTTATGTATTTTGGGTAGAAGTCCTCTGTTTACATTACTAAGAACGCATCTGTCAGTTGTTTGCATTTTCTACCTTCTTAATGTCTTTTGATGGACAGAAGCTTTTCATTTTGACAAAATGCAAGTTACCATTTTTATTATCTTGACAGTGTCAAGAGAACAAGAAGATGAGCCACAAACTGGGAGGAAATACTGCAAAAGACACGTTTGATAAAGGACTGTTATCTCCAAAATAAAAAACAAAAAAACAAAAAACAAAAAGCAACTCTTAAAACTCACCAATAAAGAAAACAACCCAGCTAAATAATGGGACCAAAGGTCTTACTAGACACCTCACCGAGGTAGATATATGGATCGCAAATGAGCATATGGAAAGATTCTTCACATCAAAGGTTAAGGAAATGTGAATTAAACAATGGTGCAATACCACTGCACACCTGTTAGAATAGTCAAAAAGTGAAAGAAGCCAATCTGGAAAGGCTACATATTATGATTCCAGCTATATGAGGTTCTGGAAAAGGCAAAACTATGGAGGCAATAAAAAGATCAGTGGTTGCTAGGTATTTGGAGGAGGAGAAGGCATGAATAGGCAGAGCACAGAAGACTTTTAAGGCAGTGAAAGAACACTACGTTACTCTAATGATGAAAACATGTCATCATTGAGTTGGGGCTTTGTCAAGACACAAAATGTACAGTACCAAGTGTGAATCTTAATGTAAACTATGGACTTCAGATGCTAATGATGGATTAGTGTAGGTTCATCGACTGCGACAAATGTACCACTCTTTTTTCATAACAACATCTGTGGCACTAACGGATAGATTTTGCTTTCTATCTTCTTACATCTCATGAACTCTTAACTTGGTAATCTACAACTTAGTGTGATTCTCTAACATACTGTTCTGTCTGGCAGTCACCCCTCACAATTGATAATCACCAACAGGTTGTTTCTTGGGAGGGCGTGGTTGTCTTTGTGATAAAATGAGTCTTCCAGAGTCCCAAGTTCCCTTAGTACTTCCAATCAACTTGACCCTTAAACACTCTAGAAGGACTTCCTGTGATTTGTGTGCCTGCATCTGAGGAGGTAAGCCCTCCTAGAGGAAGTGGCTCCACAAGGCAGGTTGCTACCACTGTGAGTTCTTCACCACCCAACTCAAGTGGGCCCCCCTCTGGTCCCTCTGAATCCTGCCATCTGCCAGATCTATTTGTTCATGCGTTCTCCAAAACAATGGCATTTCTTTTTGTACTTCCCTCAAACTTCCACCTTCCAGCACTTTCACTCATGGCCACCCTCACCTACTCTCTAGAGGAAATTGAAGCTCTATTAGATGGATGGGATAACCTCATTTTCCACTGTGAAGTCAAAGACCACCTAAATATCCAAGAATTTCTCTCTTCCTAATGGAAGAGGTGTCCTATTTTCTGTCTTCCTATTCTTCAGTCTCTGCTCTTGGCCATATCTCGTCCTGAATCTTGTCATGCTAGCGAGTATCCCTTCTGTCTTCTGTATATTCAACTCCTCTTTCAAGTAGTTGGTTCCACCTGCGTTTGAATATGTTTGGTCCCTTCCATCTCAGCAACAAAACGTCCCTTGATCCTCTCCAACCCCCACTTACCTCTCCTATCCAGATTTTTGGGAAAGACTTGTTTGTATTCAGTGTCTCCCACTTTCTCTGGCTTCTGGCTCTATTCCTTGCCCACACAATTCTGCCTGAACTCAGTAAAATACCAAAGAGGCAGCAGATTTCATATTGCTAAGTTTCATGGACATCTTTGAGTCTTTATTATTTTTTCAGCAGCATTTGGTATTGTTGATCACTTTTTCGCAAAAGCCTTTCTTTTTTTAATCCTCCTTGGCTTCAGTGATACCATATTCTGCTGGTGCTCTTCCTGTTTTTCTGGCCATTCCTTATCTGTCTCCATTGCAGGAAATAATGGATTTCCTCATGGATCGTTCTATAATCTCTCCCTATGCAATTTCCTTCATGCCTTTGGCTTCGGTGATCATTCTGTGCAGATGACTCACACTTCTCATAGTCCTCTTCGAGCTGCAAATAGCAGATCCACAGGACTTTTCATGTCATGGAAAAGAATTTGAATTTTGAGCAAAGTAATAGTAGGATTTTATTGTCTTTTTAAGAAGATCAGTCTTCTTCTTGCTGTGTGCAGAATAAATAGAGGCAAGAGTGGAAGCAGGGAAACCTATTAGAAGGTTAATATCCAGAAAAGAAGTCATGGGGACATCTCCAGGGGAATATTCAAAGATGCCTCATACTCAACGTTTCCGAGGCTTATTTCACAGTCTTCTACCTGGGCTTCCCTACTGTAGTGTCTGCCATCACCATCTGTCTGGTTAGACTGCTCAGATACCTCGACCCCACCTGTCTTAGTAGTTGGGGCTACTGTGATAAAATACAATATACTGATTGGCTTATAAACATCAGAAATTTATTTCTTATAGTTCTGGAGGCTCCAAGTCCAAGACCCGAGGTACCAGCATGGTCAGGTTCTGGTAAGAACCCTCTTCCTGGTTCACAGGTGGCATCATCTTCTATGTTCACACATGGTGGAAGGGGCCAAGGATCTCTTTGGAACCTCTTTCTATAAGAACATTCATCTCATTCATGAAGACTCCACCCTCATGACCAAAGGCTCCATCTCCACTATCATCTTTGGGACTTAGGATTTCAACATAAGAATGTTTCAGGGACACAGACATTCAAACCATCATACCACCTCTTCCTTCCAGTTCACCATCATGCACTCTGGTCTCCTTTCACTGTTTTTTATACAGTAGCTTTAGTAGTCTTCAAAATGCAGATCTGATGTCATCCCCAGGCCTTTTTTTTTTTTTTTAAATTTTTTTTAAAGTGCTGTTTACACCACTCTGAAGGTAATGACTAAAAGCTTTGCTATGACCATATCAGGTTCTTCACAGTCTGGCCTTGATGTACCTTGACCCCCATTTAGGACAGAGTCTCTTATTATTTTTCTTGTAGAACCAGATCTCTTTCTTTTTGAAGGCTTCTCTTTATTTCTCAGATATATACTGACTTATAGAGTAATTTGATTACTATCTTTTAATGACATTAAAGACTGTTTTCCTCAGCATTCTCCAGAGAAACAGAATCAATAGGGTGTATGCATGTGGACAAGAGAGGGATTTATTTTAAGGAACTGGCATGTGTTAGTGGAATCTGGCAAGTCTAAAATCTGTAGGGCAGGTCAGCAGGCTGGAGACCTGGGAGACAGCTGATGTTGCAGTCTTGAGTCTGAAGGCAGTTTGGAGGCAGAATTGATTATTCCTCAGGGGACCCCAGTCTTTTATGTAAAAACCTTCAACTGATTGGAGGAGGCCCACCCACATTATGGAGGGTGCTGTAGACTGGATGTTTGTGTTCTCCCAAAATTCATTCATTGAGACTTGTTCCTCAGTGTGATGGTACTTGGAGGTGGAACCATTGGGAGGTGATTGCAGATGAGGGTGGAGCCATCATAACGGGATTATTGCTCTTATAAAAGAGACCCCAGAGAGATTCTTGTTCTCTTCTGGAACACGAGGACCCAGTGAAAAGACAGTATCTGTGAACCAGGAAGCAGGCCCTTACCATACATGGAATCTGCTGACACCTTGATCATGGTCTTCTAGTCCCCAGAACTGTGAGAAATAAGTTTCTCTTGTTGATAGGGCCACCTAGTTAGTCTATGGTATTCTGTTATAGCAATCCACATGGACCAAGACAGAGTGTAATCTACTATAAATCTACTGATTTAAATGTTACTTCCATCTAAAAAATACCTTCGCAGCAACACCTCGACTGATGTTTGACCCAAAACTGGATACCATTGACTAACCAAGTTGACACATAAAATTAACCATCCCAGGGACCATGTCTGTCTTAGCCCAACATTGTATGATCAATAGAAGGCTCTCAATAAATATTGATTGTATGGATTTGGGAGTGTTGAATTTCTAGATTTTCTTTTTTAAATTTTTAAATTTTAAATTTTATTTTTAATCATTATTTTTTTATTATGTTATGTTAGTCACCATTAGTTTTTGATGCAGTGTTCCAAGATTCCTTGTTTACATGTAATACCCAGGGCTCCATGCAATACATGCTCTCCCTAATACCCATCACCAGGCTCACCCATCCCCGACCCCCTCTCTTCTAAAACCTTTGGTTTGTTTCTCCGAGTCCATAGTCTCTCATGGTTCGTCTCCCCTGCCGATTCCTGCCCCCCACTTCATTTTTCCCTTCCTTCTCCTAATGTCCTCCATGCAATTCCTTATGTTCCACAAGTAAGCGAAACCATATGATAATTGACATTCTCTGCTTGACTGATTTCACTCAGCATAATCTCCTCCAGTCCCATCCATGTTGATGCAAAAGTTGGGTATTCGTCCTTTCTGATGGCTACATAATATTCCATTGTATGTATTGACCACATCTTCTTTATCCATTTGTCTGCTGAAGGGCATCTCCGCTCTTTCCACAGTTTGTCTAGATTTTCTACCCACAGTCAGCAACACCAGTGAGGGTGATGTGTTCATAGGTGCGTGCACTGTTCTTCCTGGTCATTCTTTGTGTTCTTTCTAAAGTATTTTTTTGCTAAAGACTTTTTTGATACAAGAAATATTTCTAATTTTTGACAAATTTGCTTCTTTGTAACTCACTAGTCCCTCTTAGTTTTCTTTTTTCTTTTCTTTTCTTTTTTTTTTTTTTTAAAGATTTATTTATTTGAGAGAGAGCACTCGAGCCTGCAAGGGGAGCAGCGCAGCCGAGGGAGAGGGAGACAGTCCCCAAGCAGACTCTCCACTGAGTGTGGAACCTGACATCCGGTTTAATTCTATGTCCCTGGGATCGTGACCTGAGCTGAAATCAAGAATCAGATACTTAATGGGCTGAGTCACTCAGGCACCCCTTTTACCTTGTTTCTTTACAAATTTTCTTAAAGAGTCTCATAAGGAAGCTTTATCAGCCGTTTGACTTAATCATTTGATTTGCTCTTCTCTGGTCTTCCTCTTTGTGTCTTTTTCCTGTTTTCTTGGACGTCGTAACCAGAGCCAATTTTGTGCCCATGTAGCTGAACCATGACTTTATTTGAGGAGATAATTGCGTTTTTATTTCCCAGTGCTCTTAAGTTTTATTGGCCATTTTGGCTACAGAAGCACATAGTGCTGAATTTTCTGTTGCTAAAACCAAACTCATTCTGGCCCCATCTCCAGAGTTTTCTATTTCTGTCACTGGTGCCAGACACTGAGACAAGAATGCTTGGAGTCATCCTTGACTTTTCCACCCCCACCGTTACCATTCAACTACAAGATTCTCTCGGTTCTTTCTTGAAAATATGGTCCCTGAAAACGGATCCTTTTATTTTTCCATTTCTTCCAACAAGCCCTCCTGGACTTTTGCATAATAATGGATTTATTATTGGTTGTTTCTACCACTGTATTCTCCCAACTTCAACCTGCTGTAGCCCACAATGCCAGGGGAGTGTTCCTGAGTGTTAGCTTGAGTATACTTTCTTCTCCCTGACACTTAGTCATGCACTTTATTTCCTTGCTTCATTGGACCTTCAGTGCAGATGGTTTATGTTCATATAACTTTTCAGATCATGGCCTGTATCATTATATATTTAATCCCCTTTTGGCTCTTTTTCCATAGAATCAAATGTGTTGTCTATAGTCTGTGTATTCTTATAAGCTGTGTCTTGTCATTTTGGGTATTTACAGGAATTGTACTCTGGGTCTCATTTTGTTTTAGATACATCACCACCTTTCAAATCTATCCATGATGCAGTGGGAACGTACTCTCCAGTGCTTCTTCTTTTTTTTTTTTTTTTTTTAAAGATTTTATTTATTTATTTGACAGAGAGAAATCACAAGTAGATGGAGAGGCAGGCAGAGAGAGAGAGGGGAAGGGAAGCAGGCTCCCTGCCGAGCAGAGAGCCCGATGCGGGACTCGATCCCAGGACCCTGAGATCATGACCTGAGCCGAAGGCAGCGGCTTAACCCACTGAGCCACCCAGGCGCCCCATCTCTCTCTCCAGTGCTTCTAATTGCTGTTTTTCTGTTATTCATGTCGCTGTCTGCATTTGTTAGAGTTTAGTACTTTTCTCTGTAGAGATCTAATATATTGGTTAATTTCTTTATATTTCATGGTTTATATTGTTCTTGTGATTAGCATATTATTAGGGTTTATTCTGTAGTTGGGTTTATATTATATTTGCTACAGAGTAATGAGATTGATGTTTTATAAGTTATCCTTTGTCAGCAACCTTGACGGAGTCTCTTATTCATTCTCATAGTTAGCTGTGTATGAACTTTACTTAATATTACACTGAACTGTATGGTGTTACTGATATTTGACCATTTTTGCCTATAGCATTATAAAAGCTAGCTTCAAATGTTTCAACCTAAAAATGATTATGCTTTGGTTTTTAAATTAAAAAAAAATTTTTTAAAGATTATATTATTTGCAAATCATGATACAGTTGTTTTTTTTTCTTATTTTAAACCTTTTAATTCTTTTCTTTCTCTAGGTCTTTTAGAAGTTTTAGACCATGTTAAATAGCACTGCTAATGAGTACTACAGAGCTTTCCTGTTAACTATATTTGTCCTAGTTTTTTGGTTCATGTGTAGATAATCTATCAAGTCTAAGAAGTTCCTTCTTTTCCTAGTTTGCAATGAAATATTTCCTTTGAAAAACAAAAGTCTCAAATAGATACCTAATTACATGGTCTTTATGTATCCACTGAGATAGTCATAAAATTTTCCTCCTTTATTATATATACCTATAGTCCATGAAATTGATAAATGATTTTTAAGTTGAATTATCTTGGCATTATTGGGATAAAGACTATTTGATTATGATATATTTTCAAAATATGCAGTTGGATTTGTTTAGTATTTTATTTTGGGTTTGTATATCACATTCATGAGGAAACTGGCCTATAGCTGTATTTTCTTATAATCCTTTTGTGGCTTAGAAATCAAGTTTGGAAAGTAGTCTTGTTAAATAAGCTTGACAACTTTCATATCTATTTTCTGGAACAGTATGTATAAGGTCAGTATTTTTTGTTCCTTCAAGGGGTAGCTCACCTAAAAATGATTGTGTCTTGGAGTCTGTCATCCTCAAGAGTAAATAGCCAGTCAGTTTGACAGCAAAATGAGCTTATTTGGGGATAGCAGAGAATTACAACTGGGGACATGCAGAGAGTGCAGACACCGAAGGACAGAAGCATCTTTTAGAGAGGAAAGAAGATGAGGAGAAACTGTTGAAATAAAAGTCCACTGGAATAGAGGGAGAGCTGGGGGCTCTGGGGACTTCTCATTGGCTGGGTTGCAGTGGTTCTCATTGGCTGGGTTCTGGTCATTCTCATTGGCTGGGTTGAGGTACTTCTTACTGGCTGGGTTGTTGCTGGGCAAGGAGAAACTTCCTTCCCCCTCCAGGGTAGTAAGGGGAGCTTCTTTCTGTGTAGGAAAGGCTTCCTCCTGCTGGAGTCTGCAAACAGTAGCAGGTGGTAGTGGTGAGAGCTTTCCCTTCTGAGCTTTCTGAATCCATTTTCAATGAGGTATCCCTTGTTCATTTTCACAGGTCCAAACTACCTGTCTAACCTAACCTTTACTGTGTTCTTCTATCTAATGAAAGTGACACATTGTTCCTGTTTCTGTCTCACATGTTTCCTCTTGCTCTCCTTGACCTAGTGACTCCATTTTCCTCTTTCTGACTCACCCTCCAAGGACCAGTGTACCTCCCAAATCATTCTTGAGCATCACCCTTCCTACAGCATTTGTTGTCTGTTTCACTCTTTGACCCTTAGCATGAGTTCCTTGCCTGATTATTTATCTCCATGTATTTAAGTGTCTAGGAGCCCTCCATGGCCCTCCCCTACAAACCTGAATTTTAAGCCTCAAACACACTGCTGGGAGTTTATTAGAAGCTCTCCTGGTTGATGGTGGCCGTTTGGTTATATCACACTCAGCTTTGGTCACACTGGCCTTTTCATTGTTATAATCACGCCAAACAGAGTCTCACCTTAAGGCTCTTGCACTGTATTTATTTTTTCCTCTCCTTGGAATATTCTCTGCATCATAGCCATAAGCATTTTTGTTACCTTTAGTAAATCTCTGTTCACATGTTACTTTCTTAGTGTAGCCCATCTCAATCACCCTATTTAAAACGACAGTTTCTGTCTCAGCATTCACAATCCTCCCTATGTAGCCTCCTTTATTTTTCCCCATGGCACTTACTACCTACTCACTGTACATCTGAACATATTGTTTTCTGCCCCCAACTATAAAGTAGGGTCCTCAGAGACAGAAATTTTGGTGTTTTGTTCAGTGGTATATCTTGTGTCTAAAAGAGTAACATCAAGGCTCCTGGGTGGCCCTGTCAGTTAAGCATCTGCCTTTGGCACAGATCATGGACCTGGGGTCCTGAGATCAAGTCCAGTGTCTGGATTCCCCATTCAGCCAGGAGTCTGCTTCTCCCTCTCACTCCGCCTCTTCCCCCCCTCCCCATGCTTGTGCGCGCGCTCTCTCTCTCTCTCCTAAATAAATAAAAATCTTTTAAAAAATTTGAAAGAATAACATAGTTGACACTCCGTATCTATTAGAATACACGAAAAATCAAACACACCAGCTCTCAGTTGAGAACTTGCCCTGCAATTTAGGCTTCCTACCACTTGTGGCAGCAGATAGGTACTCCCTGTAGAAGTCCTGGTGGTTGGAATTGGCATGGAAAGTGAAGTCTTCTTAAATATTTAACCCAGTGTTTTCCTTCTTTGTCTAAAAGAGCTGCGAGTCTTTTTGCTATGATTACTTAAACTCTCTTAGGTGGAGGGCCTGATTCCTTGTCTTTAGATGTTTTGCCAAAAAGATCATCATACATGATTTCTGGTGCTAGTGACAAGAGGGGCACTTCTGTGTTCATACCTGGCTCTCTGACATTCTGGGCTCAGCCTCTCAGCTGCATCCCTTTTAGATACATTGGGGAGTGGGGGATGGGGGAGGACTGATTTCTCAGACTGTCAGAGCTTCACTTTTCAGATAGCTTGCAATCAAGCCTCATGCTGCTTGTCATCACCAGGGGTTTTCTCCCTGGTCTGTGTGGTCTTCCTTTATGCTGTTACTTGGAGGCATGAGGGAGATGTGATCAGATTGGCTTGTAGGTCCAGGCTCACGACTTCTTGCCTTGGCACACCTGGGGCGAGTCATTGAACCTCTGGAGGTTTTAGACTTCCCTTCTGTAAAATGTGGGAGTCAGATTAGGGTGCTCTGTAAATTCTTTTCCTTTGGCTTAAACAAAGACAAATCTAGGAGAGACGTTAATTTTTTTGTTGTTGTTGTTTTGTTTTGTTATGTTGTGAGAGGGAGCTATTCCAGACAGCTCTCACCTGGTGTTTTTGCTTCATTTACACATAGTGATTAGCCTGGATCTCTCAGCATCACTTAGCAGCTGCCTGCTTTCAGAATGTGGTTTAGTGAGGCAGTCTAAAGGGACGTTATCCCATATATCTGAGTGGAGAGGTGAGGATAAAGCTGATTTTGTGTTACATTCCCCTGTCTTTGGTTTCTCGTTCACCGGCACCATTTCAGTGAACCTTCCTGGAGGTTGATTCCTGTTAGTTTTTTTTTTTTAGGAATGACTTATTGAGTATTTACTATATTCCAGCCGTGACCCTGAATTCATGCCATCTTACTTCCATTCATTTGTCAGCACCTCTTGTGAGGAAGGGGGTGGCGTCTCCTTTCTCAGATTCTGGATAACATCTCACAGTGGCACAGTGGCTCCTGTGACCTAATCCAGCAGCCACAGCCTGGCTCCCTGCTTGCCTCCTGTTATTCTTCCTTTATTTCCAAGCTATTTTTTAAAATTTCCAAATTATTTACTTTTACCAAAGGAAAGTGGTACGGACAGGTTGTAATCAGTGATCTGAAAAACCAAATGCATTTTTCCTTCTCCCAGATCATCTCGTGTAAGACAGAGATCCAGGGTGACCCCGAGGAAATGGAAAATTCCAAAGAAGCCCTTGTGGTTTCAGGGTCTAGTCCTTTGACAGGTTTAATTTAGGAAGAACCTATCAGACCAGGGAAAAACATTTTCAACTAGAATGTCAATGACCAAATGGTGTTAATCAGTATGAGTTTTAGTTGCAAACCTAAAGCCCGTTTGAGTACAGATTTACTCAAGCCCTTAAGATCAAGGAAGGCGTGTGTGTGTGTGTGTGTGTGTGTGTAGGATCTTTTTGTTCGGTTCAAACAAGATGAAGAATAAGAAATATCCATTTCTGAGCTTCGTGGGGAAAAGTAGAGAAGATAAGGCCACTCCTTGGGATTGATGTTCTACCTTGGTGAATAAAAAAGGAGAAAACTAGACTTCTCTATTCCTCTTTGCTACTATCTCCTGAAAAGAGTGATCTTCTGACTTAAAGGGGTTAAAAAGAGCTTCATTGATTTGGAGTGAAAGCCTCAGATTTTGTAAGAGATGCTTACTTCATTTTTGCCATTGTCACCTGTCCTCGTCCAGTTGCCCAACAATGGCTGGTATATTTTTCTTGAAATAATTTTAAAACATTTTAAATAATAAAACCTATAACTCACTATCTTAACAACAACTTCTTCTTTCTCTTCCTCCTTTTTTTCTCTCCACACCCGATGTGGGGCTTGAACTCACGACCCTGAGATCAAGAGTGGCATGCTCTATCAACTGAGCCAGCCAGGGGCCCCATCTTAACCATTTTTAAGTCTGTACTTCAGGAGTATTAGGTATACTGGCATGATTCTGCAAGAGATCTGCAGAATATTTTCATCCTGCAGACCTGGAACTCTTCCCATTAAACAGCTTTTCATTTCCCTCTCCCGCCCACCCATGGTAACCGCCATTTACTTTCCGTCTGTGTGGATCTGATTAACAGCATTTGTCTCACTGTGTTGGGCCTAGCATTTTGCTTAGCATAATGCCCTCAGAGTCCATCCATGTTAGAACATGTGACAGAATTTCCTTTTTTTTTTTTGTAAGGCTGAATCATTGTTCATTTTCTGTATATACCACATTTTGTTTATGTCTTCATCCCCTGATGGTCAGTTGGGTTGTTCCTACCTCCTTGCTACCGTGCGCAATGCTACTGTGAACACAGTGGGCAAAAATCCCCTTGCGGTCCTGGTTTCAAATCCTTTTGGATAAATACCAAAAAGCGGGAATTACTGGTAACCTTTAAGAACTTGTATTTAAGGACAGAAATGCTGGAAGAAGCAGATTTGGACTAAGTCATGCTAGTCTTTTTTTTTTTTTTCTTTTCTAAAAAATATTAAGAGGATAGATTTTTTTAATGTTGAGTTGCTTTGCATGCCTGATTCAAATCCCAAGCAAGACTTTTAGATGAATGAGTGGACTTGTAGAAATTTAGAAAAGGAAGCAGTGGTCGTTAGGATCTACCCTGAGAAGAATAAGCATACATTAGGGAGGCCGATTTCATTTTTTAAAAAAACTCTGGCCAGTAGGCCTATAGATGTGGGCAGATGGTAGACCTGATGCATGTTGATGACTTTGGCAAGAGTGGACAGGTAGACCTGATGCATGTTGATGACTTTGGCAAGAGTGGACAGGGACTTTTGATGCTACGAGAGGATGCATGGGATGATGGCCTCCTTAGAATGGGTGGTAACTGGAAAAATACCTTATTTTATACAGAAAGTTGTGAGTGGGACATGGTTTATGGGCCCTGTCCTGTTGAAGGATGGTTTGAGTAAATAATCGGGTTTATAGTCTCATAGCTGAAGGCGATTTTTAGGCCCCATTCAGAACTCATCCTTTGACTTTTCCAGAATCCTCTTCTGACTCACAGACTTAGCCACTTCTCTATCACCTTACGGCCACCCGTTTTGGCACTTCTTTGTTACTGTTCCTCCCCTTCCATTTCTCTTTGTTCATTTCCTCCTCATCATAAACATTTGAATAACACTTTATAAAAAAATTAACATTTTCTTAGAAAAATAAGAAAACCATCTTTTTGCACGTCTTCTTTAGGAATAATGCCTATGATGCTCTCAAGAAGTGGTGAGGTATGTTCCCCTGGACAATATTAAGTCAGAGAAAAAGTGGGAAGCACATTTATATTTGTGTGGATAGGTTCATAGTCGTCTTAAAAATCTCTATGTGTTAGATATCAAAAGTCTGAAAGAAAATACCTCCAAAAGTTAAGCGAAGATGTGACTCTTTCAGATGCTGTTTTTTTTTTTTTTCCTTTGGCTATTTCCTGTGTTTTCCAAGTGGTCGGCTTTCTTTTGCATAGATTCATCTTTGACTATTACATGCTTCCTGCACCAGAAACCGGTGGTGCCAGAGTTCTCCCTATGTTAAGATGAATTAGCCAGGTGGAAAGGGCACATGTTGGCAAGGATACAGAGTAAGGGGAGCCCTCTTACACTGTTGGTGGGAATGCAAGCTGGTGCAGCCGCTCTGGAAAACAGTAGGGAGGGTCTTCAAAAAGTTGAAAATAGAGCTGCTCTACCACCCAGCAATTGCACACCTAGGGATTTACCCCAAAGATACAATTGTAGGGATCTGAAGGGGCACCCACACCCCAGTTTTATAGCAGCCATGTCCACAACAGCCAAATATGGAAAGAGCCCAGATGTCCATTAGCAGATGAATGGATAAAGAAGATGTGGTATAGATATACAATGGAACATTCCTCAGCCATCAGAAAGAATGCAGTCTTGCCATTTGCAGTGACATGGATGGAACTAGAGGGAATACTCTCTAGTAAAATACCCTCTAAGTGAAATAAGTCAGTCAGAGAAAGACAATTATCATATGGTCTCATTCATATGTAGAATTTAAGAAATAAAACAGGATCATAGGGGAAGGAAGGGAAAACATAAAGATGAAATCAGAACGACAACAACAAAAAAGTGAATGAGTCCTCCTTATGGGGGTTGGAGTGTAGAAAATTGGTAGCCTCATGAGGAAAATTCTTTCTGAATTAGAGGTTTGGGTGCGGGAGGCCTTGAGATCTTATCCCCCAACTCTTCCTGTTCTGTTCCAGCTCCAACCTTTAAAACTAATTTTTACATGTACCCGGCTCCTTACCTCATGTCCTCTCCACCAAGCCCTCTTTGATTATAGTCTAGAAAATTCTACAAGTAGAGTGACAGCAGCAAAAAGATCCATTGCTTGGCTTTCTATGCAGTGGTTGACCAGCTGGCTCATTAGTTAAAGCTTGGCCATTTGTCACAGTCTGGCCCAGAACATCCTACTTTTTCCCAGGGACTTACCTTTACGAAGGTGGCGATCTTCCTGTCTCAAAACGGAGGATGCCTGGCATGCGTCTGTGCAGCACATGCTCCTTGAGCTGCTCCTAGCTCCCACAAACAGTGCTTCTGTGAGCTGCCCCCGTTTTCTCTTCATCGCCTTCTTCTGGGTCCTTCTGTACCACATCCTGTGAGCTTTCTTAGTAACAGTGAAATCTGGTTTGCTTCACGGAACGAGGTGCAGTGGTGTAGTCCATTCTCTGACTTTAACTGATGAGACTTGGTCCCACATGCCTTGTTTTTCTTTTTCTTTTTGCCATGCCTGACCTTGTTGGGAATTATTTATAGATTCTTGGCTGGATTATATTCCACTTCTGAGTCTTTCAAAGCAGGTGAGCAGAAACCTGCAAAGATTTAGTAGAGGTATATCACCAGTGACCCTAGGCTTAAAATAGTCTTTGGTTGTTGTTGTTAAAGAATGAAGAATTCAGTACTTTACATTTTTTTTACATTTTTGCTTTCTTCATTTTTTACATTTTTGTTTTCTTCCTGGCTTCTCTTGGGTTTCCAGATTAGACCTCATCTTCACACAGCTCATTGTGTATTTCCAAATACAGTTAAGGTGTTAACCCAGAAAGAAAACAGGTCAGGCCCTCACATGTATACGTAAATATTACGCTCGTTTGATTTATCTTGTGACCCAGATCAAAACTCACCTAAAAAGGATAAGACATAACCACCATTTACACTCAAATGTTTATTTTCTTGCAAAAATTTAATTTTTAAAAATTTTTCCCAAACAGTTGCAGAAATTTGAGATCTGCCCTACTCCAGCTCTTCATTGTTCTTTAGCGGAACATGTTCATTGTTTTTTACTGAACAGCCAGCATAAACTTTGCCATCTTGTCATTGGCTGTGGGTGTAGTCATTAAAATGTGGTCTCTTAATCACTCTTTTATGATTTAGATTTTCAGTGTCCAGATTGGTTTTTTGGGGTGTGTGTGTGTGTGTGCCATCAGAAACTTTAATAATAAACATTTCATTCTATATCCCCGTCTGATCTGATCTGTTTTAATGACCTTTTTGTGCAACCCCATGCTGGTTCCCCTCACTGTTTCAGTCTGGAAGTGTGCCTGTGGGAAGGCTCTGTAAGCAGTTTACCGTGGCCCAAAGGCCCCAGGATTGTCTTCTCAGCCTTGTCTTTTGGGCCCTGCCATGTCTTGGTTTTTACCCTCATCTGCGATGTAAAAGGAGTGGCAGATTTTTTGCACAACCTATGACCGACAGGCCTTTTGAACAACCTCGTGATGCTGACCTAGGGAGCCAAGGTCGGAGAAGGCTCTTCTGTTCATCACTAGTCGGTGACTCACCTCAACAATCCTCTAGTTCCTTTCTTTGATTCCCGGTTTCTGGGGGTATTCTCTTGTGTCCCAGACCACCTCTTCCTCTTCTCTGAGATAGGAGCAAGCAGTGGGTGGCCTGGGAGAGCCAAGGAGGGTGAGCAAGAAGTGGTTCTGGGTTGGCTCATGTGGGTCTTGGGGGCGGTAGATTAGGGATTCTGTTCAGGGCCCCCTTGCAAAGGGGATCTGGGTTTCATGTGCCCCAGGTGCTACCCTTTAGGAAATATGGTTCACATCAGAGACATAAATTAATGCCAGTGGGTACAGATAGTAAATCCTGGGTTTCTTAGTGGAGTCATGGAGCTGCAGGAGAAGCCCCATCCTCATAAACCCATGTTGCCCCCAGTATACCCTGACCTTTATGGGGAGGGGGTATCCTGGCTTGACTGAACCCCTAATCACTTCTTATTCTCATGGACTCTGACCCTGGCATCATCCCCTCAATGTGTGTGTGGATGGGTGGGTGTTGGTGTGCACACGCACGCGTGTGTGACTATATGTGTGTGTATGGTAGGTATCCTGTGTTGTCTCCAGCATCTGAGGTCCCTGTGAGCAGGCCGAGAGGCATGGTTACATCTGTTTGTTCATCCACAGCTGCTGCCCACCAGAGTTCTGGAAGCCCCCTCCAGGCAGAATTCTTCACACTGTGTAATACAGAGTAACCTTAAAATAGCTTACTTGAGGAAAGTGTGTCATTTCCACTTTGCACAGAGGCAGATCCTGAGCCACTGCTGTCTAGCTTGTGTATATAGGAAAGTGTGGCTTGGTGTAAGCAAATTACAGAGGAAATTGATGTGGAGAGTGAGGGCCCAGAACTAGGCGATGGGATTGCCACTGGCTTTTAGATTCTTCTTCAACTTGTGGTCTTTGCAAGGACATATTTGGGCTCTTTTTTTTTTTTTTTTAAAGATTTTATTTATTTATTTGATAGAGATGACAAGTAGGCAGAGAGGCAGGCAGAGAGACAGGCAGAGAGACAGGAGGAAGCAGGCGCAGGCTCTCCACGGAGCAGAGAGCCCGATGCGGGGCTCGATCCCAGGACCCTGAGATCATGACCTGAGCCGAAGGCAGAGGCTTTAACCCACTGAGCCACCCAGGCGCCCCATTTGGGCTCTTTTCATGTCTACTACCTGGCTCATGCGATCCTGGGCATGCTGCTTTACCTCTCAGGGCCGCAGCTTTGCATTTTAAAAATGGAGATCATTGAGGCAGATTCACTTGTTTTAAAGACATGAAGCTTATGTGATTTGGGGTGGGGGGAGCTTCTTTAAAAACATAAGGTTTAAACATTCGCTCTTTCACCAGATTTTCAAATACACCTACATGAGCGTGTTGGAGAAAGAGCATCCCAGGTAAAGGGAACAGTGCAAGCAAGGAAGTTTGAAACCACATAACCACTCCAGGGGCATTCTGTGTTCAGACCACGTGATTCTACGTGGTCTCTGGAGTGAGAATACGGAGGGTGGTGTGGTGCAGCCCTGACACTCTGATTTGGTGAAACATGAGAGGCATACAGGGAGTTGCTGGCACCAATGCCCAGATCCCACCCCATGAAGTTTAAGTAGCACACCCCTCCCCCCCAATCACATAAGCTTCATGCCTTAAAAAAAAAAAAAAAAAAAAAGTAAATCTGCCTCAGTGGTCTCCACTTTAAAAATGCAAAGTTGAAGCTCAGAGAGGTTAAGCAGTATGCCCAGAATCACAAGAGCTTGGAGGTGCAGCCTGGCTCATGAAGTCCTTAAAATTTCCCCAGGTGATTGGAATATGCTGCCAAGGTTGAGAATATGGACTGATTCTGTGTTCATTGGTTTCCAACCTCTGTGTCTAGAGTTTCAGATAAGTAGGTTGCCCATCATGGGAGCCTTGTTTGAAGGAATGCTGTGTGTGTGGCAGAGAACATCTGAATGTCTCTTCTGCCCAGTCATGGGTGCTGGGTATAGGACAGTATTTTGGGACTTGGCTGCCCTCTGTCCCTTCTTTCTGCCTTCCCTTGCCTTTTGCTCCTTGCCACCTTGGTTGAGCTCCCCTGGTTTCTCCGGTGTGTTTCTCCTTTACTCTCATGCTACCATCATACTCACAACTTGTAGGACACCAGCTGGGTGTCCTACAAGTCAACTCCATTTTGACATGATTACTTAGAGCCTCAGATCTCACAGGTGAAGGGCTCAGTCCTACAAGACTGCCTCCTGTTGCCCTCTCCCGCCCATACTTCAGATGCCAGTCACAAGTCCAGGTTGTCCCCTGTGCTTCGGACCAGCTGTGGATTGTGAATTCCCATGACCCTCCTCTATTAATCTGCTAGAGCAGTCTACAGAACTCAGAGAAACATTTTACACACTAGATTACCCATTTATCATAAAAGGAGGTAACTCAGGAACAGCCAGGTGGGAGAGAGGCAGAGGGGACGGCGTGTGGGAAAGGGCTTTGAGCCTTATGCCCTGAGTATGCCACTTTCCTCAAATTTCTATGTGTTCACAAACCAAGAACGTCTCCAAATCCCCTCCTTTCAGGTTTTTATGGAGGCTTGATGACTTAGGAATGACTGATGAAATCATTGGGTATTGGCCTTCCTCAGAGGTCAGGGCAGGGGACTGAAAGTTCCAGTCCTAGAATCTCCTGGTTGGTTCCCCTGGCAACCAGCCTCCTTTTTCAGATGGGGTCCTAAAGTGACCTGGTTAACATACTAGAGGACACTTTGATTGCTCTCATCACTTATATATTTCTTATTACAAATCACAGCATCAGAGCTTCCCATTACTTTGCTCTTCTGACATGGGGCATCTGCCATCACTCTTATTTTCTGTTGAGATCTGTTATCTGTTCTTTTATTTAAAGCATTTTTTCTTTTATATCTTTGAGCATGGCTGTAATGGCTCCTTAAAATTCCTACTATCTTATTCCAGCACTGAGTTACTCTCTTGGTCAGTTTTAGTTATTTAACTTTCTTTTGTGTTATGTCCCATTTTTCTGTTTCTTCTGTTTAATAATTTTGGTAATTATCCTGGATGATGTGAATGATGTACTGTGGCAACTGTGGATGCTGTTCTGTTTTTCCATGGAGTGTTGATTTTTTTGAAAGATGTTCTTGACTGCATTCAAACTCAAAACTCCGTCTTCCCTCAGTTGAAATTTCTACTGATTATGTTTAGTCTTAGCGAGGCTCCTTGGAGTCTGTTGTACGCATGGCATGGTCAGCAGTCAGCCAGAAATGTTGACAGTCTATATACAGATTGGAGGATACCCTGCTGTGAATCTATCATTTGACCCCTCACCTTTCAGCTACGTCGTGCCTTGAACTTTGTTCTGTGGTTCATCAGGACAATTACACCAACAACTCCTATCAAGTTTTACCTGCCTCTTCATGGTGTGGATTGTGGCCTTTCTTTAGGCAAAAAGCTATAAAATGAGAAACTCATTTTATATGAGTTCATTTCCTTCTTTTAGGTGCTGAACTTCCCAGTTTCTGCTTGCGCTTACTCCTTTTCCGGTGTCTGCTGGTCATCTTTTGATTGGTCTTTTTGTCAAGAGCGTATAGTTATCTGTGGGAAGGTGGGTCTGGTAGAAGATACTACACCATCATCAGAAGCAGGATTACCATATACTTTTATAAGATTTGCCAAGAAGCCAACAAAGCTAAGTTGATGACCACCTTTATGCAGAGCTGGGTTTGAATTCAGGTCTTCATTCCAAGTTCTCTCTGTCCTCAGAATTGAGAGCTTCTATTCAGTTCTGAGTCTTGGAGGGTCTACAGAAGATTGCTACCTAAGGGAAAAAAGTCCTCCCTGACACCCCCTTTTCCTGAGGGTTATCCAATTAAGCAGTGTTTTGTTCTCTGCAGCATATACCGCTTTATGACATTCTTGGGTATTTGTTTGCTTTTGCATCATCTGTCTTTCCTTGCTAGAATACACACCCATGAGTACAAGGATGTCGTTTGTCTTGTTCTTCACTTTGTGCACTATAACCCTAAACCTTTGCACAAAGTAAGCTCTCACTAAGTATCTTTTTCTGGTTTATTGAGATATAATTGACTCAGTAAGTGTTTATTAAGTTGGTCGATGCTTCATGGAACTGTCCTTCTGAGTCACAGGATATTTATCCATCCCTGGGAAAGGCTAAAATTGATTAAGTATCCCTCCATTTGTGATATTTTAATTCCTAGTGTAACTGTATTAACAGCTGCCATTACAGATACATAGGCTCCCTGCTCCCACCAACATACATACTGCTTAACTCAGTGGTTTGTGGAAGCTCTCCTTTCAGTGCAGCGAATGTCAGTGGAGTACATATTCTGTGCAAAGTATTGAGCTAATCCCTATAAATCCATGTGTATTGGGGAAAGAAATCTAAGGTTCAGAGCATCATAAGAAATAAAGGCAGGTTTTCTGGATTAAAACGAAATTGATTTACAGAAATATATTTAAAAATGTATCAGTAAAAACTTTTGACCTTTTTAAGATTATTTATTTATTTATTTTTCAGAGAGAAAGAGAGAGCACCAGCATGAGGAGGGGCAGGCAGAGGGAGGGGGAGAAGCAGGTTGTCTGCCGAGCGGGGAGCCTGACATGGGGACAATCCCAGGACCCTGGGATCATGACCTGAGCTGAAGGCAGACTCTAACTGACTGAGCCACCCAGGCGCCCCACTTTTGACCTTTCTAAACTCATTTTTTTCACCCTGTTTTTAGGGATATGATCTAAGAAGAAGAGTGTTTTCTAAGGAAATTGCCTAACTGGCGAATAGATCAATTTAAGGACACTGGAGAATGTACTTAGATCCACTTAGCTCAAAATTAAAAATCTTTGTTTTTTAATTAACCATTTTTAAATTGGGAAACAAGTACGTACATGTGGTGACTTTTTTTTTTTTTTTTTTTGTAATAGTGCAAATTAAAAAATGTAGCATTTCCCCAACTCTTTGATACCCTGGCCCTGGAGGCAACTACCCTTAACAGTACTTAGGATGCTCCGTTTGCTATGCATGATTCTGTGTGTGTGTGTGAGAGAGAGAGAGAGAGAGACAGAGAGAGACAGAGAGAGAGAGTGTGTGTGTATGTACACCCTCCTCCCTTTTGAAAACAACATAGGTACCTGCTGTGCACATTTGTGCTTTATCCATACTTATGCATACTAACCCGTATGGATTTGTTGTGCTTCTTTATGGTTGTGTCGTATTTCATCATGCAGATATGTAACTGCATTTATCCTGTCCTCTGTGGAAGAACACTTTTGAAACCAAATGATCTGAGACTAGAAAAACATCTGTCGAAGAAGTAGTAATGAAAATTATTTTTGCCGTGTTTCTGGTTACCTTGACAACCTGAGAGATGCCATGGCATCTCTCACGATGCCACTTTTGGAGCTGAATATATGAGTAAAAGAGACAGGGTTGGAATTAATGAAAAGACTAGATCATAGAGTACTTGAAGTGATTTCAGCTGGGAAACACTTTATTACTTCGTGCCTTTCACAAAGCAATTGAAATTCATTTTGACCGCATGTCAATTGTAATGTTAACTAGTGCTACGAAGTAGTTTTAAATGACCAGTCATTTAGGGGAAAACCTTTATGGTACTGGAGTGGAGCTGAGTGTCTCACGGCATTTTTAGGTTTCAGTTAACCCATTGGGCAACAGTGTGTGACAGAGTCGTTGAAATGGTACTTGGTTGATGGTGCCTCAGCCCTTTCTGAATTACATCTTTTTTTTTTTTTTAAAGATTTTATTTATTTATTTGACAGAGAGAAACCACAAGGACACTGAGAGGCAGGCAGAGAGAGAGAGAAGGAAGCAGGCTCCCTGCTGAGCAGAGAGCCCGATGCGGGACTCGATCCCAGGAACCTGAGATCATGACCTGAGCCGAAGGCAGCAGCTTAACCCACTGAGCCACCCAGGCGCCCCTGAATTACATCTTTTAAAAATCTGTTTTTAGCTTGGCATAATGCAGCACCATTTCATTGACCTAATTTGATTCCTAAAGTTCTTGAGGTATACATCTCTGTATCTTTATGTGCAATAATAATAATTAGGGATAACGATACAAACTGGTTTGCTACTGAGTCTGTTTGGATACACTAAAAAAATGCTAAGAAATCACAAGTGATTGGTAAGTGGAGGAATGATATCTCTCCAAAGTGGGAGTGACATTATTTCAAAGATTGATTTCCCAGTGTGTTAACATTCTCTTATACTAAGTAACTGGAGCTGAACACGTGGGCACACCCAGATAAAAAGGAATAAGCTACTAGTCATGATGCCCATTCATTTCCTGTGGCTGGGCTGGGGCAAGTGATTTGTCTTGGTGGAAGGGCTTGGGAGGGAGACTGTAGAGGAGAAGGTGTCCTCCTTGATCTTTGCGCCTTGCGCTCCTTTCTCCATAACTTCGTGAACTTAATCCTCCCCATCCCTTCCTTCAAGCTACTTCACCTTGTTTTTTCTTGTTATTCTTTTTCAGATTTTATTTATTTGAAGGAAAGCACATACGTGAGCATGTGGGGGTGGGGTGGGGAGGAGCAGAGGGAGAGAGAGAGAATCTCAAGCAGACTCCCAGCTGAGCACAGAACTCCACAGAAGGCTTGAGTTCATGTCCCTGAGATCATGACCTGAGCCAAAATCAAGAGTTGGACACTTACCTGAGCGAACTACCCAGGTATACCCCTCACCTTGTTTTTTGTTTTTTATTTTGTTTCATTCTGTTTTAAGGTAACGACCCAATGGAGCTGAATTTTTCAGAAAGAATAATTTGAGATTTAGTAATGCTTTGCAACCCTGCTGGTGTCTTTTTTTATGCTGCTTATGTTAATGCATAGGACAGGCTAGCCCAGACCCCATTTTTCCTAGAACCGTATTTTTCCCTTCAGTGTGCTGTGTCGCCTACTGATGGGTTTGCAGAACACATATCCCACCGCAGCGGGAGTATCTGTATCCTATAGCTATGAATGACATTAAAGTGATCAAACAACCACACGGGTATTACCCAGAACGTGATCTCGAATAAAGACAATTGTCTGTTTCTTGCTCTCTGCTCCTTACAAGCACAGGACGAAATGGATACGCAGAGTATAAGAATAGAGGGGAGAATGTGAAAACTCATTGCGTGTTCTTTTGTGAAGTGTAGCCGAGATGTCTTTCTGTTGAAAATGATATTATTAATAACTGCAAATCAAAGGGTAGAAGTACCACTCTTTAAATTGCCATTTCTCCTGGACTTCCCTTCCTGCCATATTTGGTATAGATTTCCAGCTTTTGAAACGATTTGTTATTTCTGCTTGGAAACGCTGTGTGCTGCCTCGATCACGCTGTCAGCATCAACCCACTCATGTCTCACTTTTTATTAAATTTGTTGATTGGGTATGAAACATGAGTATTCTTCAAGCATTCCAGCTAATACGTTTTTCCTGTAATTGATGCCAAAGCCGGCATTTTTTCTTCCCCTGTCAGAAGAGGCTTCTGGAAATTGGTTACCAAGTTCTCTGTAAATGTTCATTAAACCTATGCCAGGGCACTCGTCTGCTTCTGAAATCCCTGGTTTGCTTCCCCATCTCTAGCAGAGTCTAAGGTCCTTGAGGGCAGAGACCCATTTCTTTTGGGAAGTATCATATATTCTTAGAAGGAACAGAAAAACACATCTGTTTTGCAAATTAAATGTCGACTAGATTTTAGCATACAGATTCTAGCCCAGAAAGCAGTCTTCAGAATCTAGGTGCAGAGATAATTAAAAATGCATCTTTTGGATCGCCTGGGTGGCTCAGTGGGTTAAAGCCTCTGCCTTCAGCTCAGGTCATGATCTCAGGGTCCTGGGATCGAGCCCCGCATCGGGCTCTCTGCTCAGCTGGGAGCCTGCTTCCTCCTCTCTCTCTGCCTGCCTCTCTGCCTACTTGTGATCACTGTCTGCAAATAAATAAATAAAATGTTTTTTAAAAATGCATTTTTATGTAAGACAGAGAATGAATCCTTTCAAGGGTCCACATGTCAGAGATCTTTTCCTGAGGTTTGTGTCTGTGTGGACTTTGTCATATTCTATATAATGCACTTTTTAGAGTCTTTTTTTTTTTTTTTAAGATTTCTTTATTTGAGTGAGAGCAGAGAGAGCACACATGAGTGGGGGGAGGGGCAGAGGGAGAGAGAGAAGCAGACTCCCTGCTGGGCAGGGAGCTGGAAGTGGGGCTGGATCCCAGGACGCCGAGACCACGACCTGAGATGAAGGCAGACGCTTAACTGACTGAGCCACCCGTGTGCCCCTCAGAGCCTGTTTGAAAGCATTTCGGTGAACAGGGCTATATAACCCAGTGTTGAATCTGCCCCTATGCCCACTTTTCTCTCCATTCTGTTCCGTCACCTGCCTTTCCAGACTGACGCTGTACCAGTCTGTGGGTCTATGCATAATGCTTACAGTACTCAACATCCCTATACCTGTGTGTGTTCTTGTCTTGGCTTCTTAGCCTGAATCCCATGTTCTGTTTCTGGTTTGAATCGTGGTTGCTCCCTGGACCCTGATCTCTTCTGACATTAGCCCAGTAACCTGGTCTTCTGACATTAGCCCAGTAACCTGGTCTTGCCTTCTGATTTTTGTTCTTTTTGTGGTTGTGGTTAGGCTCTAGTGTTCTCCCTTTGGATGTGTCTGACCCCAAGGAATCCTGCTTTTGCTAATCAGTAAGAATTGCCCTAACCTAGACTCAAAAAGGTTCTGACCATAAACTTAAACGGTATTGGCAAGTCAATGGCTTTCTCAAATATTAATCCTTGCCAGGTCTGAAAATATGATGGGGTTTATTATAAAAGAGGAGCAGCATTTTTTTACTTTGAACTTTGCTTGCCTTTTTTCGGGCTGTATTTGATGGTGTGTGACCGTGCATGACAGGGCTGTCCAGGAAGTGTTGGTTTGAGTGGATGAGTCTGTGATGATTCAGTTTGTCTGTCATTGAAATGTTCATTTCATCCAAGACTGAAAAAAAAAAAAAATGCCCATAAAAGAGCATTCAGATTTTCCTTATGCTTCAGTTCAAGGCACCAGATTCACTTTTGCCTGCTAGGATAGACGTTGGTAAGCATTGCCAAAGTTGAATGTCACTGACATAGAAAGACTCGTCAAGAGATAAATCAAATATAATCTAAAAGGATCAAATTTTAAAGTCCAGAAAACCTAGAAGAGTCTGTCCCAAGCAGCTCCATTTTACAGATGAGGACAAGAAGTGGTTGAAGTAAATTGCCTAAAACTCATCCCAGAGCTGGTTTGATAAAAGTCGGGTTGCCACAGTGACAAAATTGTGTGCAGACAATTGCTTTTTACTGCGTGTGTTATGTATTAATGGGATCCAACTTTGAAACAAGAGACATGGGGCAGAGCAAAGTTTTTTTAGAAATCACAGTTGCCTTTACTTACTCCATTTCATTGACCCCTAAGGGATCCTTTGCCTTCTTGGGTGTAATGATAGACTTTCTCTGAGCCCACACATCATGGACAGGGGTCAAGAGAACATGAGGGGCTCTGGTGGCTTCCATGTCACCATAGGAAGATGCAGAGAGAGAGAGAGAGCCCCAGGGCTCTGTACAGTCTCACCCTTCTTCATCTGTCCTCCAGTCTCACCAGTGTACCCAGCCTTACTTTTTAAGATTTTCTTTTGTCACTTTGAGTCATTTATATGGCTCTAGAATTTTTTTTTTTAAGAAACTCTTTTTTTCACTCCTAAGATTTGTCATTTGTTCCTGTGCTCAGTTTGTGATAGGTTTTTCAGGGATTTGTCGATTTTATGTTTTTGTTTTTTTTTTTCAAAGAACCTGTATTAACTTTGGTGAATCCCCTTCTTGCTTACGGTCTCTCTTTTGCTTTTCTGTTTATATAAGTATAAATATTTATAAGTGTTATGTGTGTTTATATATTCATTCACAAGTAATATATTTCTGTTTATTCCGGGTAGTATATTTTCTATTCTGTTTGATTTCATCCTGCTGTTTTGTTTTGTTTTTGTTTTGTTTTTTTTTTATTTGTCAGAGAGAGAGCGAGCGAGAGCGAGCACAGGCAGACAAAGTGGAAGGCAGAGTCAGAGGGAGAAGCAGGCTCCCCGCGGAGCAAGGAGCCCGATGCGGGGCTCGATCCCAGGACGCTGGGATCATGACCTGAGCCGAAGGCAGCTGCTTAACCCACTGAGCCACCCAGGCGTCCCTGTTTTTGTTTTGTTTTTAAGAGAGAAATGGGTATGGGATTGCCTGCTTGGGTAGGGTTTTTCCTTTTTTTTTTTTCTTTCTTTTAAAAGGAAAAAGAACCTTTGTGGCTGTGGATTAAGCACCGAAAGGTCTAACGAAAATGAACAATGGATTGCCCAGATCTGCAAAGGGGCGGGAACGGATAACACGGAGGCCGGAGGAGAGGAAGCAGCGTGAGCACGGGGAACATAGAGACGAGCCACCCGTGGGACGGGCCCAAGGAGGACAGAAGCACCAACGTGAGGAAGGGCTGGGGAGACCCAGGCACGGAAGGCCGCAGAGCAGGAGAACGGTGTCACATCGGGAATATTTTTATGTTTGACCTCAGTCCCGGCGTCAGTCAGGTGTGAATTACCAGAATCTAGTGTAGCTGGAACCCTCTGTGGCCAGCAAGTCAAACGTTTCCTCTGCGTCCTCTGCGGCGGGGACTGCAGACCTGTCTCCTGTGTTCAAGCACCTGAGCTCCCCACGGATTTCCCGGTTCCTGAAATCAACCTTGTGCCACCTGCCTTCCTCCCTCCTCTCCCGGGATCCGGGCTTTGTCCTCTGTCTCTGCCTTGGGTCGCGTCCCCCTCGGAGCCCACTTCCTTGTGCGTGCTGACCTCTCTCCTGCCATCCCCCGGCCCTGACTAATCCTTGCACCGCCGATGCCCTCTGGTCTATACTTATCGTGCCTCGGTCTCCCCGGGCCACGCTACTCTTTGCTGCCCCTCCGGCTGCCCGTGGCCTGGCGCATCACGGGGCGGGGTGGGGAGGAGGCCGGGCCCCGTTTCCTCTGGCTATGGCAAGGGCGAGAGGCTAGATTTGGAAGCAGATGCGCTGGGCCACGGTGCTGGTGGGCAGGCAGGCAGGAGCCTTTCCCAGATGGCCTCAGTCCAGACGGAGACCGGCAGGGAGGAAGGAGGCAGAGGTTTTAAACAGCTTCTGCCATGTCAGCAAAGGAGGAGACTGAGCACCGTGAGCTCCTCATGGGCAAGGATCAGGGATAAAGTCAGCATGTGTTTGCAAAGGTCTGACCTGCAGCATTCTCTTTCCCCGATGTGGGTGGCATCCCTGAATGGGAATTTAGGGAACCAATGGCGGGGTGGGGTGGGGGGCTCACGGGCAGCTAACAACCTGGAAGCTGGGGAGGCAGGGATTTGAAGGTAACGGAACCCACCCCAGGACGGTGCACTTAGGGAGGTTCGGTGAGCCTCGCATCTCCAGACTTCCCGGTCCTCTTGACTTCATCCAAAGGAAGCCCCACCTGCTTGGAGAAGCCTCATTCTCTGGCCACATTACACTCTAGCAAAACGACCTTTGCAAAAACCATCACTGACAGGCCACATCGCCTGAATCTGTCATTTAGATGCGAGGCACAGTGTTTCACCGCGCCCTGACTGCCATCTTGCTTCACTGACCACAGGTTAAATGATGACTGGCCATCAGTACACGTGGTCATGGCCACTGACCCAGGCTTGAGAGCATGCTCAGTCGTCTGCAAAGCCTGGCAGGGACCAAGGAAGCTAGGCATTTCGAGAGGGGCAGGAGTGAGGTTGGAGAAGTTAGGAGTTTGGAGGTGGAGCAGTGTTGGAAGGCAGCTCTGATTCAATGGCTCAACCAACCCCAGAAATGAGCAGTTGGTTGTCTATTTAATTGTGTCCACATGACATAATTTTGTCACGTGACAGTAATTATGTCCACATGGCAAACCAACATAGTAGCTTTAGGGCCTCCGCAGTCTTACCCAGTAGGGCTCCTTCCTGGTAATCTCATTGTCCTGGAGAGAGGGTCAGTGGGACCAGTTCCTAGGGGACCAGTTTCAAGAATGCTTATGATGGGGACGCCTCAGTGACTCAGTCAGTTAAGCATCTGCCTTCGACTCAGGTCATGATCCCGGAGTCCCAGGATCTGGTCCCGAATTGGGCTCCTTGCTCAGTGGCGTGTCTCCTTCTCCCTCTGACCCTCCCCCATCTTGGGCTCTCTCTCTCTCTCTTTCTCAAATAAATAAAAATTTAAAAAAAGAAAAGAATGGTTATGGTGCCCTCTTCAGGCATGGCAAGCTAACTCTTGGACCTCCCTTCTGGTCCTTCAGGGACCCTCAGCTTTGACCACTGACTGCTTGAAGACCACAGCCACATCATTCCCCATTGAGATAGGGGGGAAGGTGTCCATGTGACCCAAATCATTGTTATAAAGCAAGAGTGAGGCCTTATGCTGCCATTCAAAGTTTATTAACTTATACTGCAACCGTAGTATTCATTTTACAAAAATTATAAACCCTAGGAGTCTAAAGGAAACACAACACTCAGTCCAGTTACCATGTTGAATATCCCCTTGTGATAATTTTGGTGTGTTTGTTCTAATCGATTTTCTCTGTACCTGTGTGTGTAGTTGTCTTTAAAACCGAGTTGGGGAAGGGGGTGCCTGGGTGGCTCAGTCGGTTAAGCATCTGACGTCGGCTCAGGTCATGATGTTGGGGTCCTGGGATTGAGCCCCGTATAAGGGCTCTGTGCTCAGCATGGAGTCTGCTTGTCCCTCTCCCTCTGCCCCTCGCTCTGAGTGTGTACTGTCTGTTTCTGTCTCAAATTAATAAATAAAAAAAAAAGTTAGGGCAATATCACATATAGATAGTTTTGTAACCTTTCCTCCATTTGACAGTACTATGACATACATGCACAGAAGAGAGGGGACAAGCTGTTGATGGGCACATCACTTATAATAGAAAACACTGGAAGCAACTTAAATAAAAATACATAGAGGACAGAAAGGGCAGATTTCAGGGGTTCCTTTGGGGCAGAGGTCCAGGCTATGGGTAGATGGGGAGAAAGGTCTTTCACGTTCTACCCGTGCTTTAAAAATGCTGTGGTGACCTTTGCAAAGCAGAATCAGTCCTTTGTTACAGAAACGGTGACTGTTTGCTTTGAGTCTGTTATGGGTCATTTATTGTCATGTTTTTTTCTCCTTTAGCATTTAAGAAGTTTGCATCATGAAGCCTTCCTACAGGCTGATTTCTGAATTTGGAATCATGCTGGGGAAGGCCTTTCTCACTTTGATTATACATTGTGTTTTTTTTTTTTCTTGATTCTTGTTATTTTATTTTATACCCTTGTTATTTTATTTTATACCCTTGATTCAGTTATTTTTTTAATAACGGATTCTGTAATCCAATTGGTATTTATTTTTCTGTGTGATCTAAGTGATGGAATGCTAACGTTGTTCCAACACCCTTTTTAAAACAATTAACTGATCCGATTTTGTGTATTTTAAATTCCCACACGTGCTTGGACCGCTTACTACTAAAATTTGTCTACATTTGGGGGGGTCAGTGTGTCATCAGAAGCCCACTTAGGGGCCCCATCGATGCTGAAAACTGGAGCATTCTTGTGTGATAACTTATCTAGTGTAGCCTGGGTGTTAAATGAAAGGGGCGGCTCTAACACAGAACCATAAATAAAAATAATGAAGTGTGGCTAAGAGGCTTGGAAATGTGCAGGACATCATATGTGGGTAAGAAAGCCCCATTACTGTGAGCACTGTGGGCAAAATGCAAAACAAAACAAAACAAGACCAAAAGATCCCCCCAGCTGCCTTCAGGAAAGGGGAGTTTATTGTAAGTTCCCAGCATTGGACACACTCAGGGATGCTGACCCCTAGGTGTCCTGGCAGCAAGAACTGAGCCACCATTAGAAGCCAAGAGGCCACATCTGCCATGTTATCCTATCTTTCCCTACAGATGGGCCATCAAAGCCACTGGCCCTGATGGGTCCATTCCCAGCTAACTGTCCTCTCCTGTTTAAAATCCCAAGAGAATGTGCTTAGTCCTAAAATCCTCACCACCCAACATCCATTCTGGCTGCAGGGATGGGAGTTGTCTGTGGGGGTGGCTGCTTCCAGAGATTTTAGGGCCGATGATACCAGAAGACTACTGAGCATGGCAGATAAAGGTCCTTCCTCTCTGCTTCCCTACAGGTCCCCTGAGAGCTATGGTTTTCTGCTGTTTTTTAAATGCAGTCAGACTATATATAGAAACATACCAAGAGGTAGCCTGAAGAAACTGTGAAGTAGGGGAGGGTTTTTTCCCCCCGCCGCATTTCCACCTTCACTGTCTTCTGTGGTACAAGCTGCTTTGGAAGGCACTTTGGGGATTGCCAGGATTTCTAAACTTCTTAAAAAGCTGTGATAATATGGAGGTTCTGCCTGTGAGCTTTGCACGCAGAGTGGGGTCATCATCTGCTTCTCCGAGCTTTGTGACCTTGGACGGGTTATGTAAACTCCCCAAACCTCAATTTCCCCATCAATAAAAGGATGTTATTAATAGTCCCGTCCTCAGGGGTTTTGTGAAAGTTAAATGAAGGTCAAGTTTTAACACACCACAGGGTATTTGCGAGGGCTTAGTAAATGTTTCTTGGGGGGGGGCGGTTTTAATGAGGAAGGATGTGCATTTTCTGTGTATCCCTGTGCCTTCCCCAGATTTTGACCTTTGCTTTCTGTAATTGTATTCTGAATATAACCTATCATTAGAAGTAGAATAATGAATATACCTTTTGCAGGAAAAAATCTCCTTTCCCCACCTCTTGCCAGATTTTCTATTAAAAAAAAGGTTGCCCTGCTTTTCTGAACCTGGACTCCATGCTGCTAATTAGCAGCAAAGCCATTTCTGAATCTGAGAGCAGGCCTCTTTTTCCCAGGCCCCTAATAATCCATCTCCTGCCCCTTCCTGTGGAAGCTTGTTCTTACAAGGACCTGGTTAAATCCTTCCTGCCAAGCCCTGAGTGGCTGATGACGTCTAAGAGGATAACATCTTAAGCCACTGAAGGATTGACCATTTCATTGTGGTATTTTCAGTATTGCTTCCCAGCATTTTTCAGAGGCCTGGGACGAGCTACCTTGAAATACCAAAAGTCACCTCGCGTGGAGCTCAGGACCATAATGACATGGGAATCCAGCCCCTATCCGAGAAGGAGAGTTTATCCTTTTGCCGGTTCCTGCATTGGCCAGAGCCCAAATGGTCCACTTGGGTGCATGAACTGCTGACTTGGAGAAAGATTTGGAGAACCTGCAATTCAGGACGGATTAAATATTTATTATTAATGTTCAGCTTAGAGAGTTAGAAAGTAGTATTTTGCCAAAAAGCCAGAGATACATGTCATGGACTGAATGCCCTAGCACACAGTGTTCCTCTAGCCGCTGTTCCTGGCCGACTGTGACTCAGCCTGAGTGTGACCAGTGCCCGATCCACAGTTCCATGTGGACCCTGGGGACCAGGACGTATGGGAATTGGCCACAGGCCAGATAAGGTACAGTAGGTTGTCCCCTCTCTCCTTCCACAGATGGTACCATGCCGTGCATTAAATGTCTGTGTTCCCAAATTCATATGTTCAATCCTAACCCCAAAGGTGGTGGTATTTGGAGGCAGAACCTTTGGGAAGTGATGAGGGCATAAGGGCAAACCCATCACGAATGGGATTAGTGCCCTTATAAAAGATCCCACAGAGTTCCCATCCTCCCCTGCCATGCAGGGACCTAGCCCAAAGATGGCGGTCTGTGAACCAGGAAACAAGTCCTCCAGACACCAGACCCACTGGCCCCTTGCTTGTTCTTGGACTTGCCAGTCTCCAGAGCTGTGAGAAATGAATTTCTGTTGTATATTAACCACCCTGCCTCTGGCATTCTGTTATGACGACCTGAATGGACTAAGACAGATGGGGGGGGGGACGGAGCCCTGCCCATTGCGTGTCCATTCTCTGAGCAGTTTTCCTACCGATGGTTTCAATTCCTGTGGAGGAAAAATAGAGCTTCCTAATGCAGCTGTCTGTGATGGTGGGATGGCTTGGAGCTTGCTGCCTTTTCTAGAAAATGACCTGTGCCCCTTTTCTTCTAGAACAGGGTGCCGTAGCTGCTAAACTTCACTTGTGTTGGTGGTTCATGTTACTGGTTTGTGTCCCACCCCATGCCAAGAGAGACTTGTGAGTTGATGCAGCACATATCATCCCATGTTGCTAAAAACTGTGTCTGGTTTTGGACAGATCCAGTTTTGGGACTGGGGTCACTACTAAGCACGGTATGCTCAGCCACTATTAGTGGGTTGGGGTTTGCTGCCGCTTACCCTGTCTGTCCTGGTATCACTGTTGTTACGTGCGCTCGGGACCCCGCAGGTTCTCCCTTTGATGTATTTTGAGATGACAGCACTTACTCCAGCTTGGAAGGAGGAACGGGAGTAAATCCTTATGCCAAGTCTGTAGTAAGCCTTTGGCTCTGTATTAGCCCACAGTGTGTGGGCACAGGATTCTTCTGAATGGAAACTTCCAACCAAGCCTGCTATGCTAAAAACACCCGTGTCAACCGAATAGAGAAAATGTGTTAGGGCTGCCATGTCTTATTCCCTCCCTTTACCTGCCCTTCCCTTCTCTGTCAGTTGTGATGGCACCCCAAAGTCCCCCAAGCCCAAGCAGAGCCTCCCACTCACCAGCTCTTCAGGTGCCCAGGAAGGAAGATTTGGAGAGCCAGCGGGTTCCTGGCCAAGTGTGTGATAACATCAGCTGGGACCCTACCTGTGTACAAGAACTCTAGCATCAGATCAGACTAAAACAATCTTCCCAGGGCCCCCAACTTACCTGGCCTTTTTGGGTTTTACTTGAAGAATCAGAGAGGGGGACATTGTGGGGAACTGGAAAACAAACAAACAAAACAAAACAAAACAAAAAACGCCAATGACAGGCTGCGCCTAGGGGTTGAGTCATGTCCCTGTGCAGAAGGTGTTGAAGTTCTAACCCCAGTGAGTACCTGGGAAGGTGAACCTTATGTAGAAATAGTCTTTGCACATGATCAAGCTGAGATGAGGCCATCCAGGAAGGCCCTAATCCAGTGTGCTTGTGTATGTGTCCTCATAAAGGTGGGACATTTGGACATAGAAGCAGACACATGTGCCCAGAGGGAAAATGGTGTGCAGACACGGGGAGACTGCCATCCACCAGCCATGAAACACCCGAGATGACCAGAAGCTAGGAGAGAATCTCCCTTTTGCTCTCAAGAGGAACCAATCCCTCCAACACCTCAGTTTCAGATTTCTGGCCTCTAGACCTGGGAGACCATACCTCCCTGATCTTGAGGCCCCTCCATTTGTGATACTTTGTTGGGAAAGCCCCAGGAAAATGATCCGGGAGCTTGTCCTAGGTCCCAGTAAGAACATCTCCCTCCCCTCCTGCCATGAACCCATTGCCTCATCAGGTTAGGTCAGACCCAGATGACTGCCTTCCTACCATCACTTACAACTTTCAGATGACTCTCCTGCCCATGTTTTGGGTTAGCACCCAGGACCCAAACACTGTCTCTCGACTCCTGTCGTTCCCTCTTAATGCTCCCTGAGGGTCCCGTTTGTTCTTTGAAGTTCTGTCTGGCTCTGCCATCCCTTGTTTTGAGCAGGTAGAGTAAGACACGCAGGTATGGAAACAATTGTGAGGCAGGAAGGCATTTTTTTGTTATACTCGGAGCTTTCTAGAGACAGGGCATGCCACACAGGGCCACACGGGGAAGCAAGGTGAGCAGGCAAAGAGAAAAAGGGGAGCTATGGGTAGGAGCCTTGACTTAGTTTAAGTGGGAAAAAATGGGCAAAGCAAGGTAGGCAAGTAGTACAAACATGACTGGATATTTTGGTGGGCTCTGGGTTATAGGGGCGGTCCTGTCCCTGGGGTGATTAGTGGGAAATAGTGTCTCTATTTCCTCTAATAAAAAGAGGAGGTGGGTAGTATAGACTCAGAATTAGTCAGTTTGCCTATCAAAGGCATGCAGGTAGGTGACTCATTTGTTATCTCAAGGAATTAGCCCCAGAAATGGTGGTTCTGGTCTGCAGGACCCCAAATGTCGGATCATCAAGAATACAGAAAAGAAGAAAACGTCGTTAATATATCGCATTATCCAGTTGTTCAGGTTGTTTTTTTTTTTTTTTTTTTTATGGCTATTTCCACCCCTTCCAATTCACCCTTTAAAGAATCCCTGAAAAGTTAGCAAGCCTCCTGACAAAGGTATTCTCTCCAGCAGTTGCAACATAGACTCTGTCTCTTGTCAAAAGACTGTCCAAAAACTCCAGCCTTGTTATTTAACACCAGACATCTATGAACCCTGTTGTTTAATTTCCATTTCTGCTTTCTTTGAAAGCTATGACCTTCAGAGGAAAGCAAAATTGAAATGCCACCAGGAGCCTCCGTTTTCTTTCCAGAACTTCCAGCTTCCGTCTTGTAGATGGATACCTTTCTTTTTTTCCCCTCCTGGTTATTTTCCGTCTCTGTCCTTCTGGCTCTAAGCTGTGATTTTCTTCAGGAAACCACTCCTCCCCTGCTCTGGGTCCATATGTGGGGTTGGTTCCACCCTCAGATTTAAGGGAGGGATGTGAATCGAGTCCAGCTTTGAAATCATTGGTTTAGGCAGAGCAGGGGAACCAGATTGGACAAGTCCGCTGGCATTTTAGTTTCTTGTTGCTCTAAGAAAACCACAAATGTGGGGACTTTAAAACAACACAAATTTATCATCTTACAGGAGGTCAGAGGTCTGACACAGGTCTTTTTATTTTTTCTTAAGGTTTATTTTGCAGAGAGAGAGAGCAAGCACATAAGTGGCAGGGAGGGGCAGAGAGAACCTCAGGCAGACGTCATGCTAAGCACAGAGCCCAATGTGGGTCTTGATAGCATGATCCTAAGACCGTGACCTGAGCTGAAACCAAGAGTCCGATGCTCAAACAGCTCTGCCACCCGGGCACCCGTGATGCAGGTCTTCCTGGGCTAAAATCAAGATGTTGCTAGGGTGGTCAAGTGTTCCTTTCGGAGGCTCTGGGGTTGGGGAGGAGTTAGTTTCCTTGACTGTTCAGGCTTCTAGAGTGCACCTATGTTCGTTGGTGGGTGGCTCCTTCCTCCCCCTTCAAAGCCAATAGCAGTGGGTTTCATGCCTCTCACATTGCATCTCTGACCCTCCTATAGTCCCATCTCTTTCTTAACCTCTCTTCTGCCTCCTCTACCATTTTTAGGGAACTTTGGATTACATTGGAGTCTCCTGGGTAATCTGGGATAATCTCCCCATTGTAAGGTCCCTCATGCATCTCTGAAGTTCTGTTTCTCATGTAAGGGAATATGTTCACAGGTTCTGGGGATTAGAGCATGCAGATATTTGGGGGGTTGGGGATCTGCCTACCACAGTGAGTAAGATTCATTCTGTGACATTTGCTGGGTCTTTTGGGAAGAGAATCTTGTTCTGCTGGCATTAAGGAGAAGATAGGCTTTAAAGCTGGAACTGCTGGCAGCTGTCTTGGAACTGTGAGGGGAGGGCGTGTTAGAGAATGGAACACATGCTGAGCAGAGCAGACCTGAATGATAAGAGGAACCAGGTCATGTCCTGATGGTGTCCTTAGGGTCACTGAAGCCCACTTAGAATTTTTAGTCATTGATTCATTCCATCATTACGTGTCTCCTCCTTGCAAGAATGAGGCTCAAAGATCACACAGATGGGCCATGAGGGAGTCCCTCTTTTAGCCACAGGGTGCAGCCATATATTGGGAACATCTGGTTGATACCCCACGAGCAGAATCTCATGGTAGCCTGCTGTTCTAAGGGTGAGAATTCTGTTTCTTCCTAGCCCCTGGATCCTCACCTCTCGCTTGCCTGTTAACGTCTCAGGTTCTCCTTAGTTCTATGAAATGATGAGGTCACGTGGACCATATGTTCTTGGTATCTACGTTATGAATGTTTATTAAATTTCTGCAGAATGGCCAAGCTGGCAGGATCCTTTGAAAGGTCGTTGAGCCCAATTTCCTCACTTAACTGATGAGGGAACTGAGACCCAGAGAAGCTAAGAAGCTTCCCCAAGAGAACAAGGATTTCTGATCGCTAATCCCCTTATACCACATTTCTGTAATTCCTTGACCTAGTTAAGTGAATTCCCCTAAATTTGTAAAATCTAATGTCATTCACTGAGATAACTCTAGACATTTGAGTCTCAGCCTGAGAACTAAGAACTGACATAACATTTAGCATGTCTTCTTTTGCTAAGTGTGTTTTTATAAAGTAGCAACTAAAGTATTACGCTAGCTTCCTCCCATTTTATCTCTTATTGGCAGTCATTGTAGTGTTGAAGGAGTAGAGGTTCTAGAATCTTCTTAAAGCCATCCCTTGGTCTTCTTAAAGACCAAGCAGAGATCTGGGGACAATGCCAAGTCCTCAAGAACTGTGAAAATTCTCCATCAAAGTATGAATTCTGGAGGATTCTGGGGAGGAGTTGGTCTGAGTACATGCCCTTGACGTCTTGTTTGGAATAGCTTGGTTAACAACAGCCAAATGGTGGCTATTCTGGTTACCTAATGTGATGTAACAAATCATCCCCAAACTCGTTGCTTAAAGTAATGATACGAGGTTAAGCCACTGGTATTGAGTTAGGACAATGTCTGTAGACTTTGGGGCAAAAATGTTGTGATGAGGAATTCTGCATCAAGCCCAGTTACCATTCATTTGCAAGGTTAGCACATTAAAGTCTTAGATTGTATACTCATGTAACTTATCTGTTTATTACTCATGTAACTTACTACTTATTAAGGGCATGGTGGCTTCAGAGTTTACTATCCATTCATTTAGCTGGGGGAAAACAGTTGGCAAAATAGCCCATCTGGTAGAAATCTCCAGAAACTGGAGGATAAGAGGCCAGAGAAGAGTGTTGAGTAGAGGATCCTGTGATGAATCTATAGTTTAGCCTGAACAGATGAGATCATGTTTACCAGAAATCTGTAGTGTATGTTAAGTCGTGATTCTTGTAACAAGATGGACAAACTGTAAGGGGAAAACGTTACCAGTATGGTGAAGTCAAATCTCAACCAAATTCTGGAACGAGGGGGTGGGATTTGAGGGTAGGAGAGGGCAATTGGAAAAATAAGTGTGTTCTAAATGTTTCTTTTCATGGATCACGGGAAGAGTGAGGAGGTAAAACAGCTTGGTGGAGGGGACATAATTATCTTCTGATATGTTAATAGAGGCAAATGGGCTCAATTATAATTTTAGGGGTAGGAAGTTCCTTTATGAATTGAATTGGGATTCTCCTCTTCTCCCCTGGGTAGTTGCCCTACATTGGGGAGAAAGCTTGCAGATTTCCATCTCATTGTCTATCTTGATCTGTTTGACCCCAGAAAAGCTGAGGTATGGATTACTTTGCCTGAAAACGTTTTCCGTGTGACCTCTACCCCGAGGATCCTCTCTGCCCTGGCTCTGCACCTGACAACGTCAGCCTAGACCCCAGTCTGCCTAATTTCATGTATGACTGCACATCTACCTAGGAGCCTTCCCAGTGCAGCTTGGAGACTGAGTCCCATTTGAGAAAGAATGTGGGATCATGGGACTTGGGAGAAACGATCGAAAATGTGCACCTCCCATCCCCTAGGCAACAGGATGGGTAACAGTTATAAGAAGGAAGTAACAAAGCAGTTGCCAGAAGGGGTTCTAAGGGAAGGGGAGGGAAGGCACCATTAGCATGGACACCAATATTTTGCCTAAAGGGGGCTCTTCTCTTTTCTCATGGAGGTAGTCAAGAAATAGCACCCTTTTTGGCAAAATAATATTTCATTGCCCTCTCATGCCTGCGTGCCAGAAATGCAAAGGGCAGGAAGCCAGTGAAGAGTAAGTCCACGTTTGTGGCTGTCATTAATTGTCCCCAAGCTTGGGTAAAACCTGCATGTCACACAGGAACTCTACACAGGGTATTTGGCCATTTTCAACGTCCTAGACTTAGACACTGGAGACTTTGACTTGCAAGCCACTTTCCGTTGGACTGGATCATGGGTTTATTTTTAACACTATGCCCAGAAGCATAGACCAGAAAAAGACCTTGGCAAGACATTGAGTCTGTCCTTAACTTCAGGGAGAATCACACTTAAACTCCACCCCAGAGGACCTTTCTACAATGACAGGTATCCAGAAAAATGCTCTAAAGGAATCCATTTGTCCTCAGGAAGACTTTCTATGTACATGCCAGGATCTGTTCTGTTGGTCACCAGACCAGAATAGCGCTGTGGTCTCCGACAGACAGAGGGGTAAAGTGATTAGTGTACGCCATGCTTCTTATGCTATCCTTTGACTCCAGGATCATGTTAGAATTTACCGGTAAGACCACAGAGGTCCACAGACCCTTGGAATTCACAGTGACAAAGGGAGGGTTCATGTGGATGATCCATTGTCCACTGGCGCTGCCAGAGAAAAGCACCACAGACTGGGAGCTTAACTATTAGACATTCCTTTCCTCATGACTGGAAACCGAAAGTCTAAGATCCCGGTGTGGGCAGGACTGATTTCTTCTGAGGCCTCACTCCTTGGCCTTTCCCTGTCTTCATGGGGTCTTCTCTCTGTGTGAGCCTGTGTCCTACACTCTTCTCATGAGGACCCCAGTCATGTTGCATAAGGGCCACTAATGACCTTGAGTAATGACCTCTGCAAAGACCCTATCCCCAGATCCTGTCACATTCTGAGGTACTGGGGTTTAGTACTTCAATGTATGGATTGCGTTGAGGGGGGGCAGCCTTGAGCCTTTAACAAATTCAGAGGTCAGATAGCACCAAGACCACATCCCCCAAAGCACTTTTGGAATCCCTAGGGAACCCATACCCATACATGGTCCATGTATGATGAGTTGTGAGAAGCTGGAAAATCACAAGACTTTTAAGAGAAGATGTTTAGGGGTGCCTGGGAGGGGTGCATTTGGTTGAGTGTCTGACTCTTGGTTTTAGCCCAGGTCATGATCTCAGGGTCGTGAGATGAAACCCTGCGCCAGTCTCTGTGCTCAGTGTGGAGTCTGCTTGAGACTCTCTTTCTATCTCTGCCAGTCGTGCTCTCTCTCTTTCTAAAATAAATCTTTTAAAAACTCCACATTTGTGTGCATAAAAATATAAGTATTTATAAATTATTAAAATTAACATTAATTATTAAATAATATCGTAACATATAAATACTATATGTTGTGTATCTCTATTCTTACCTTAATGGAGCATGAAATTATTTGCATAATTTACATAAAGAAATTCATATTTAAAGACTTACTATAATGAATATTAAGACATTCAAGGTTTAAATGTCTTGTTTTTCTGGAAGAGAGTGGTAATCTTGGGGCTCAGAAATGCCCTTGGGAAGGACTGATATTCTTGGAAGGACTGAAAGGGAGTAATGAAGAACTGGTAGGGCTTGGATTAAAGATTAAAAAATAATGCCTGGATATTTTGGGAGCAGCAGGAAAATTCCCTTTTTGGGACTTAGGGAAAAAGTATCATTTGGAGAAAATGTAAAATATATTCAATACTTCTAAAACTCCTCTCACAAATGTTTTGACCTTAGCAATATTAAGACATGTTTTTTTTAGAACATAGTTTGTTCATAAATGGATCATATGTAGCATATAATCCAGTTTACATTATTTTATATTACATTTTTGTTCATTTTTAAAGACTTTTTTTCCCCCTTTTTAAAGGGCAGTTTTAGATTTACAAGAAAGCTGAAAGGCACAAAATTTCCTGTATACCCCCATTCCCACACATGTATAGCCTAACCCATTCTCAACCTCACTCACTGGAATGACACATTTTTTTTTACCGAGGATAAACCTACATTGTAATTGCTCAAAGTCCACAGTTTACCTTAGATCCCCACTCTTTTTTTTTTTTTTTAAGATTTTATTTGTTTATTTGAGAGAACAAGAGAGAGAGCCCGAGCAGAGGGAGAGAGGGAGAGGCTGCCTGTTGAGCAGGGAGACCAACATGGAGCTTGATCCCAGGAGTCCAAGATCATGACCTCCACCGAAAGCAGGCACTTAACCAACTGAGCCACCCAGGCGCCCCAGTTCGAGCCCACTCTGGGTGTTGTCGATTCCATGGGTTTGGACAAATGGGTAATGATACATATTCATCCATGTCATATCATGCCACACTGTACTATCCTAGATTTTCACAGCCTTAAAATATTTTTTATTTTTCTAAATTGTGGTTAAATTACATACGTGAAATTTACCACCTTTACCATTTTTATTTTTATTTTTTAAAGGTTTTATTTATTTACTTGACAGAGATCACAAGCAGGCAGAGAGGCAGGCAGAGAGAGAGGAGGAAGCAGGCTCCCTGCTGAGCAGAGAGCCCGATGCGGGGCTCCATCCCAGGACCCTCAGATCTGACCTGAGCTGAAGGCAGTGGCTTAACCCACTGAGCCGCCCAGGTGCCCCTCACCTTTACCATTTTTAAATATGTAACTCAGCAGCGTTGAATCCGTTTGTTTTGGTCAGCTACCCTCACCACCGTCCATCCACCCTTCATCTTGCAAACACTGAAATTGTCCCCAGGAATAGTTCACTTACCCGCCTTCCCTGCCCCTGGCAACTACCTTTGTAATACATTTTATAATAATTACTCTGTGCATTGTAGAGGAATTAGAAAATTTAAAATAGAGTGAAACAGAGGACTGGCTAGTAACATTTTGATATATCCCTTACCATGTATTTTTCCCCTTCGTGTATCCATACATGTAACTTTTTACTGTGCCCCTTGGCTTGTAGCCTTCTGTCTCCCTTAGTATATCTTCAGTAACTTGACATGATGATATATGTCCTCATTTTTTATATTCACATGGAATTTAAGCAGTCCCCTTTGGATTTTGGTGGAAATCATTGTTTTTTTTTTTTTCCCCCCACTATATCCATATGGCAAAGAGCTAGGGACAGAAGGTTAAGTAGACGTGTAGACCTCCATGAACAATGCTCTGATGATCTTTCTATTGTTAACCCTCTGTCGACACTTTCAATTGTTTCTCCAGGATGAGTTCCTCCATTTCAGTTACTTCGAGGAAGGTTTTCTACATTTGGAGGCTTTCAATACATATTGCCAAGTTGCCCATTTAATGATTCCAGCAGCTGGGGATGGGCCTGCCTGTTTTCCATCTCCAGTAGTCCTGGGGATTGTTCCTTAAAAAAACAAAAAATAATAGATGGATGTGGTTCTAAAAAATCAAGTTGTAGGGAAGGACTTGCAATGAAAAGGTATCCACCCTCCCACCCTGATGCCGTTGCCAACCCCGCTCTCTGGAGGCAATTGTGTTTAATGGCTTCTGTTTTTAGTTCCTCTGGTGGTTTGCCTCCCACACCGCTCAACAAAGGTTTATATTGCTAGTTCTCGCTCATACCCCCACATACACACGTTACACACCATTGACTTCCTGTTGGGGAGAGGAGGTTCGATTCTGGCACCCACATTCCCCTCAGTACCTGCTTTTTAAGTCAATGTCACGCCATTTTACTTGTTACATTTAAGCCACTCTGCTGTGGATGGTCCAGATTCTCTTAACTGGCTTTGGGGAGTGTCGATTCACCTCTCCCTCTCCAGTCCTGGCTTCTCTCAACTGTTTTCTTTTCCTCTTCCTCCCCTGCTGCCCTTTTTTAAAGGTTATGGGGGTGGGGGCAAGAGAGAGCAGGGGGAGGGGCAAAGGGAGACAGAGAAGCAGATTCCCCACTGAGCACAGAGCCTGATGTGGGGCTTAACCCTAGGACCCTGAGATCATGACCTGAGCTGAAATAGTCAGACGCCTAGGGGCGCCTGGGTGGCTCAGTTGTTAAGTGACTACCTTCAGCTCAGGTCATGATCCCAGGTTCCAGGGATCAAGCCCCGTATTAGGGTCCCTGCTCAGTGGGAAGCCAGCTTCTCCCTCTCCTACTCCCTCTGCTTGTGTTCATTTCTCACCCCCCCCCAAATAAGTAAAATACTTTTTTTTAAAAAAATGGGACGCTTAAACGACTAAACCTCCCAAGCACCCCTCTTTCCTTTCTTTCCTTTACCTTCATCCTTTCCTCTTTTTCACTTTTACATTATTTCTCTCCTGGGATCATCATGATTAAGTCTTCCCTGCTTTGTCCTAGCTTGATTGTAAAAGTTCAAAAATCAATCAAGTGCTTATATGGCTACTTCAGTGTTGTGGATTGCAGAGCCCAGTACTATGTCAATGACATTTCCCGTTCTGGAGACCTGATCACATAGAGGGGAATAGTGCCAAGGCTACATGGAAATCCTTTTTTTAATGTTCTACCAAATTATTCAATCATGCACCACTTTACTTTGATTCATATTCAAATTCTATCATTTTGGGGGGTATCCCCCTACTGGAATTGTGTGAATTACCCTTTTTCCTTTGTTCCTAGTGGGAGAATCCTATGCTTTCATACCTTCCAACTTACTCATTCCATCTATTATTTTAATTGTGTTCTTCACTTTGGAGGCTGCTGAATTTTGATGTGGATTTGCTACTTTTTAAGCCTCTTGCATACTGGACATCCTTCTGCTGCTCTCAGGTTTAGTTCTCTCTTACTTGGTTCAAGTTTTACCCTGATTTTTCTGGAGCGCATCCCTAAAGAGTTTTCTCAGAAAAGAAGGTTCTCTCTTTTTCTGTCTCTACAAATGATTTTGTTTTGCTGGCAAGTTACCATAGTGTGTGTGTGTGTGTGTGTGTGTGTGTGTGTGTGTATTTTAGGTTGAAATGGATGCTCAGTAAGAACTTTGGAATTGTCCTGTTTTATTCTTACACCAGTTCTTGCTTATAATTTCCACATCTGGTCTGATGTGATGGCTGCAGCTTTGGTGGTATCCTCCTCTCCACAAGCTTTTGAGGATCTCTCCTTCATTTCCAGGCTGCATCTGACTGCTCAGATCCTTGCACTTGGAGGACTTGAGTGTGTCTTCGGTTCTCAGAAAATTTCTGTCTGTCTGTCTGTCTCTCTTTTAAAATAACTTTCCATTCTGCAGCATCTGGCTGACTTGGTCACTGGAACATGTGACTCTTGATCATGGGACCATGGTTTCAAGCCCCATGTTGGGTGTAGAGGTTATTTAAAAATAAACTCTTAAAAAAAGTAATTTCCCATTTTTCTCCTCTCTTTCCCCACCTACCCTCCCCCCACCCCAGGGGACTAGTATTATAATTTACTTTCAGAAGTTTTTCCTATGTCCTACTTGTTCTTTTCTCTTCACCCTTAATTTCCAAGAGGGAATTTTCCTCTCCCTCACCTAATCCTCTGTTTTATAGCCTTTTGTTGTGCTAAGGGGCTGCCTGTGGTGGTTTCTCCGCCATTTTGGATCTTCTCCCATGTCTCTGCGTGGCAGATCCTACTAAACCCTCAGTGCCTACCAGTGCCACCCCCTCAGGATGGCTGCAGCCCCCCTCCCTCTGGTATACATCCTGGTATAGCTTGTTGTTCTGTGAGGACATTTAGGGAAAAGTTAATATGATGATTTTAAGACTGGAGAACTATGGGCAATTTCAGGAATAACAAATAATTATGCTTTTACTCAGGATAAAATCAGTTGTAGGATGAAATCCCCCATGGGTAGTATATTAAGCAAGGATTGTATTGAGCTGTTGTAACAGAGAATCCACTTAGGATGGCGATGTACAGGGTTTATTACTCTCAGAAATAAGTCCATGTATAAGTGGTGGTTGGATCAATGACTCAGTGATGACAGGCCCATCATCTCTTCATTTCTCTGTGTCTCTTTCTTTTAAGATTTTATTTATTAGAGAGCATGAGCAGGGGGAGGGGCAGAGGGACAAGCAGACTTCCTGCTTAGGGGAGCCCCTTCTGGGGCTCTGAGATCATGACAAGAGCCAAAGGCAGATGCTTAACTGACTGAGCCACCTAGGCATCCCCCTTTCTTTCTCTTTGCCACTCTTTCATGGTTATAGGATGGCTGCCATCACTCTTGCCATCATGTCTGCATTCAAAACAGGAAGAAGTGACAGTGCTCCACACTGTATCCTGTTCGTTTTTAGTGGGGATGCAGAGCTTTTCTGGATGACCCTGTAGCATACTTCTGCTTTTGTCTCATGGCCTGGGACTAGGTCCCATGGGTACTCCAAATTTCAGGGGGCACTGGGACCATATTGGCCTTCTACCTTCTGTAGCAAAGAAGGCAATGGTGGAGAGCGGCTTTAGGAGGGCCAGGTAATGGAGTCTACCATAAGAAGCGGGGCAGGGCAAGACAGTGAGCAAAAGCAGTTGGGTCCAATTATATCAAGGTTGCACTCCATCTTTTTTTTTTTTTTTTTAAGATTTTATTTATTTGACACACAGAGAGAGATCACAAGTAGGCAGAGAGGCAGGCAGAGAGAGAGGGGGAAGCAGGCTCCCTGCTGAGGAGAAAGCCTGATGTGGGACTCGATCCCAGAACCCTGGGATCATGACCTGAGCCGAAAGCAGAGGCCCAACCCACTGAGTCACCCGGGTGCCCTGCATCCATCTTAATAGTCATTTACAGAATGTGGGCATCCCCCTGCTCTTTGGAAGTTCTCATTGTGCCAATTGGCTTTTACAAAAGTCCCACAGTAGCACCTGTTTTTGCTAACTGAAAGGAAATCCAAAGCCTATTTTTGCATTTATGAAAAAAGGTGAAAAAAAAAATAGTGTTCAGCATCGGTCTTGCAGCAAGCCCTTCGGGAGGCATCTCGAGTGACCCCGCCACCCTCCTTCCCAGAAACTACACTCAGCATCTCAGCGTCCAGCTGCCATAGCCTTGAACTCCGTCTGGGGGGCATCTGTGCTTTCTCTCGATTCATTTTGTGCTTCTGTTGGCAAGAGGTGTCCTCAGATATCAGCAAGATGTGTCCTCAGATACCAGAAACACTGAAGGGAGGTTATTTTTTTGGATCTGGGAATGGCACAGACGTTTTCTCTGGGTAAATTCATGCTTCTTCCTTTTACCTCATTTCAGCTTAGGAAAGGCTTCTCAGGACTGCTGTGGTTTTGGATGGGAAGCGAAGCCTGCGCTCGCTTTGTCTCCGTACTGTGCTAGGGCGGGGGCGTTGCTGCGTCCCAGTGGGAACAAGGGAAAGTGAGGGGTGCATAGAGTTGATCAGGCAGGGTAGGGTAGGAGAGGGACGGAATGAATCGGATGGCTGGGAGTCGAAGAATGGAGATAGCTTAAAGGACCTTGAAGAGCTAAATTGTTGAGTCAGAGTGGGATTTTCCAGAACAGGGATTTTAAGATTTTATTCTCTGCACCATTCTTAACAGGCTTCAGAATCATCTGGAGGGCTACTTAAAACACAGACTGCGGGGCCTCCCTCCCAGAATTTCTGACTCAGTAGGTCTGAGCTAGTGCTGGAGAACGTACATTTCTAAGAAATTTCAAAGTGACGCTGATGCTGTAAATCCGGGGACGTACCCTTTGGCATGTTGTACTAAGGCTGTGATGATGATAGTAATCTCATTTTCTTACCCCCTCCTCCCAAATAGGTATAATAACACCTAGGTTTTTAAAGGAATGAGGGACTGGATAAACTGTATTTTCTGTATCTTTGATGCTTCTGTATCCCCAGCCTCACTAACCTGGCAGATGCCGCCCCTCCCAGGGCCAGCTAGTTTCTAAAAATAGCAAACAACTAGCCTGCAAGCACATCTTTGAAATGCAGACCAACCAATCCTAAATCCTAAATCCTGCCTCCACCCATCCACCCACCCTCCCTCCACCTTGTATCAGGCTCTTGCAGTCTGGACACTGTCCTCTGCCTTAAATCACCCAGGGCCAGGTAATAGACACCTAGGGACCACCACCTGAATAGCCCAGAGCCGCCCCCCCCCCCCAAATTATTCAAACTATCCTGTCCTAAAGCTGCTCAGTTGGCTCCCCTTTACCTCCCTTATTCCTTCCTATGAAAACTACAATCAGGGCTGTTACCCCCCCCCCCCATTGTAGGAATCTACAAGCATACATTTCTTCATGGCCGTCAATTTCATGGCTTACCATATCTGATTGAAACAAATCCTGCATACATTTTAACACAGTGACAAAATGCTTGTAAAGCACTTAGCAGAATGTGTCCTAGGCATTAGGAAAAAAGGGAGTTGGGAGGCATTTGGGGAAGAAAGCCTGAGGACAGCAGGAAGCATGCATGGGAGGGTGCAGATGGTAGAGATGCAGACCTCACTCAGTTGGGAGGATGAGTGGTAGTTCAGGGCTGAGCCCTCTGGGGCTAGCCTGGAACTGTCCAAACAGAAAGGGAGCAACAGGGCATGAAAAGAGGAAGATTCCACAGCTTTGGCGGCTGTGGCCAGTTGGTGACCTCATGACTAAAATGGTTTGTAAGGAGACTCTCTCTGCCTGAAAAGCAGATCACTCCTTCGTTCAGGGACTCCTGTAATGGCAGCTGGGAAGTCTTGATTGCTTTAGCTCTCCATCCAACTAAATGTCTTTCCATGATGAGGTCAGAAGTTCTAGGTGGCATATCGGGAGAGATTTTTCCCTTCTGCTTCTCATTTCCTAACACATATGTGGCACGTGGTGTCCTGCAAAATATAGTTTTTGTATTTGTATACAGTTGGGAAAGAATGGACTAGCTCAGATTAAAACATTTTATTTACTGCAGGACTTCTCAGAACCTTTAAAATTTTAATGAGATTTTGTTAATGGAGAACATAGTATTCAGTGTTTCCTTAACTTCGTTGTTGTCCACAGGACCTTTTCTTCAGTGCCTTAGTCTTTTTTTCATGGAGCACATTTTGGGAAGTGCCACTGGGACCGTCCAAGCTCATGACAATGCTGATGACATTCAGGATTTTTTTGTAGGTGGCGCCGATTGTTCTCCTGAAGCTCATTACTAGAACAATGCACAATTTTTAGACCAGTTTGCCACAGCTCTGTTTTGCTTTAGTCTGTTGATGTAAAAAATAAAAAAGACATGACTTGTACCCAGATGTCACCTACACAGTGCTTGTCATCCTGTGGAATGACTCATCCCCTGAAAATGGTAGATAGTGTTCATTGTCTTGATAATGGACGATGCTCTGCCTTTCATTTACAAAGATGAGGCCAAAAATACCAGGCTTCCTAAAAACAGCATCACCTGTTAGCAACCCCCTCCTTTCCCTAAAGATTACCTTCCAGGTCAGTCTGTAAGGCTCTGTTGAAATGCCTTGGGAGTGACAGAAGGAAGTCTCAGAGGTGTGGAAAATTGGGCTGACTTCCTTGTTCCTTTTTGAACTCAGTACTGATGAGTCTTTCCCTCAGTAAAACATGTTCTAGAATGTTCTTAAATCCTTTGGATCTTCAAATAAGTTTATGACCCCAAGTTTTTAAGAGCCGTGTTGAGCAGAATTTGTCTCTAGCACAAGACGCTTCCCTTCAGAGGACCAGAGCTAGTTGCTTTCTCATCAGCTGGGTAACTACGGTGTTTTTATTGGTTATTTTAGTTTACATGTAGTTGATGTGTGAGTAATTTCCTCTAGCTAACTGTCGGATGCCCTGAAACTCAGCTCTTTCTTCTAAGCAAAAAGTAGGAAAAACTTCAAAGAAAATGTTCATATATATATATATAATATATAACTTTAAGTACATATGAATTATATATATAATTTATATGTATATATGAATATATGTATATTCATATATATGAATTATATATAATTCATATGTACTTATGTATATATAATATATATAATTCATATGTACTTAAAATTATATATATGTAATTGATGACATTATGTGATATATTTTATGTTTATAGATACACTGTATATATGTGGTATATGATATGTGATATGTGAGGGGTGTGTGTGTGTGTGTGTGTGTGTGTGTTATTACTATTTTTTTTACCCAGAATATAGAAAATCTGATGGGCATAATTTTTTTAAAAAGATTTTTACTTATTTGAGAGAGGAAGAGACCGAGATAGTGAGAGAGCATGAGCAGGAAGGAGAGGGAGAAGCAGGCTCCCCGCTGAACAGGGAACCCGACTTGGGGCTCCATCCCATGACCCTGGGATCATGAGCCAAGCCAAAGGCAGATGCGTAATTGACTGAGCCACCCAGGCTTGATGGGCTTAATTTTTTGGTTTGTTTTTAGTCTTGTGGGATTGGGATAATCACTTCTAAAAGTTTATGCTTGATACTTAACACTTAGCTTTTGTTATTTTTTATATTATCTATTGTTTAATACATAGATTAGCTATTTTCTTACATGTTTTGAGACATTAAGAGAGCTGTGAACCCTCTACACAAATTTAGAAATAACTCACTACAGTAATGTTGAAGCCACTTGTGTATTCCTCCAAATCCAGTCTGTCTGCTTTTTTTGGAGATAACCACTATTTGAAATTTTGTAAATATAACCTTGCTTGCTTTTCATTTTCCTACACCTATTTTATCCCTTACCGGTCTTTTGTTTAGTGGTGTTTGGTTTTGAACTTTATGAAAATGGTATAATTTAAGTAGTCTTTCTGTTATTTATTTTCCCTATTTTCAGTATTGAACTTCCAAGAATTCCCATCAGGCTCCCGGCTCAGCAGGGAGGCTGCTTCTCCCTCTCCCCCCAACCCACCGCCTTGCTCACGCTCTTTCTCTTGCTCACTCTCTCTCAAATAAAATCTTTTTTGTTCAGTCTGTTTCTTGGTTTGTCTCTTTAATTTTTATTCCTTTGCTCATTTGTTTCTTAAATTCCACATATGAGTGAAATCATATGGTATTCGTCTTTCTCTGACTTATTTCACTTAGCATTATGCCCTCTAGTTCCATCCATGTCATTGCAAATAGCAAGATTTCATTCTTTTTTTTTTTTTTAAAGATTTTTATTTATTTATTTGACAGAGAGAGATCAAAAGTAGGCAGAGAGGCAGGTACAGAGAAAAAGGAGGAAGCAGGCTCCCTGCCAAGCAGAGAGCCCTGTACCGGACTTGATCCCAGGACCCCGAGATCATGACCTGAGCTGAAGGCAGAAGCTTAACCCACTGAGCCACCCAGGCGCCCCCTCATTCTTTTTTTATGGCTGAGGAATATTCTGTTTATAGACCACATCTTCATTATCCATTCATCATTGGATGGACCCTTGGGGTGCTGCTGCCATGTCATGGCCGTTGTAAATAATGCTGCCATCAACATTGGGGTGCATGTATCCCTTTGGATTCGTATTCTTGTGTTCTTTGGGTAAATACCCAATCCTGTGATTACTGGAACATGACGTAATTCTCTTTAATTTTCCGAGGAACCTCCATACTGTTTCCACAATGGCTACACCAGGTTGCATTCCCACCAACAGGGCATGGGAGTTCCTTTTTCTCTACATCTTTGCCAACACCTTTTGTTTCTTGTGTTGTTAATTTCAGCCTTTCTGTCAGGTGGGAGGTGGCATTCCATGGTGATGGGCATTTCCCTGATGATAAGTGACAAGGAGCATCTTTCCTTGTGTCTCTTGGCCCCCTCGGACTATCTTTGAAGAAACGTCTGTTCCTGTCTTCTGCCCGTATTTTAACTGGGTTATTTGGTTTTTGGGTGTTGAGTTTTATGTGTTCTTTATATATTTTGGACACCAGCTCATTATCAGATAATGTCATTTGCAGATACCTACTCCCATTACATAGGTTGCCTTTTAGTTTTATATCTTTCCTCTGCCTTGCAGAAGCTTTCTATTTTGATTAAATCCCAGTAGTTTAATTTTACTTTTGTTCCCCTTGCTTCAGGAGACATATTTTCAAAGAAATCGCCACAGCCAATGTCAAATAAGTTACCAGCCGTCCTCTCTTCTAGGATTTTTACGGTTTCAGGTCCTACACACATTGAGGTCTTTAAACCATTTTGAGTTTATTTTGGGGTGTAGTGTAGGAGAGTGGTCCAGGTTCCCTCTTTTACAGTTTTCCCAGCAGGCATTGTTCAAGAGATTTTTTCCCCCCATTGGATATTCCTTCCTGCCTTGTCGAAGATTAATCGGCCATATAATTGTGAGTTTATTTCTGGATTCTCTTCCATTGATCTCTGTGTCTGTATTTGTGCTAGTATCATACTGGTTTGGGGGATTAAGGTTTGAAATATAACTTGAAGTCTGGAATTGTGATGGCTTCAGCTCTCCTTTTCTTTTTTAGGTCAGGGTCTTTTGTTGTTCTAGTTTTAGGATTGTTTGTTCTAGTTCTGTGAAAAATGCTGTTGGTATTTTATTAGGGATTGCATTATATGTGTCGCTTGCTTTGGGTAGTAGAGACATTTGACCAATTAGAGATAATAAAATCAATTTGGTGAGCGTAGTAGAAAATACTAGAGTACATCAGACATAATACGAGTAAATATTCTGTATTGTGTTCTTAAAAGATGTTTCATCTGGGTATTGTGTTTCAATGTCAAATGCACCAGATAATGACACATTGTTTTCTACAATGCTTTTTAACAATTTATAGTTAGAATAATGATTTGTAGCAATTTCCCTTACTCCCTATCTTTACTGTTTGGAACTGTCAGACATTTTTATCAGGCTGGTTGATGGACAGTGGTATTTCTTTGTAATTTAATTTGTATGTTCCTGGTTACTAATGAGGTTGGCCACATTTTTATATGTTTGTTAATCATTAGAAGTTTCTCATCTCAGAAGTGCTAGTCTTCAGCCTATTTTTCAGTAGAGTTGATTCCTTTTTTTGTGTTTTTTTTTTGGTTGATTTTGGAACTTTTTGACCTGAATGCTATGATGTGATGTTCTGATATGAATGCTAATATTTTGGCAGATATATATATATATATATATATATTTTTTAAACATATATCTTCCTCCATTTCCTGACTCTCTTTTCATTTTTTTCTCAACTACTATAACAAAAGTTAATTTTTATGTAAACATTCTTTTCTTTTATGGTTCATCTTTTATCTCCCCAAGGTGTCATTCCATGGTCCAAAATATAAGACATTGCATATATATTTTCCCACAAGTTTTCATGTCTTGTGGTTCAGATTTAATCAGGACTTGGGTTTTATGCATGGTTTTAGGTAGAACTCTCGTTTTCTTTTTCTTTCTTTCTTTCTTTCTTTCTTTCTTTCTTTCTTTCTTTCTTTCTTTCTTTTTTTTGAGAAGGGGTATTCAATTAATCCAGTCCTACATACTGGATAAACACATCTTTTCTGCAATCTGGCATAACACCTCTATCTATCATTTTTTCGTGTGTGGATCTATTCCTGGACACGCTTCTGTTCTCATGTTCAGTGTGAACACTGATATAATACTGTCTTAATTGCTCTGACTTTAGTAAGTTTCAATATCTGGTGGTGAAATTCCTCCAGCCTGTTCTTCCTAAGGATGACTGTGGTTTTTTTCTTATGTCTTTGCATTGCCATAAAAGTTTTAGATTGGCTCATTAAATTGTTTTTAAAAATTTTAATTTTTAAAATTTAATTTTAATTTTAATTGTTTTAAAAAATTTTATTTTATTTTATTTTATTTATTTTTTGAGAGAGAGAAGAGGGAGAGGGAGAAGCAGACTGTGCGCTGAGCAGAGAGGCTCACACGGGACTCGATCCCAGGACCCCAAGATTGTGACTGGAACCGAAGGCAGATACTTAACCAACTGAGCCACCCAGGGGCCCCTAAATTAGTTTCTAAAAGTCCTCATTTGGAATTTTTATTCAAGTTCCATTGGTATAAAGAGAACTGATATCTTTATGAAGTTAATTCTTTCTATTCATAAATACAGAATATCTGTCTTTCATTTTGTCTTTGTTAGTGTCTTCTACTAATTTTTTTCTCCATGAGATATTGCCCATCTTTTATTACATTTATTCTACCTTTTTTTTCCTGTGTTAAGTGATTTTTGAACTTAGATCTAAGTATTTGCTGGTTATATTGATTTTGTTATATTGCTCTTATATCCAGCTCTCATTCTAAACTTGCATTACTTTTAATAACTTCTATAGATTATGTCAGTTTAGCTTCTTTCTCTTCAGTTTTTAAATCCATTTCACTTACTTGCTGAGCTGGCTAGAAAGTGATAGTAGGCATTGTTTTCTTGACTTTAGAGGGAATATTTTCAACTTGTTCCCATGGAAAATAATGTTTTCTAGGTACATTTCAAAAAACAAAGGTAAAAATTTTCCTTATTTTCCCTATCTTTCTTGAAGAGGCATTGAGTTTTATTAAATATTCTGTCTGCATTATTTGAGACCATCATGGTTTATCCTTTAATCTGTCAGTGTGATGAATTACACTTGCAGATATCTAAAATTAAATCACTCTCGGGGTGCCTGGCTGGCTCAGTTGGTGGCACATGGGACGCTTGATCTCAGGGTTTGAGTTTGAGCCCCACATTGGGTGCAGAGATTACTTAAAAATAAAGCCTTTAAAAATAGGAAAACCACTCTTGCATTCCAGTGATTAATTTAATTTGTTCATAATATGCTAATTTTTTGAGGAGATTTTTATGATTCTTAATGTATAGGACTGGTCTATAATTTTCTTTCTGCATCCTTATCTAGTTTTGGTAACGAGTTATACTTCGCTGTTAGCATGAGCTGTGTGTGTTGCATTTTATTTTATTATATTCTATTCGTTTGAAGAGTTTGTACAAATTTGGAAGGAAACATTTGTTGAAAAGTTTCCTACTACATTTCTTGGTCTTCTTTTTTCCTTGTGGAAAGATATTTAATTACTGCTTCAGTGTTTTTTTTTAAAGGTTTATAGGATTACTCAGATTTCCTATTTATTTTTGAGTCAGTTTGAGCTTGCTTTATTTTTCTAGCTCTTTGGCCATTTTGTTCTGTTTTCAAATAAAGCTGTTCATAACTTTCATTTATTTTTTTAATCTCTGCAATATTACTGGTTATATTCCACTTTTCTTTTCTATTATTATTTCCTTCTCTCTCTCTTTTTCTGGATAATTCCTATAGAGATTTGCTATTTTGTTAGTCTTTTCAAAAAATTAACTATCAACTTTGTTGATTCGATTTTTTTTCTATTTTACTAATTTCTTTGCTTTGTTATTTCCTTCCTTCTCATTTCTTGAATTTTAAACTGTTTATACTTCTCAAGTATTTTCAGCCTCTCTTCTAAAATAAGCATTTGAGTTTCTATATTTTTTAAAGTATCACTTTGTTCACAAGTTTGATATTTTATTTTACTTAAGATTTTTATTTATTTGTTTGACAGAGAGACACAGCAAGAGAGGGAACAGGAACAGGGAGAGCTGCAGGCAGGGGGGGGAAGCAGGCTCCCTCCTGAGCAGAGAGCCCGATTCGGGGCTCAGTCCCAGGACCCTGGGATCATGACCTGAGCCGAAGGCAGAAGCTTAACCAACTAAGCCATCCAGGCACCCCTCAAGTTTGATATTTTAACTGTTCAATTCTCAATATTTTAAGTTTCTAGCCATATCTCTTCGACCTCTGAACTATTTAGAATTGTTTTAAAAGTTTCTAAATCTTGTATGTGTGTTTCTTAAAATTTTAACTTTTCAGCTATGTATTGCAACTTAAATGACCTCAGGGTAAGAGAACATTGTCTGCTTGGCATCTCTTCTTTGGTTTTTGTCGAGACATTCTTGAAAGGCTACTAAGGGGTTAATTTTTAGAAATGAATACTTATGTGCACCAGAAGAATTTCTGTTCTATAGGGATTAGATTCAGTGTTCCATGTGTGTCCGTCAAATCTGTTAACAAGTTTTTCAAATCCTCTGTATCTTTACTTCTTGTGTGTGCACTTTACCTCTCATTAATTAAAAGGGAAATGATACATTTCTATTATGGTACATTTTTTAGGGCTTCCCTGAAGTTCTCTGTTTTGATTTATATATTTTGTGGTTTTAATCGGGTACATCCAAGTGCAGAATTCTTACAGGCTCTTGGTGAGGTAGACTTTTCATTAAATTGGGTTCCTTCCTCCCTTATGGCTTTTTTGTTGTTGTTTTGTTTTGTTTTGTTTTTGTTTTTTGTTGTGGGTTTGTTTTTTTGTTTTTTGTTTTTTTTTTTTTTGCTTCAAAGTCTATTTGGGCTAACAGTAATATGATATTAATTAAAAATAGCCTGGTATACGTTTTTTCTTTTCTTTTCTTTTTAATCTTCCCGATTTTTCTCTTGTTAATCCTTTCACTTAACAGTTCAGGTTTCTTCCAGCTTTTCGCCATTGCAAGTAAAGCTGCTGTTGAATATTCATGAGATGTTGTAGGGATGTGTATGAACGTAAATTTTATTTTCTCTAAGGTAGCCTTGCAAGGTCATCTGGCAAGTGTGTGTTCAAGTTTGTAAGAAACTGCCGAGCTGTTTTCCATAGGGGCTTTTACCATTTTGCTTTGCCCTCAGCTCCGGGACACATGGTAGAGTTCCAATGGCTTTACAGTCTCTCCAGAACTTAATATGGTGAGGTTTGAGGGGTGGTGGTGGTGGCACTTTTGCCACATGAATAGCTTTACTTCATTTGAGTATAAATTCTCATTTTCCTAATAGATAATGTTGAGAATTTTTTTCCATTCTTATTTGCCATAGATCTTCCCCAATAAAGTTTCTGCTCAGATTTTTTGCCCGTTTTCCAATAGGATTTTTTTTCTTATTGTTGAGTTTGAAAGTTGTTTATATATTCTGGCAATAATTCTTCTTTCATGTATCTGATCTGCAAATATTTTCTCTTTCTGTGGGATGTCTTAATGGTTTTTAACACTGTCTTTCCTAGAGCAAAAGCTTTTAGTTTTGATGAGTTTTTTTTTTAAGATTTTATTTATTTATTTGACACAGAGAGATCACAAGTAGGCAAAGAGGCAGGCAGAGAGAGGGGGCGAAGCAGGCTCCCCTATGTGGGGCTCGATCCCAGGACCCTCAGACCATGACCTGAGCTGAAGGTAGAGGCTTAACCCACTGAGCCACCCAGGTGCCCCAGTTTTGATGAAGTTTAATGCATCAATTCTTTTTCTTTTATGGATTATGCTTTTGTTATCATATCAAGAACTCATTGCCTAACCGAAGGTCAAAGATATTTTCTCATATATTTTCTTCAAAAGTTTTATAGTCTAATTTTTATACTTGGGTGTATGAACTATTATGAATTAGTTTTTATACATGCTGTGAAGTATGTATGGGTCAAGGTTCATATTTTTTGTATATGAATATTCAGTTTTTTCAGAACAATTTGTTGGAGACTCTATTTTTCTTCCTTTGAATGGCCTTTGCATTGTCCTAAATCAGTGGTGATAAATCAGTTGGTTATATTGTCTAGATCTTATTTATTTATTTATTCTTTCTTTGTACCACCATACTCTTTTGATGACTTAAAGAAGTCTTAACATTAGGTAGTGAATCCTACAAATTTATTTTTTTTAAGATTTTATTCATTTATTTGACACACAGAGATCACAAGTAGGCAGAGAAGCAGGCAGAGAGAGAGAGGAGGAAGCAAGCTCCCCGCTGAGCAGAGAGCCCAATGTGGGGCTTGATCCCAGAACCCTGAGATCATGACCTGAGCTAAAGGCAGAGGCTTTAACTCTGAGCCACCCAGGTGCCCCCAATTTATTTTTTCTAAAAATTATTTTAGATCTTCTACTTCCTTTTCAGTTTTGTATTGATTTTATATTCAGCCTGGCTGTAGCCACAAAAAATCGGGATAAAATTTTGATTGGGACTAGATTAATTAATCCATAACTAATTTTTGAATATTGGTATATTTATTATGTTGCATTTTTCAATCCACACAGTTTTGTGCCTCTATTTATTTAGAGCTTCTTTGATTTGTCATAAGTATTTTGTAGTTTCCAGCATACATCTTCAGTACATATTTTGATAGATTTGTAGGTATTTTATTCTTTTGTAGCAGTTGTCAATGGCATTTGATTTTTTTTTTTTTTTGGCATTTAATTTCTAATCTCGGGATTCATGTGTTTATTACCAACATAAAGATGTAGATTTAATTTGTGTATGTTTACCTTGTGTCCTGCAACCCTGTTGAACTCATTTGTTAGTTTGAAGTATTTTTTTCCCTGTAGATTTTTTTGGCATTTTCTACATAGACAATAATGTCATCTGTAAATAGGGACATTTAAATTTGTTCCTTTCAGATCTGTTTCCTTTTTGTTTACTTTTCTTACCTTATTGCACTGAGTCAGACTTGTGGTATCGTGTGGGTTGTGTCAAGGTCAGACACACTTGCCTCAGTCTCCATCTTAAGGAGCAAGGTATCTAACCTTTCCCCATTAGGTAAGATGTCACCTGTAGGATTTATTTTGTTTGATTTTGTGTTTTATTTTGTTTTGCAAATGTTATTTAAGTTGAGGAAGTCCCCTTCTATTTCCAGCTTTCTGGAAGTTTTGACCAAGAGTAGGTTTTGAATTGAATTGCATTTTCAAATGCTTTTTCTGAATCCATTGATATGATCAGGTTTTTCTTTTTTAGTCTGTATGTAATATGATGGATTTTATACTGATTGATTTTCAGATCCCTGGAATAGTATCTCTGAAACAAACCCAACTTGGTAATGGTGAATAATTATTTTTATATATTACTGAATTCTATTTGGTAATGTTATGTTAAGGATTCATATACCTATATTCATGAGGAATATTAGTCTGTAGTTATTTTTTTTTTAATTCTTCTTTGTCTGGTTTTGGTATCAAAAGAATACTCCCTTCATAAAATGAACTGGGAAGTGCTCCCTCTTCTGTATTCTGGAAGAGTTGGGGTAGAAGTGGTGCTATTTCTTTTTTAAACATTTGGTAGTATCCTTTTGTGGAGCCTTCTGGACCTTAAGATTTTGGGGGATGGGAAGACTTAATAGTTTGAGTTCAAATTTCTACTATTACAGGGCTATTCAGATTGCCTATTCCTGGGGTGTCTGGGGGACTCAGTGGGCTAAGTGTCTGCCTTCAGCTCAGGTCATGATCCCAGGGCCCTGGGATCAAGTCCCATGTTGGGCTCCCTGCTCAGCGAGGATCCTGCTTCTCCCTCTCCCTCTGCCACTCTTGTGCTCTCTCTCTCTCTGCTAAATAAATAAATAAAATCCTTAAAAAGAAAACAAAACAAATTGTCTATTCCTTTTTTTTTTTAATTTGACACACCAGGGAGAAAGAGCATAAGTAGGCAGAGGGAGAGGGAGAAGCATGCTCCCTGCTGAGCAGAGAGCCCAATGCTCTCTAGGTCCTAGGACCCCAGGACCACTTGAGCCAAAGGTAGGTGCATAACCCACTGAGCCACCCAAGCACCCCTCAAATTGTCTATTCCTATTGGCTATATATACCTATATGGTGGTTTGTGTTTTTTTTAAGAATTAGTCCATTTCATGTAAATTGTTACATTTACATCTATAAGGTTCTTTTTTTAAAATATTATATTTATTTATTTGATAGACAGAGATCACAAGTAGGCAGAGAGGCAGGTGGAGAGAGTGGAGGAAGCAGGCTCCCTGCTGAGCAGAGAGCCCGATGCGGGGCTTGATGCCAGCATCCCAAGATCATGACGTGAGCGGAAGGCAGAAGCTCAACCCACTGAGCCACCCAGGTGCCCCCATATATAAGGTTCTAAGACATTTAGACGTTTATAGGGTTCTGTAGTGATATCTCCTGTTTCACTCTTATTGGTAATTTGTCTTCTCTTTTTCTTTCTTTTCAGTTGTGTTACGGTGTACTTCAGTTATACTTATTTTTTAAGAACCAGCTCTATCATTGATTTTTCTCTTTTGTTATTTCTTTTTGTTTTAAACATTCATTTCTGCCCTTATCGTCATGCTATCCTTCCTTGTCCTTCCTTCGGATTTATTTTGGTCAACTTTTTATAGGTGTTGCAGTAGGAGCTTAGATTTTAATTTGAGAATGTTTCTTTTTCTAGTGTATGGATTTGGTGCTGTTTCCCTCTTAGCCTTGCTTTGGCTATATATAACATTTTGATACATTGTATTTTCATTTTTATTCAGTTCAGTATTTTTTTTTATTTATTTCTTTTGAGACTTTCTCTTTGACTTATGGATTATTTAGAAATGTTTTATTTTATAACCAAGTATTTGGATTTTTCAGTATTTCCTATATATCTTTCTGTTACTAATTTCTATTTTGATTCTACTGTGATCAGAGAATACATTATATGTGATTTCAGTTATTTCAAATGAATTGAGGTTTGTCTTATGGCCCCAGAGATTGTCTGTCTTGGTATATGTTCCATGAGCCCTGGAAAAGAATGTGTATTCTGTGATGTTGAATGGAATGTCCTGTAAATGTCCATTCAGTTCTATTGGTTAATGGAGTTGTGTGTTCTCACTTATTCTTCCTAATTTTTTGTATCTAGTTAGTCTGTCAGTTGTTAAAAGAGGGGGTTTTGAAGTCTCCAGTTATAAATGTGGATTTGTCTCCTTTTAGTTCGGTACATTCTTGCTTCACATATTTTGTAGTTTTGTTGTTTAGTTCACCCACATTTAGGATTGTTGTGTCTTCCTGGTAGATTGACCTTTTCTCATTATATTATGCTCCTTTCTGTCTCTGGTCATTTCTCTATATTGAAATCTTCTTCATATGTTCATGTAGCCCCTTCTGCTTGCTTCTGACTAGTGTTTACATGGTATATTTTTCTACAGTTTTACTTTTAATCTACTTGTATAATTATACTTTAAGTGAGATTCTTGTAGGCAACATATTTTTTAAAAGGTTTTATTTGTTTGTTTGTTTGTTTGTTTTTTGATAAACAAGAGAGCATAAGTTGGGGGAGTGGCCAAGGGAGAGGGAGACGCACACTCCCTGGTGAGCAGAGAGCCTGATGCGGGGCTCAGTCCCAGATGCAGGGACCATAACCTGAGCGGAAGGTAGAAGCTTAACTGACTGAGCTACCAGGTGCCCCTAGACAATATATTTTGAATCCACTCTGCCAATCTCGTCTTTTAATTGACCTATGTAGACCATTTACATTTAACATAAGTCTGGCTATCTTAAGGCTTAAGTCCATTTTATTTTCTATGGTGTTTTTTTTCCCCCTGTTTTTCATTGCTTTGTTTTCTTTTTCTTTCCTTCTGGGTTAGATTACATTTTGGTTTCTCTATGGCATTTTTGGGTGTATCTCCTTATATAGCTGTTTTAATGGTATTACATAGTAATGGTATTACTTAGCTTTTCGTAGTCTACTGATAGTATTATTTTACCAGTTTGAGTGAAATCTAGAAACTTTATTTTTCTTTATGTGCCTTTACCATTTCTCAATTATAATTGTATTAAATATTTCCTCTACATACATTTAGAGCTTCATACACAATGATATAAATTTGCTTCAACCATCAATTTAAAAGACTCAAGAGGAGATAGAATACTATTTTATTTACTGTTTTTCATCACCAGGTTTTTCTTTCCTTCCTGATACTTCAAGGCTATTTCTTTTTTATTGTTTTTTATTTAGAACTTCTTTAGCAATTCCTTAAGGCAAGCCTGCTGATGACACATTTTGTTAGTTTTCCTTTATCTGAGAATATCTTGTTGTTTTTTTTTTATTCCTATAGGATATTTTCATTGAATATAGGATTATAGATTAGCAGTTAGTTCTTTTCTTTCAGTACTTGATAAATGGTGTGCCACTTCCTTCTGTATTCTTTAATTTCTCATCATAAATCTATAATTCAAATGGTTTCCCCTCTGTTAGTAAGGTATCATTTTTGTCTATCTGCTGTCAGGTCTTTGCCTTTAGTTTCAGAAATTTGACAATGAGTCTTGGTGAGGACTTCCTTGTGTTTATCCTGTTATTGTGTTTTGGGTTTGTTCAGCATCTTGAATATTATGTCCTTTGCCGTATTTGGGGAGTTTTCAGCTGTTATATTCTTTTGAGTACTTTTTCAGCCCTACCTTCTTTTCCCTCTTCTGGGACTCCAGTGAAATAAATATTTAATCTTCTATTATAGTTCCACAGGCCCCTTGTTTTTGTTTGTTGGTTTGATCTATTTTTGCTCTGTTGTTTAGACCAGGAAGTGTCTCTTGTGCTTTCTTTCAGTTCACTGATTTCTCCTTTTCTCCCTCCATTCTGAAGTTGAATCTGCCCACCGGGATTTTTCAATTTAGATTATTGCATTTCTCAACTCTAAAATTTTCACTTTGGCCTTTTTAAATTTTCCTCTGGTTTTGACACTTTCTGGTTTTTTGTTTGTTTCAGTCATGTTCATAAATGCTCATCAAGGCATCTTCACAGTGAATGCTTGAAAGTCTTTGCCACATAATTCTGACATCTCTGTCATTCTGCTTTTGGCATTTATTGATTGCCTTCTTTAAATTTGAGATCTTTCTGATTCTTGATATGATAAGTCATTTTTTACTGAAACTTGAGTATTGTATTATAGCATGAAATTCTCGTTTTTATTTTAACTTTCTCTTTTAGCTGATGTTCTCTGATATCATTTGAGCAGGGGAAGGGAGAATGCTGCTTTGTTACTGGCAAGTGGAAATAGAAGTCCAGGCTCATTGCTTGGCCTTCACTGGCTCCCGCTTCCCCAAGAAGGTGGTGCTGCTCATTACTGCTGGGTGGGAGTGGAAATTCTGGCTTCCCATTGGACCCTCACTGATACCTCCCTGACTAGGAGGGGTGGGAGTGGTTTGTTATGGCTCCCCACTTGGCTTGTAGCTATGCTGTGGCAAAGGATGGTTTTGGTACTACTGGATGGTGGTGAAAGTCCTGACTCCCTCCCAAGCCTCCTGTTAGACCACCTCCACAAGGAGGGAGAAGGATGCCTTGTCACCACCAGGTGATGGTAGATGCATGGACTGCTCATGTGGTTTCCACTGTTACAGCCAAGCGGTGACAAATTCCCCAGCTCCATATTCAAATGTCTCTGATGCTACACTGGCCAAGAAGAGGTGGAGAGGGTCGAGTGCCTTGCCTGGCAAGGGTGGAAGGCTAGGCTCCCTTCCCAGCATTTGGTGATAGGGGTGGGGTAGGACAACAGGCTTGTGTTTTGTTTTTTTTCCTGTAGCGTTTGGCTTGAGTGAGCAATTATTGTCTATAGACATTTTCTATCTTGCCAGGTTGCTTCTTTCCTGATCCTTTGGCTACAGAGACCTGGCTTGTGTTGGTCTTGTTTTGGCTGTCCTCACTGGTGTTTTGGTTCACAACTTCCAAAGCGCCACGTGTGGAATATGTGAGGCAGAAATCCCCACCACGCCACTCCATGCCATTCATCGGATCTGGTGGCTTCTAGCCAGTGTGCCTTGTGCCCACCTTTCAGATATTTCTTGTTAGTTTTATACATAAGGTCCCAGGGTTTTGTGTTTACTTAGTGAGGGGGAGAAGTGCAGTGTGCTCACTCCATCCTCCCAGAAGCCAACATCCTCACTTTCTTCCTTCAGTGTATCATTTGTTCTTCAATATTTCATGCAGATGTTACCGTCTTCGATAATCCAGGTCATTGAAGTTCTCCAGGCTCTCCGTATGTTGTTTCTTCTTTCTCTGGACCTTTAGTGTTGACAGTTTGTTTTCATGGGAATTTGCAGATTATATGTGAGAGTGTGAGAAGGAGAGAGAGACTCCCAGAAACACAAGAGAACACACCTGTGCGAGGGAAATCATTGACTGAACCTTACCTGTGAGATTCTCCAGACGAGAAATTGAGACCGCTTTGCTCCAAAGAAGATTCTCATTCACCCCAGATGGGATGTCAGTAGGGTTGCTAATAGGTTGGGGCCACTTCAACCTGTGCCGAAATTCTTTCTCAGAATGTGTTCATCTCCGGGTCAAGCCCCCCACTTTCTGGTGGGGGCACCTAACCCTCAGTTGTCACATCTCCATGGTGACATTTGCATTCGTCACCAGAACTCAGTGTTTTCTTCTTTGCTGTTTATTGATCCCTGCTCAGATTTCTGTTACTTTTACTTGCTTGTCTGGGGGAGGCTATGGGGTACAGGTTGGGGAACATGCCTAATTCTGTTACTTAAAAAAAGAATGGAAAGAAAGAAACGTGTTTGCTGTCTTTCATCCTGGTTCCAGTCTGTAGCAGAAGAGTGTGCAAGGGCTCTTGTTTGCTGTTTGCTGGAGGATTTACGGTTGGTTCCCAGTCAATCCCGGGATTGTTCATATTTTCTCTTATGAGAAATCTCTGTTGTGCATGTCTGTTTCTCTCGTCTTGCCATGAACAGAGAGTGTGGAGGATAAGAAAGAGACTATGTTCCTAATTTTTTTTTTATTTTTTATTTTTTACTGACACGTTTCTCAATTTTCTCTTTAGGGCAGAAAAGACTGAAGTTCTGAGCGAAGACCTTCTTCAGGTAAGGTATCACCGGCCCCTCAAACACGGACACCGAATATGTCTTCCCGTTATGATTTGAGCCATCCCCACAGCCATTTCAACTGCTCAGACTGCTCTTGGTGCAGTCTCTGTAGACACAAACTTTTCTCCTTTATGGTCTTTAAATACCGGTTTACATAAGAGTTTTCGGGGGACATGGCAGTCATTTGATTGCAGGGCTCACTGAGAGCCCCTAAGTCTGCCATTGCCTGGCTCCCTCCAGTTCTCCAGCATTGGGTGTTTTCTCCCCAGCAATGCTTGTCTCTGCAGAACATGGGCTGGACTCCCCTCCCACAATCGTCCAGATCGATGGCCCCACTTCTGACCTTAGCATCGCATGGTGACATGCCCTCCCCCTGTCACCACTGCTCTCTCTGCAGGTGGAGAAGCGCCTGGAGCTGGTGAAGCAAGTTTCCCACAGCACTCACAAGAAGCTCACTGCATGTCTCCAGGGCCAGCAAGGGGCCGAGGCCGACAAGCGTTCAGTAAGTGCCTTCCTACCCCTGCCCCGCCGGTAGCCTCACCCCTGCAAGATAGGGGACCCACTCTGGGGGCCTCGTTTGGTGTGGCTGTGTCATCTCTCCAGCCGTTTCTCTGTCTGCGAGTTGGCAGGTGTTTCTGTGGTGTGGCAGCCCCTTCCCATCTCTTCCCACCCACCCTTTAACCTGCCTGAAGCATCCCCCACCATGAGCAGGCAGGACACGGTCCCCCTCTCTTTGTATTCCCTGCACTGGGGCAACAAGGCCATGCTTGGGAGTCCACCGTTAGGGAAGCTTAAACCTACGTCTTGTCATAGATTCTGTGTGCCTCCATGGTCCTGTAAGATCTCATGGGAAAAGTGACACTGTGGTTTTGGAGGTGACAGGGGACCTGTGAAGGATTTTCCCTATAAAGAAACAGTTACAGAGAGCCTGCCAAGGGAAGGTATCCTAGCGTCTTTGTGTGTAACCCACATTCGTCCCACGGGCGTTGTGTATTGTGATTCTTTGCCAGAAACAGTCATCACCGCTGACTCGCTTTCCCTCCTGACCTCCTGTCCCACCCCCAACTCCACCAAAGCTTAAAATGTGTTCTTAGATGTTCCTCTTGGCTTTATGACAAGGATCTGCAATCTGGGATGTTTTAATCATCCCTGAGTTTAGAGTCGAGATGTTTGGCGTCTGATTGTCTCTGACCAGGAGTTATTGTTGACTTCTACCTCCCAGTGGTTTCTCTGAATGTGCCTCCCACCCCCCAGCTCCGGTGGTCCCCTTTCTAGGGATGGTCATGTGATGTGTCCCGATGCTTCACCCCAGTCCCATGCTGCAGTGTAAGACCCATTTCTGCCTGCCTTCTCCATCATTCTGTCTTCTTCCCAGCCCGGGTGTCGTTTTTGTTTTGGGGGGGTTTTTTTTTTTTTTGAGTATCCATTTTAACTTTTTTTTTAATTATGTTAGTCACCATACAGTACATCATTAGTTTTTGATGTAGTGTTCTATGATTCATTGTTTGCATAGAACATCCAGTGCTCCATGCAATCCATGCCCCCCACAATACCCATCACTGGGCCAACCCCTCTTCCCACTCCCCTCCCCTCTGAAACCCTCAGTTTGTTTCCTGGACTCCATAGTCCCTCGTGGTTTGTCTCCCCCTCTGACTCCCCCCCCCCCATTTGTTTTCCCCTTCTTTCTCCTAGTGCCTTCCACACTATTCCTTATGCTCCACCTATTAGTGAAACCCTATGATAATTGTCTTTCTCTGCTTGACTTATTTCACTCAGCATAATCCCCTCCAGTTCCAACCTTGTCAAAGCAAATGGTGGGCATTCATCCTTTCTAATGGCTGTGTAATATTCCATTGTATATATGAACCACATCTTCTTTATCCATTCATCTATTGAAGGAGCTGAGAATCCCTTGGACAGATGAATGGTGTTTTCTTTCTTAATATTCCCAGCAGGAATCTCTTACGTATGGTAGAAGTGAAACATCCTGGTGACTAAGGGTTTAGAAAATGTCTATGGAGGTAATTCTGCATGTATCAGGAATTTTAGCAAGGGGAACCTGAGTGGTCTAAAAGGAGAATCTGCAAAATTGCTTTGGACATGAGACCCATTCACTAAACAAACATCTAAGGTAGGACTCCAGGTGATAGATGTTTTGGGTGAGAGCCTGCCACCAGGCCTGGCCATGACCCACTTCCTTTCATTTGTTCTAAGAAGTACTATTTCTGTTTTTAAAATAACTGATCTATAATACAGAATAGTTTAGAATCAGGAGGAGCAACTGAATGTTCTTGAAGAGGGTTGAAACTGTCCTTTTGTGTTAGTAGGTTGATTAGTACTAGAATTATATTTTCTGGGATAAGGTGAAATTGCCTAGATGTGCCGGGTTTGATTTGAATTGAGGGTCTTGCAAACTGAATCAGTTAGGAGGCATTTGGCTCCCTACATGTTCTAAAAGATAGGATAGTAATAGAAAATTTAAGATCTGGTGAGGCCAGTAGGTCAGGGGATCATTGGCATTGAAAATGCAAGTTTGATGGCGGTGGGGGTGTACCCCCGTAAGGGGAACCCCAGAGTCTCTCAGGACAGAGGAAGGAAAATGTGAGCAAGAGACATGATTGTGCTTCCACCTGGGAGGAGTGGATGACGTGGGAGAAACAGGCTTAGGATTGGCTTGTTTGAATAGCTTTAGCAGGCACTTGTCCCTAGTTGTCTGGCACCTGACCCTAAGGGGGTTAGGGCAGGTGGATGGTGGCCTGGAGAATGAGAGCCCCATTAAAGAGGTAGTTGAGGTGTAGGCTGTGGATTGGTTGATTTTCATTTGACAGGCACACTCATGGGTGAATTGGTTTTTTTTTTTTTTTTTTTTTACTATCTCTAAGCATTAGCTGACCCTCACAGAGGTGGTCCCTCCAGGGTCACCAAGACACCAGATGTCAAAACCTCAGAACACAACAAATAGAAGATATAGCTAACACTAATTAATTGTTAATTAATTAACTAACTAATTAACTAATTAATTCAGCAAAAAGGCCCTTACTGTATCACTTCATTATGTGACTGAAGTCACGGGTCCTGAGGTGTATACATCGGCTCTGGGTCAGCAGTTCTGTAATATTCTGGCTCCTCTCAGTGGCAACGTGGCTGCTGCAGCTCCAGACATCACGTCTTCATGTAACCGCTTCAAAGGCAGAAAGCTTGAGGGTGGGTGGTAAGAGGATGAACTATCTCTGCATGCTTTTTTGTTTGTTTGTTTGTTTGTTTGTTTTCATCAGGGAGGAAAAAAGTCTTTCCCAGAATTTCTTTTATGTCCGCCTGCCAGGGAGGCTGAGGAAATGGATATGTGTCAGAGAGAAATGGATTTGCCTTGGCTGGTCATGAGGCACCTTCTGGGACGCATGTGAACAGGCATCTGTTGGCAGGGAGGCACGCAGTGGCTGTAGTTGGGCCCTGAGGATTGTAGCCACATTAATCCAGGGGTCACCATGTGAGCTGGACACCCGTGGGGTTGAGGAAGTCTGTGCTGGAAGGGTGCTCACATAGGTATAGGTCAGTGATCCCCCCCCCCCCCAGCCCTGCACAGACGTCTCGTGTTTGATTGGGTCAATGATTTCTTGAGCTGACCAGTCTTTTAGTGTCCTCATAGGACTGAATATAGGATCCAGCTGAAAAGAAACTCAGCTGTTTAAAATATTGAACAGCCACAGACTGGCAGGAGAAAAATGTCCGAAGCCACAACTCAAATACATTCTTCCAGGTTTTTTTCTAAAGTAACACATCAAAGGATTTAATAGGAGACATGACACTTATTAATTGCCTCGGGTACTGACATATGTACTCAGTTCTTTGAAATTATTAGGTAAGGAGATGTGTCAAGATCTAAGGAATAGGTGAAAAGAATCAGAGATTGAAAGTGAGAAACTTGCAAAAAAAAATGAAGGGAGAAAGTGGGAGTGAGGGAAGTAATGACCGAACACTAAATGGGGAGGTTGGGTGTGAAGAGAGGGTCGAGAGGTAAATACAGAGAAAAAACTGATGGAGGCCAGCAGGAGGGTGGTGGGGGAGGGACGACATGGGTGGCAAGGGAGTGTGACTGGGATGAAAGGCGCAGCATTGGGAATATAGTCAATGTATTGTAATGGTGCCGTATGGTGACAGATGGTAACTATGCTCTGGGGAGCGTAGTGTGCGTGTGTATACAGTTGCTCACTCACAGTGTTGTACCCCTGAAACTAGGGTGACATTGCTTGTCATCTCTACTAAAGTAAAAGAAAGAGAGTGAGAGAGAGAGAGAGAGAGAGAGAGAGTCGAGATGGTTGTTCTTCGAGGGAATGAGGGAATGAAGCAAGCACGTAGAGTTCTAGCATCTCAGAATGGGAAGGGACTTTAAGAGTGTGCTGGTAGGAGGCGCCTGGGTGGCTCAGTTGTTAAGCATCTGCCTTCTGCTCAGGTCATGATCCTGGAGTCCAGGAATCGAGCCCCACGTCGGCATGGAGTCTGCTTCTCCCTCTGTTCCTCAGCTGTTTCAGGGCGAGGAAGAACAGCTCGCTAGGAATTAAATAGCGAAGATGTCTATGAGGAAGTGGCAGCAGAGGTAATGGCAGCCAAAGGGGTACAGCAGCTTCTAGGACCGGGGGCAACAGGTGCAGGATTTCCCGAGATGGGAAGGAGTCCAGGGCATCTTTGAGAGACACGAAGGTGGCCAGTGACTAGAGTATGGACAGCGATAAGGAGAGAGGCTAGAGATGGGATGGTGGGGACGCCATCACACCTTGGAGGCCATGGGAAGGATTAATACTTTAGATAAGGTATGAGGGAGATAGATATCTATCTAATAGATAGATAAGGACTTTAAGTAAGGACTAGGACCCCAGAGCAATGGGAGTCAGTGTTTCAGTCAAAAGGGGCATGGTCTGATTTATAAGCAATTCTGTGATAAAGGGATATGTGGGGGCAGAGGCTGTGGTGTAGGTAAGGGCCAGACAAATATGGGAACCACCTAGGCGAGAAGCATTGGGGTCAGGGAAGATGGAGAGAAACCGGCAGATGCGCTAGATCCACAATGTAGACCATGTGGGACTTGAGTCGATGCCCAGGTGTCAGGAATGGAAAGGGTTCAAGGTCTCCGGCTTGAGTGACTCTTGACTCCGTAGGATTTGATGAGATCATCTAAGGAGACAAGTGGCCCTTGCATCAGGATCCTCAGAACCTGCAGCATTGTACTCCCCGAGAGGAGTTGGATCTAGCAAAGAAGGCAGAGCAGTCAGTAGTACAGAAAATCTACCCCCTATTCACTTCCGACTCCCAGACGTCACCTTGTGTTTTTCTCTCTCCACATCCAGATTTTCAGAAGGTCCCACCTGCTTCTTCTCCAGACAGTTCCCATTGCCTCCCGTATTTGTTACCCTCGTCCCTGCACGCATGCTCTTCGGCCCGAGCACGGCCAACTCTGGCAGGTCCTCTGCTCCTCCTTAACCCTGTCCCCTTCATAATCCAGTCTCTACATGGAGATCAGATGGGGCACCATCCTGCTGAAATACCACCAAAGGATTCCTATTGCAGAATCAAATTTCAGCTCCTTACCGTGGTCCTTGGACCCTCATGATGAACCTTTGCCTGCATCTCTGAGCTCGGCTCTTGCTCCCACCCAGGCATCATTGTCCCCACCTGGACGTGCCCACAACTTCTTTCTTTTCTGATTCTCAGGATGGCCCCCCTTCCCCCCTGATGTTTGTCCCTTTCCTCCCCCAATCACATCACCCCATTTTATTTTCTTCAGAGTGCGTATTATTATCTAAAATCCTTATGGTCATTCCCCATCACCGATGAGTTCCACGGAGCAGAGATCTTGTCTCTCCATCACGGCTGTATTTTTAAGGCCTAGAACAGGGCCTGCCACAGGGTAGGCAAGGCTAAAAATACATTTGTGTCATGAATGGATGGCCCATGGGTATTTTAGGCACAGAACCTGCCGATGTGTCAGCATGCCACTTTGAATCTTTCCTGTTCTCTACAGAAGCAATTTAGCATGATGATTCTGCATTTAAGCTCTGGAAGCTTGACTCCCTAAGATTGAAGCCTGGCTCCCCTCCTTCCTGATTATACCTGACCTTGGGCAAGTCTGTTAGCTCTGGAGGCCCTGGTTTCCTCATTTGGGAAACGGTAATAGCAGTAATGAATTTCTACCCAGTAAGGTTGTTTGAGGGTTCAGCCTAGCATGCTTAGCACAATGCTTAACGTTAGTAAACATTAAAGAAGTAGAATCTGGTGCATTATCATGGCCCCACTGTTTGGCTGAAATGACCCTCAGGAACTCCTGACCCTGAGCGGCACAGGGCTGTGCCTTTGGGGAAGTGAACCCCAGGAGAGCTACTTGCCTGGGCTTGGAATTCGAGGAAAGTGGATAGGAGTTTTCAGAATGAAAGGGTACAGGGTGTGTGTGTATGTATGTGTTGGGGAGACAGAGTAAATATTAGGATTGGACTTTTTGTCTCTGAGTCATCCTACAAACTGCTTGCGCCCAAGATATCTTAGAGAGAACAGTCATCTCAGAAAAGTCAGACTGATGACTTTCAAACTCTGGAACATTCTGTCTTCCCTAACCTTAATTCTTCAGGTTGTATCAGTGGTCTAGAATCAGGAGAAAGATTATTTTAATACCTTCTCTTTGACCTGAAAAATTGCTGGCCGGGACAAAGCTTGCTAAGTAACCTCTTGTATCGCCCTGAGCATTGGGTGGCTCTCAGCCTAGATCCTTGTTCGTAGAAGGAGACCAATTTCAGCTGCTTTTGCAGATCATTGGGTAGTTTAATCCTTCCTGATATCCTTTACATAAAGAGACTCGGTGTCCTTATCCATAAAGGTGGGGGGGGGGGGAGAAAGCAGATAATACCTCAGTTATACACAGGCATGAGGTTCAGTAATGTGCTTACCATCTACTGAACCCTCAGTTTTTCCTTCATCTCAGAGAATCTCTTTAGAAATAGAACTAATTTGTAGTCTTTCGTGGATTACAGTTCATTTACTTCTCTTCTGCCGTCTTTGATTATAGACTGTCACTCTCCCCTTTCTGACATGAAGGTACTGCCTTGATTCATTTCTTTCTTCCCCTTTTTCCTTGGTGACTTCCTTCTCACTCCTCGATTTCAAAAGCAGCTGTACAAATAAAGACAAATCATTTATTTCCACCAAGGTTTTTGCCCAGTTAACCCCCTTCACTCCTGCCCTTGGAATACCAGCACACAAATTCACCCTCAACCTCCTTCCTACAGAGGATTCATTCTCCTAAGAGCCACCTGTGTCACAAGCCCAAGCCCAGGATTGGGACAGTTACACCATAAGTGGAGGACTTGTTCAAATAAATTTTCGCATCTTCATTCTGTGATCTATGCAGCCATTACAAAAAAAAAAAAAAGAAGAAGAAGAAGAAGAAGAAATGGAACAGCTCTGTGTGTCATGATGGGAAATGACCCAAGAGGTATCTGTATACAATAAGGAAAGCAAGATGCAGGGCGGTGGATATGATATGCTAACATTTGCGGGGGCGGGGCGGTATCTGCTAAAAACAGACACATACATACGTATAATTGGATCCACTTGGAGTGCTTATGGAAGGATATACAAAAGACTGGTCACTGTCATGGTCTCCGGTGAGGGGCACTAGGTGTCCAAGAGTCATGGATGGGAGGGACATTTGCTGCTGTAAATATTCTAGTGACATTTGAGTTTTGTGCTGTACGCATGTGTTTCCTGGTCAAACATTAAACTGTTAAGAGTGTTGGCTCAGAAACTGGCTTTTGTACACAGAGGGCAAGGAGAGACCAAAGGAAGAGACAGACCACTCCAGGTTTGGTAGGTGGCAGGTTTAAGAAGCAGGGGAGCTTAGGGGCACCTAGATGGCTCAGTTGGTTGAGCAACTGCCTTTGGCTCGGGTCATGATCCCAGAGTCCTGGGATCGAGTCCTGCATTGGGCTCCCAGTTCCATGGGGAGTCTGCTTTGCCCTCTCACCCTCTCCCCTCTGTTGCTCTCTCTCACTCACTCTCTCTCTCAAACAAATAAATAAAATCTTTAAAAAAAAAGAAAAAAAGAAAAGAAAAAGAAACATTATATATGAGGTTTGTCTTGGGTGGTCACAAGGCTAGTAGATCCCCACACCCACCTGCCAAGTCTTAAAAGTTTATAAAGAGACTTTACCTGGATTCGGTCTCGTGTATATCCAGATGGTCTCAGCAGCACCTTACTTTCCCGGGACTGTGTCTTCAGGGCAGCTTGTAGCTTGGCCAAGACAGGGAAGAAGGGGGCGAGGAACCTCTGCTTGCCTGGGTCCAGCTCACCAGTCAGACACTGCTCCCAGGGTCTCAGTGACCTCCTCCAGCTAGACCTCCTGGCTAGCTAGCGAGACAGGACAAAGAACAAGAGGGAGAACGGTTATTCTCCAAGTTAAAAGACTATCAGAACAGGAATACCTCTCACTTTATGATACTGTGTCGCTGAATGCTACCCTCTTTGCCACCTGAAAGCCTCTCAGAGTCATTACTGAGGGTGTTAAGTGAGGACAAGAGTGGAAGATAATAATGATGAGTGGAAAATAATAGAGCCCTGCGCTTCAAGCTGCTTTTTCCAGTGGGGGTGGTGCAGAACAGACCCTTGGCTGTCCCCACCATCCTTCTCCAACCCTGGCTGGCCTCGTGGTCCTCAGCGGCTGTTTTTGTCCTCTTGGTCTTGACCCTCGTGCCTTTAGCCACCCAGGGCACAGTTTCCTGCTTGACCCACTGACATGCCTGATGGAGCTGATCTTTGTCTGTATTTAGAAAAACTCTAGTCATCAACCAGTAGCTACATTTCCCCCAAAGGTCCCCTTTAGTCGGTTCTAGGCGGTGTTTCTTACTGTTTCCTTGTCAAATTTTAAAGAAGGATTCTGGATAGCTGAGGTCCTGTCCCAAAGGCAGGAGTCATGGGACTCAAGATGCTGGACACAAACCAAAATGGTCTTTTTGTGTGAGCTGACCCGTACTGGGATAGTTCTCCCCAACATTCGAGGCACAGCGTCTTCTCTGGCCTTGTTACTGAGATATTGGAGGAATTTACATATGGATGACTGTTTCTCCTTACACCAGGTTTCTCAACCTCAGCACTCTTGATATTTTAGGCGGGGCAATCCTCAATTTGGGGAAACTGTCCTGCGTGTAGTAAAATGTTTACCAGCATCCCTGGCCTCTCTCCGTCAGATGCCAGTGGTGTTTCCCGTGCTGCAATAAGTGAAAATATCTCCATACATTGCCAGAGTTCCCAAGAGGGCAGGAACACTCCGGATGAAGAACTAACACCAAGAACTCACAAGCATACATATTTATACCTGCCTAACTCTGTTCATTTTTAAACACTTTAGACACGTTTTTAAAAATGCGCTGTTAATAAGGTTTTTTAAAAAGGCAATGTGGGAGTACCCCTTCTCATACTGTTTACTGCACCTTTAATTAAGACTCCAGACATGTGTACATGATGCCTTTGTAGCACAACTAGAAAGTGATGTTTAGATTTGGATGTATTAGTACTGAGTTGGACTGTCTCGTTTTTGCCAAGAAGAATGTCCCATTTTATTTGAATTGACGAGTGATGAATTTATCCCTAGAGTGAAAGGTATCTGACTTCACTGGAGGGGAAACGTGTAAGCTCAGGGAGGGGATGTAATTCAGACCCACTGAAGGACCTTGTCCACACATGCATCATGGGCTCTGTCTACCTGAATTTACCTCAAGCACCATATAAATTTCCAGATCACTCTTGGGGGCTGCCCTACCTACCCCTGTCTTCCCTAGAGGTACCTCAGAGCCTGCAAATCTCCCAGAGGGGTTCAAAGCAGATTCCCAAGTTCAAGTGGATGGAGCCCCAAAACCTTGATTCCCACTTGATCGCGCTGACAGACCATTCAGTCATGTCTGTCTCGGGACTGAGTTATTTTCTTCTGAATGCGCTCTTAAGCCCTCCACTGGTCACCAGGTGCCCTGAGATTGAGACCCCAGTGCCTGCCTCTGGTGAACAAGGCAGGCTTTCCCCCATCTGGCCTCTGCATTATGCTCTGCCCTCTCCCTGTCACTCGCTGTGCTCCAGCTGCATTGGCTTTCTTGGGCACCTCAAACCGGCCATATTGGTTCTACCTCAGGGCCTTTGCACTTGCAGTATCCACTCCCTGGACCATTCTTCCTCGAATCTTTTTGAGATATGGCTGACTCTCTCCCACTTGGGCTGCATCTTAAATGCCACCCCCTTTGAGAGGTCTTTCCACACGAGGACTCTAGGCTACTACCGCAGCCCACTCCCCACTGTCCTGATTTCTGCTGTCCATATTTGAAATGACCCCGTTACCATTTGCATGTTTATCATTTGTTTCCCTGCACGTAGAATGTAAGTTCTATGAGGATAGTGGAAGATCATTGTGTGGGAACACAGGAGGCTCTGGGCTGCTTATAGTCCAAGTGCTTTCCACTGTGGTTCCACTGTAGCACTGTGGTTTCGACTCACTGAGGAGAGGGGTTGTCAGTGCTTAGCACAGAGGGAGTGGGCCATGCTGCACACTGTGGATTTGCCTCTTTGGATGTTTCCTATAAATGGAATCATATGACCGGTCCCCTATGTCTGGCTTATTTCGCTCAGCATGATGCTCTCAGGGTTCATCCATGTCCCACTGTGTGTCAACCCTTCATTCCTTTTATGACCAAATAATACTCCGCCATATGGATATACCCCTCGTAATTGATCCCTTCATCAGTCGATGGACACTGGAGCCCTTTGCACCCTTGGGCGGCTGTGAGTAGTGCTGACATTCTCGGGCATGCACATGTTTTTCTTTGATGATCTCTTTTCAGTTATTTTGGGTGGTATTGAGTCGTCTAACTGGGCCTCATGGTAATTTGGTTTAATTTATTGAAATACTGCCGGGCTTCAACACAGAGCCGCCCCATTTTATGTTTCCACCAACATGGCATGAAGCTTCCCATTTCTCCATGGGCTCACCATGCTTCCCGGCTCACCGATATTTCTTTTCTTTCTTTCTTTTTGTTTTTTTAAGATTTTATTTATTTATTGAGAGACAGAATGAGAGAGGGAGACTGGGAGCATGTGGGGAGGTCAGAGGGAGAAGCAGACTCCCCACTGAGCAGGGAGCCCAGTGTGGGACTCGATCCTGGGACTCCGGGATCATGACCTGAGCCGAAGGCAGACGCTTAACCGACTGAGCCACCCAGGTGCCCCACCGATACTTATTTTCTGATCTTTATTGTTACTCCACTTGCCATCCTAGTGGATGTGACTGGTCGCTCCCAGTGGCTTTGATTTGGGTTTTCTTCATGACTCATGATGTTTAGTGTCTTTTCATGTGCTTGTCAGCCATTTTCTATCTTCCTTACAGCGTGCCTTTATTTAATGCTTATTTTCTTTGCATTGTAACTGTACGTGAACACTTCTCTCCCTTTCTTGACCATAAGCTGCCTCATTTATTTATTTTTTTAAAGATTTGATTTACTGATTTGAGAGAGCAAGGGAGAGAGCACAAACGGCAGGAGCAGCAGAGGGAGAGGGGGAAGCAGGCTCTCCTGTGAGCAGGGAGCCAGATGAGACTTGATCCCAGGAACCCGGGATCATGACCTGAGCCGAAGGCAGAGGCTTTAACCCACTGAGCCCCTCAGTGCCCCCCCCCACTTTAAGTGAGTTCCACACCCAGTGTGCAGCCCAACACAGGGCTTGAACTCATGACCCTGAGATCAAGACCTGAGCTGAGATGAAGTGTCAGACGCTTCTACCAACTGAGCCACCCAGGCACCCCTATCGTACTTTATTTTAAAATGCAGCTTGTAGGGGCACCAGGGTGGCTCAGTTTATTAAGCCTCTGCCTTCCACTCAGGTCATGATCCTGGAGTCCTGGGATGGAGCCCCACATCAGGCTCCCTGCTCAGCGGGGAGTGGGCTTCTCCCTCTCCATCTGCCCCTGCTTGTATTCCCTCTCTCACTGTCTCTTTCTCTCTCTCTGTCAAATAAATAAATAAAAATAAATAAATAAATGAATAAATAAATAAATAAATAAATAAAATGCAGCCCATAATCCTTAGGTTGAATTTCCAAATTGGCACATTTAATTCGGTTTTGATTTTCTGAATTTTCACCTCTGAGTCTAATCTGTCCTTGTATGCCCCGAATGTTCAGGTTTTCAACTTACCTTAAGGTCCTTTTGTGCCTTAGCTAATACAGTAGCTAGGCAGGTATTTGACTTTCTGATGTTTTAGAGTAGGCAGCTGGCTGTTGAAATAGTTTTCATTACAACATTGTTTTTTTTCTTTTTTTTCCTTTTCAGAAAAAGTTGCCTTTGACAACGCTGGCTCAGTGTTTGGTGGAGGGGTCAGCTATCCTGGGAGATGACACACTTCTTGGGTAGGTGACATCATGCGTGTTTTTAAGCCGAATCCAGGTAAGCCCCCGTCCCTGAGAGGGGGGCCAGAGCTTCTCAGGGATGCATTGAGGACACCTGAAGACTGGGTGGGGCTTGGGTGGGAAGGCGGAAAGGTTTGCTGGTGAGAAAAATCAAAACCCCGGGTTCCAAAGTCATATTGGCTGTGCAGGGAGGCAGCTTTCCTCGGGAGGGGAAGTTAGCATAATAAACACAAAAAATGGGTTGAAGGACAAATGAAGTCCCCAGGGCTGCAGCAGAAGCAAATGGGAAACCTCTCCATGTCAGATGTCAAAAATTATAGGATTCCCAGAACAACCGGGGCTGTGTCTGAGCGCACAATAAAAACACACTAAAAATAGAATGGTCGTGAGGGAGCATCAGCAAGACACGATCAGCAGGAGAGGTGGAGAGAACTAAAAATAGTGCAGAAATAGGAAAGAACATATGAAGTAATAGATATCAATATGCATGAAAGAGCTCTGCTTAAGATGAAGTTTAAAAATTAAGTGAGGACAGCGCCTGGCTTAGCAGCACATGCACTAAAATTGGAACATGGCCCCTGAGCGTGGGTGACAGGCCAATGTGTGAAACACTCCATATTTTTAAGGAAAAAAAAAATTCCTGTTGTAACTGTGTAAGGTGACGCATTAATTAGACGTATCATGGTGCTCCTTTCACAGTATGTGCAAATATTGAATCCTCCATTGTACACCTGAAACAAATGCAATGTTATAGCCAGTTACAAACCTCCATTGAAAAGTAAAGACAAGGGATCCCTGGGTGGCTCAGTCTGTGAAGCGTCTGCCTTCGGCTCAGGTCATGATCCCAGGGTCTTGGGTTGGAGCCCTGCATGGGGCTCTCTGCTCAGCAGGGAGCCTGCTTCTCCCTCTGCTGCTCCCCCTGCTTGTGAATCCTCTTTCTCTCTCTGACAAATAAATAAATAAAATCTTTAAAAAAAAAAAAGACAAAATAGTTCTTGACCCAAGAATCTAATGATATGGGGGTGGGGAATAATAGAATCAGAGAAAAGCCAAATAGAACTTTTTGAAATTCATATCATACTTACTGTCATTTAAAGCCACAAGATAAGCTCTTGGCCAGGGTGTGGAGAAAAAGGAGCCTCGTGCCCTGTTGGTGGGAACGCAAGCAGGTGCAGCCACTGTGGGAAACAGTGTGGGGGATTCCTCAGAAAGTTTAAAAATAGAATTAGCCATATGATCCAGCAATTGCAATTACTGGGTGTTTACTCAAAGAAGACAAAAACACTAATCAAAAGCATGTATGCACTCTTGTATTTACTGCAGCATTGTTTATTTTAGCAGAGATAACAGAAGTCCCCCCCCCCCGTGTCCATTTATGGATAAGTGAATGGATAAATAAGAAGTGTGGTGCACATATGTGTCTGTGTATGTATAAGAGTAATTTATATATAATGGAATAGTATTCAGTGTTAAAGAAGAATGGGATCTTGCCAGTTGTGACAATGGAGGGACCCAGATGTTATTATGCTAAATGCAATCAATCAGACTGAGACAAATAACGTTATGATTTCACTTATACGTGGATTCTGAAAAACAAATGAACAAATGAACAAAAAAAGCAGAAACAGGCGTATGAATACAGAGAACAAGCTGATGGTGGCCAGAGAGGAGGGGGGCAGGGGTGGATTGGGAAGATGAGGGGAAGAGGAGTAGGAGGTTCAGGATTCTAGTTATGAAACAAGTCATGAGGATGGAAGGTGCAACATAGGGAATTAAAAAAAAAAAAACTTGAGATAAACTGAAATTATGCACCAATGAAATAAATAATAATAAACAGATAATAAATAATAAAAAAATAATAATAATAAAGAATTTGTGAGCTTGCAAACAGGTAGGAGGTTGCCACCAAGAATGAGCAGACTGATTTACAAGAGGTGGGGAGTTGGCATTCGGAAATGGACAAGCATGGATGATAAAATACAGACCTGTGTCTGGGAGCTGTTCCCCAAGAAGAAAATGAGGATAAGGGGAGATTATGGTGGAACATTTCTTTTCTAGATTTAGAAAAACAAACCAACCAAAAAACAAACATAAATCTTTAGATTAAAGAAACACAAAAAGCGTTGATTGAGGTCAACAGAAAGAAATCTATTGCACCATATTAAGACTACAGATTATTAAGAAAAAAAGATAGAGAAATTTAAAAATCAAGCAGAAGAAAAGCTCACTGTGTATAAAAGAACAATTCCAGGGGCACTGGGGTGGCTCAGTCAGTTGAGCATACACCTCTTGGTTTTGGCTCAGGTTGTGATCTCAGGATCAGGAGATTGAGCCTTGCATTGGGCTTCATGCTTAACAGGGAGTCTGCTTAGAATTCTCTCTCCCTCTCCATCTGCCCCTCCTGCTTGCTCACTTACTCACTCACTCACTCAAATAAATGAATAAGTCTTTAAAAAGAAAAAGAGCAATTTAATTGATAGCAGGGTATTTGTCAACTTAAAGAAATGCCAGGCAGTAATGGAGGAATCCTTTCAAGTATTGAGTGAAAATATAAGAAACCTAGATTCTCTGATGAATTAAACCATTATTCAAGAATAAAGGAAAGGATGCCTGGGTAGTTCAGTTGGTTAAGCATCTGCCTTCAGCTCAGGTCATGATCTCGGGGTCCAGGGACCGAACCCCACATTGGATCCCCATACTCTGCAGGGAGCCTGCTTCTCCCTCTCTTTCTGCCTGCCACTTCCCCTGCTTATGCTCTCACTCCTGTCAAATAAATAATAACCTTTTTTAAAAAAAAAAAAAGTAAAAAAATGAGAATAAAGGGAAATAAAGATATGGCTGGAAAAGATTTAGGAAAAATTACTAGTTGCATATTCTCACTAAACGGACTAGTTAAGATAGTTAAGATGTGTGAAACAGGTTACATCCAGAAGGAAGGAATGAAATGCAAGTCGCTGGATAGCATAAAAAATTTTGAGTGCCTTGTTGGGGATGAAAATTCTTTCTTTCTACCTGTCTGAGGTTCTTTGAGTGGGGCCCTTCAAATTAAATTGGCAGAAATAGATCAACAGAGGAAAGCATGCACATTTTATTAAGACGTGCGGTGCATACACGTGGCAGAACTCATTGATGAGTAACTCAAAGGCAGATTGGAACTTGGGCTTAGGTAGCACTTTTAACAAAAGAACAATTTTGAGGGAAGCGACAGGGCAAAGGAGAAGAAATCTGAGTTCCTAGGGTGGCAGATTCTGGGATGGCAGATATTTGGGGAGGCAAATGGAAAATAAGGCTCATTAGTCAGGTTTATATGTTGGTTCCCGAGGTGCCTTCTGGCTGATAAGGCTCTAGAGTTGTGTCTGGTGGTTGACTTCTGTCCTTCCTGGTAGAGAGGGGAGGAGGACAGCTTTACAGCCGTGTCCTGCTTTTAGGCAAACAGGTGGAGGGCAGAGAGCTCTTCTGTACCTGCTTCTTCTTGATTGCCTGCAGCTCAAAATAATGCTTATGCTTAAGTGGCATTTTGGAGAAGGCATATTCTGCTACTCTTTGGTGTAAAGAAATATAAATAAGCATTGAATTAAAACATTACTTGGGGGAGTTTAAGGCAAAGTGAAACAGAATACTGGGAAATGATAGCATGGACCACCAGGAAGATGATCAGTGTACCAAAGTCTTTGACTGTTTGAAAGAAGGATAAATAAAGCTGTTGCATTTTTGTGTAAAGTGTGGGTGTTAGAAAAGCAAGAGGAACCACAAAAGGAATAGAATGTAGCACTTCGAAATTAGTAGAAGGATGAAAAGGGAAGTAAACAAAATAGAAAAAAGAAACACCCCAAAAGGGACTAAAAGAACAAAAAACAAGTAAAGAGAACACAAAGTAAAAGTACAAGGGAAGGGCTCTAGATCTGCAGTTGTGAAAGATGGAATAAAGTCAATGGCTCATAACATAGAGGATCACAGGGGAAGAAACATGCATGCTGTTTCTGAGATTTGCCTACAGCATAGGGACACAGGAAGGTTGGAGGTGAAGGGCTGAAGGACCCCCGGGGAAAGATTGACACACTGAGCACAAACATCTTATTTTGTTCCCTTCCCAAATCTACTACAGTGAAGGGATTTATTTTTTTCTTAAAAGACATGAACCCAGAAAGGCATGAAAAACAGGAGAGAAAACAAGATTTTGTGAGCTTTGAAAGCTGATGGTGGCCTGGTGACTTGACTGGACAGGTCTCAGAAAATGCACTCTGGAGCCAGAAGTAGAATATACAGACAGCCAATGTCATTTACCTCTTGAAAAGCTTGCAGGCTCAGAGGTGGTGGCCCCAGGGATCTCTAGAGTGGTGAGTGGGTCTTTGGGGGCTGGGAGGTGATCCAAGTTATGAGTGTGTGTGTGTCGAGAGCTAGCTTAGTACCACTTGGGAGGCTCAAACCCAGCCCTTATCCACAGCTCTGGAAGACCCTCATCTCTTTATCCCCAGACCCAGCAGGAAAGTCTGGAGCTTTATTCTCTGAAGGGTGTAAAGCAGAGAGTCTAGATGGCAGACACCATGGAAGGGTATCACACATTAAAGTGACTAATGCCTGCTGGCTGCTGAGATCTGCATCTCTCTCTCCCATCCCTGTGGCCCCCAGGTCTTTCCTTTCTAAGCCAGAAGAGCCTTCTCTGGCATATGGGGCCAGCCCAATGGGGATGAACCAAAGCCATTGGAGGGGACAGTACTTGAGCAAATGGCCCAGCTCAACCATCCCATAGACAAGCTTGCAGCCAAAGAGCTTTACTCACATACTCCGAGCTCTTAAATATAGACAGGCGTCCAAGCTCACCAAACATTTGAAGGACGTCTAAATTGAAGCCTACATACCAAAACAGTCGGGGAGGAGACTCAGGAGGAAATAGATATTGCATGGGGAAGAGAAGAGCTCTGGAACATGCGTCACTTACTTTGTCAGTGCTAAGAGAAAATAACGTGTCTGTGAACAAAAGCCAGGATGTTTGTCAATTATATCTCAATGGAAAAAAGAAAGAACTAAAAAACCGAGGATGTCCATTAAAAAAATGCTATGGGAAAGAAATACTCTGAGGTCGAGACAAGCTCATGGAAATAAAAGGTACATTTTCAGTGGCAGGTTTGGAAGATAAAGTCAAATTCAGAAAAGACAACCATGACATCAAAAATGGAAAAGTTGGAAGATTAAAGAACCAACCCAGGAAGCTATAAGGCTGAATAACTTATATTATTAAAATATAGTAATAATAATGGTAATAAAGTCATCCAGAAGAGTTTTCCAGAACTGAAGGACATGAGTTCCTATATTGAAAGGGTCCATTGAGCTCCTGATACAACTGAAAAACTTGAACCTGTGCCCGGGCTCACCACTAGTGAAGACTAGTGAAAGGTACAGAGATTCTACAACCTTCTGGAGGAAAAAAAAATGGCCACAGTAGAAAGGCTCAGAAATCTGAATGCTTCCAGATTGCCAAACATAACAATGGAAATGAGGAGATTACTGTGGAATGCCTTCAAATTCTGAAGAAATATTATGCTTTGCTTAGAATTCTATATCCTGCCTAGCTATCAATCAGTATGACGGTAGAGGGGAATATCATGACATGCGAGGTCTCAAAAATTGTTTTCCTGCCCACTCGCAGGCAGTTAAACCAAGGTGTGCTCTACAATGAAGTAACCAAGAAACAGGTAGACACAGGATATGGGAAATAAGATCTATCCGGCACAGGACAGAGGGAGAGAAAAATCCCAGGAAGTGGGGAAGGAAGTGTGCAGGAAGACAGCTGCGCCAGGGATCGAAGGAAAAGTCAGTTCAGATTGACATGGGTCCCAGAGAGATGAATTCAAGATGGAACTCATTCACATCAAGTGTGGTTCAGCATCTTAGACAAAATAGTGGTGGGGGATTTGGGGTTCAGTCAGATCTATAGAAAAACTAAACAAGCAAGCCAAAGCAAGGCCATTATTGATTCTACAGAGAGGATCAGAGAGCATGAACGTTTGGGAAAGACCAGTGATCACAATATCCGACCCAGCCGAACTCTGAATGGTACACTGGGTCAAAATGTAGTGCAAATACCAAAGATCTACCAATACAAATAAGTGTGGAGAGGACAGATACAAAGATTGCCAAATTCTCATTTTCCAGAGTTGACAGTCCATAGCCAATGCCAATGCCAAAAAAAAAAAGAAAGAAAGAAAGAAAGAAAGAAATTTAACAAGTAGCATCAGGAAATGGACGTAAGTAATAGACAAATCAGATAAAAGACACCATTTAAAAAAGAGCAAAGAGAAGCAAGCCCATGACCTGGAAACTGAAATTTGCAGCAGAAAGGAAAAAGAACTTGAATCTCCTCTACACATCCACACCCATATTTTTAGGTGTATATATGTATATATAAATGTAAATGTATTTTAAGTATAGATAGATAGACGGATGGAACTCCTACAAATAAATTCCAATAAAAAGATCCTGGTACCAAAACAGTCAATGAATGCAAATAGCACATCCTACGAGAGGGATCGTGAAATGGCCCGAAACACGAAAAGGCACTCAGTCTCCCCAGAAGCCAAGAAATGCAGATTAAAACCAGGATGAGGTCATAATTGGCATCCACCAGTTTGGCAGAACTCCAACGCCTTACCAGTACCAAGGCTTGGCAGAGTGTAGAGCATTGGGAGCTCTCATTTGTGCTGGTGAGGGCAAAGTTAGCGTTATCCCTTTGGAGAACAAGTAGCTAGTGAGGTTAAGGACGGTGCGTATCTCCTCTCCTTTGCACAGAAAAATTCTTATGTGCAAACGGACCATACACACCTATGCAATAGCCCTGGACTTGATGGGTCTGTTGATTCAGGGAAAGCTTAATAAGTGGTGGGATAGGATTCCATGCACCAGAATGATTTAATTCTGCATGTATAGGACATGTAAGACATATGTGCAAGACACATAAGCCCCAAAGATGATGCATGAACAAAGCAAGCCTGGGGCACCTGGGTGGCTCAGTGGGTTAAAGCCTCTGCTTCAGCTCAGGTCATGATCCCAGGGTCCTGGGATCAAGCCCCGCATTGGGCTCTCTGCTCAGTGGGGAGCCTGCTTCCTCCTCTCTCTCTGCCTGCCTTTTCTCCTACTTGTTATGTCTCTCTCTGTCAAATAAATAAATAAAATCTTAAAAAAAAAAAAAAAAAGTCAAGCCAGAGGATAGGTTAAGTGTAAAACCATTGATAGGAACTTGTTTGGGTCAGGCTTCAGTATTCTGTATTGTATGTGAATGCTTATATATTTCATAGAAGCATAAACATAAGAACAGGAAAGATACATACTAACTTTAGAATCAGTGACCTCTTCTACTTTTATTGATTTGTAAAAACTTTCTCATGCATTTCGGTTACCCTGGTACCATGCAGAAGGAGGACTGCCTGCGTACCCCTATACCCACTTGGGGAATTAACATCTTTGAGATAACATATCTTCTCACCTAGGAATATGGCATAGCTTTCTACTTATCCACGTCTTCCATTATTTGCTTCCTCCGAATCCACTTTTGTAATGGTTTTTCCATTCCAATTTTCCAATGGGGTAATTGTTCATTCTGTACAAGGTCAGTTGTCATGGCTTAGAAGAAGGAGTTCTCTTTGTAGAAGAGCCTCCTGAAATTGAGTTTTGGGGGATGAGTTGGAAGATGTTGGTCTACACAAAGATGAACTTGAAATGGATAAAAGACCTCAACGAAAGGCAGGAGTCCATCAGAATCCTAGGGGAGAACATAGGCAGTAACCTCTTCGACATCAGCCACAGCAACTTATTTCAAGATATATCTCCAAAGGCAAAGGAAACAAAAGTGAAAATGAACTTTTGGGACTTCATCAAGATCAAAAGCTTCTGCAGAGCAAAGGAAACAGTCAACAAAACAAAGAGGCAATCCATGGAGTAGGAGAAGATATTCACAAATGACACTGCAGACAAAGGGCTGATATCCAGGATCCATAAAGAACTCCTCAAACTCAACACACACAAAACAGATAATCATGTCAAAAAATGGGCAGAAGACACGAACAGACACTTCTCTAATGAAGACATACAAATGACTAACAGACACATGAAAAAATGTTCATCAACACTAGCCATCAGGGAGATTCAAATCAAAACCACATTGAGATATCACCTTACACCAGTTAGAATAGCCAAAATTAATAGGACAGTGGACAACGTGTGTTGGAGAAGGTGTGGAGAAAGGGGAACCCTCTTACACTGTTGGTGGGAATGCAAGATGGTACAGCCACTTTGGAAAAGAGTGTGGAGGTTCCTTAAGAAATTAAAAATAGAGCTTCCCTATGACCCTGCAATTGCACTATTGGGTATTTACCCCAAAGATATAGATGTAGGGAAAAGAAGGGCCATCTGTACCCCAATGTTCATAGCAGCAATGGCCACGATCGCCAAACTGTGGGAAGAACCAAGATACCCCTCAACGGGCAAATGGATAAAGAAGATGTGGTCCATATATACTATGGAGTATTATGTCTCCATCAGAAAGGATGAATACCTAACTTTTATATGAACATGGACGGGACTGGAGGAGATTATGCTGAGTGAAATGAGTCAAGCAGAGAGAGTCAATTCTCATACAGTTTCACTTGTGGAGCATAAGGAATAACATGGAGAACATGGGGAGATGGAGAAGAGAATGGAGTTAGGGGAAATTGGAGGGGGAGATGAACCACGAGAGACTATGGACTCTGAGAAACAATCTGAGGTTTTGTGGGGGAGGGGAGGAAGAAGGGAGGTTGGGAGAGCCTGGTGGTGGGTATTAAGGAGGGCAGGTATTGCATGGAGCACTGGGTGTGGGGCATAAACAATGAATTTTGGAACACTGAAAAGAAATTTAAAAAATAAATAAAAATTTAAAAAATAAAAAAAAAATTATCTAGGGGGTAAAAAAGAAAGATGTTGGTCTGTTTGTGCATCGGTTGTAGCTCATTTTCCAGGGCTCAGGGGACATAGAAGCATCTGGGGCTTATGGCTGTATACATTCAGCACGTAGGAGTCTGTTGTTCCCTGTCTCTCTTGTATTTCCCTACGTGTTTCCTTTACTCTAGGCACAGGGTGGGTTCTTTGCATCCTTTAAAAAAATGCATAATTTCAGAAGTCAAACTGAGTAGAACAAGTTGGGCCGCTCGGATGCAGGTGACCTCCTGCTGACCACCTCGCGGTCCCGAGCGTGGCTTTCCCCTCCTGTTGCAGGAAGATGCTGAAACTCTGCGGAGAGGCGGAGGACAAGCTGGCTCAGGAGCTGATCCACTTCGAGCTGCAGGTGGAGAGAGACGTGATCGAGCCCCTGTTTTTGCTGGCCGAGGTAAGCCGTGCGCACGAGGCCGCCCCACTTGGGGACACTGTTCTGCAGCAGGAATTATCACTGCCCGTCCGCCTGGTCAGGATTCCCCATATAGCACCAGCTCCCTCGGCCCCTGACACTCCTCTCTGCTGGCTTCCCAGTGGGGACGGGAGCTTAGCTGGCACCAGATCTCCTTCCCCACGGGGGTCTGCACGCTTTACCCATCCTGCCCCCAACCCATCTCCTGTCTTCCAGGAAATGAACAGCAGCCCCTCCTCTGTAGGGCCGCCTACACCTTATGTATACGTGGATCCCTTCGCTTTGATTTCATCCGATTTTATTTTTTACTTTAGTTCCAGTATAGTTCATATCCTGCGTCCTGCACATTGCAGGAGCACAGTACGGTGATTCAAAAGTTCTGTATCTTACTCCATGCTCGTCATAAATGTGCCCTTCAGCCCCTATGTCTCTGGGTTCTGAAGGGTGCTGGATAACACTGTGAGGACACAGACACCTTGATGTCCGTGTGACGATCTGGCTAGCTTCAGCCAAGTGAAATTGTGTTGAGTAAGAATGGACACCGTTGGGGATTTTATTTGCCTTGCGCCCCTGACTTCTTTCCAGTTGCCTTGGATTGGTCATCCAAGACCACCCCAGCCCCATCCCTTCGAACTACAGGTGCTCCGCGTCTGCACGGTTTGCTAGCCACTAGCCACCTGGGGCTGGCAAGCTCTTGAAATGTGCTTCGTGTCACCGAGGAACTACATTTCACATTTTAATTTCACCGAGAACTACTTTTCACATTTTTAATTTTTACTCATTCGAATTTAAAACGCTGCACCCACAGAGAGCGAGGGGCTAGCATATTGGATGGCATTGCCCTAGACCAGGCCTGGTTTCCTTCCTGGACTCCCCCCAGCACCTCCCCATCCCCTGGTGCAATTTCTATAACAGAATGGACGGGCAAATCATTAACCGAAGTGCCTCAAAGTTTTCAAGGAGAAAATCCTGCCTATAGTGCCTTGATAGAGATCAGCTCTAGACTTCTCAGGTGCCGTTCTGTGTTAGGCCATAGCCCAGCCAAGCGCATGCGTGAGAGGCCCTTTGCACCTTGGAAAGGTGGTCTGGGGTCTTGGGCAAAGCCTGAAGCAAACCTGGCCTGGGTGCCAAGACTTGCTTGTGCCAGCCAGATGTCCTTCTGGCCTGTCAGAAATGGTTCCCCTCCCTACGTTACTCACCCCTGCTCCGAAGACCGTCCTCACGGTTTTCCCTCCTGTAGAAGCCACAGCCTGAGATGGTTTTGGGTTTTCAATGTACAGCCAGTTTTCCCCTTTAAATTCGCATTTTCCGCCCCTCTTTGGTGGAGCCCGGGCCCCAAATCCCACACTGGGTGTTCTGTGAAGTCATTTTTGGAAATAAAAATATAAAAAGAGCATCCACGTACAACCAACCCACTGTGGACGAACTTGTCATAGCCGAGCAGAGCCGTGGCAAGGTTTGATTTGGTATTTATTGGGGGGGGGTGTCTTTATTTTTATAAAAATGCATCCTGATTGCATTCCCCCATCAGATCTCGGGCCTCCTGGATGAGCGCCCCTCCGCCTGCTGCTGTCTGTTGTGAATTAGGTCTCTGTGTCAGCTCTTCCGGCTTTTCTCCCCATGTGTGGCCTTTGTGTCGTGGACAGAGCCGGGATGAAGCCCATGTTTGCTGGCCGAGGTCGGGGGCAAGAAGGAGGCCAGGCATAAGTGAGCAGGGGAGTGCAGAGCCCCCCAGGGTCAGGATGACGGAGGGCCTGGCAGGGGTCCCGCGAATAAAGAGCGGCAGTTAGCTCAGGCAAAGGAATTGAGGGTTTCCTCTGGAAATCAGGACTGGGGGCCGTCAGCCCACGTACGGACGCTCCCCATGAGTTCGTCCGTCTGACTCTGTCCTGTGGTTACAGGTGGAAATCCCGAACATTCAGAAGCAGAGGAAACACTTAGCAAAGCTGGTGCTAGACATGGATTCTTCTCGAACGAGGTATGGAAGGGCTTCTTTGCTTTCCTTTTTTGTCTCTTGGAAGGGACAGCGATTGCATCTGGGGCGTGGGGAAGGGTTTGTGGGGAGCGTCATTTGTTAAGTGTGTTTCCATCCTCCAGGTTTTTCTCAATACCCCTGACATGGCAGGCACAGGAGGGGAGGGTCGTGAGTCAGAGTTATGGGGTCCCCACCCTCACAGGGTCAGTGGCCCATTGTGAGAGACAGAGGCCCTAGACAAGCCAGTGAACACGTGGTGACTTCAGGTGCCCGTAAGTCCTGTAAAGAAGGTAGCACTGTGCAGTTTTGGAAGAGAGTGGTGGAGAAAGGGAAGCTACTATATTAGGTGGGCTGAAACTGAGAAGGCTTCTTAGAGATGACACTTGATCTGCGACATAAATGGCGAGAAGGAGGCAGCCATGCAGAGATAGGGCACAGGACTGTCCATGGCAGCAGGAACAGCACGTGCAAAGGTCCTGAGGCAGGGTTGGGGAGGGATCGGGCTGCCACAGTCTGGGTATAACACCAGGGCAGTGTGACTGGGGTATGAGCCAAGGTGGGGCATACTAGGAGCTGAGATCAAAGAGGCAAGGTGGGTGAGGTGTTGTGTCTATGAAGGGGGAAAATTCTGATTCTGAGACCTGCCCACTGTTTCCTGAAGCCAGTGGTGTAGCGCTTTCCTTTTTGTAGCCACTCTGAACCTGAGACCATTATTATGGAAGCAGCATTCCAGCTGTGCTGCTCTCCTCCAGGACTGTCTCCCAGAAGCCTCCAGAAAGTACCTCTTCCATCAGGCGGGTCACCAGAGGCCCTGAGATGACATTGACTCTGACCACCGTGTGTCCCCGATGGTTCATATGCAACTTCCTAATTCTCACATGTAGGCACCGTGCCTACGTGTGCAGCTTGAAGGAAGGCAGGTTCCTGAAGATAAATACGGAAGGAAGCTTTCATTTCTACCACAAGCCCTTTGCAGGTCAATTTTAAACCTCTCCTTACCTCTTTTTAACTTTCTTGAGGAAAAGAAACAAAACCAGAAAACAGCCATCTACTTGGACTGAGAGATGTCATATAGACTCCCGAAGCAGGAGTCCGAGGTGAGATGGTGAGATCCAGGTCACCTGTTTCCAAGACCTGTGAGCTTGGTCAAGTCACTCAGCCTCCCAGAGTCACAGTTGCCCCACCTGCACACAGGTAGTGACGCCATCCATGGGCTGATGTGAGGAGATTGTTTTGAGTGTCCATTGAGATTGCATTTGTCACAGCGCTTCCCAGGTGCTTTGCCAAAGGAAACTGCTACAATTAACTAGTTGGGACCTGGGAATTCAACATCTGGACTGATACAGAGTGTAAGGCGGTCGCCCAAGACCAGAAATAGAACAGGTTAGAGCAGCAGAGAAACAGAGAATGTCTTTCGTTAACTTAGCGTTTCCCAAACTTCAGTCCACCTGAATAGTTTTGAACATCTGGACCTACACATCTCACAAAAAGTCGATTCGCTTCTTCAAAATGAATCTGTTTAAAAGATGTTAGAGCCCTACGGTACACTGAAGGGCGCGACAAGGACGAAAGCAAATCCTGTTGCTCACAGAAGGCTATGACCCTGAAGCTTGTCTCCTTCCATTAAGAAGGAAGAGGAGGAAGAACATTGTCAAGGTTTTTCCGACCCAAGTCTGAGGCTCTCTCCTCAGCGCTCAAGGAGGAAGACAGAGCAGGTTGCGTGGGGAGTATGGATGTGACATCACCAACTACTGTATCCTTGGACCATGTCCAGCGCCTCCCGTGACATCAGCATTAAAGGCCCACATTGGGGCAGTCACACAAGGATTAAAGACATGCTGATTGTCCCACTGTTAAGAGGATGATGGAGACCTTGCTCCTGGGTTTGTAGAGTAATTTCCTTCACCGTGGAGACCTGGCCCTTCACTCTGAGGTCTTCCCCCCGCCTCTGTAAGGGAAACCTAAATTTCCATCTAAGAGCTTCTGGTCGGAAGGCCAGATGCTAGCATTAGCGCTTGTCATTGTCACCTCTACTTAACGTGATTTTGCTCAGTCTTCTTATGAGAGGTTGAGTGGGCGACAGTCACGGTCCATCTAGTCACGTGGTGCGTTTTTAATGGTGACACCAAGTGGCATATGGATTCTGAAAACCATAGAGAAGCATCGTTAGGAACCCGTCTTCCACGATTTGAGGAACTGTTCCACATTCTCAGCTCATCATCTCTTATATGCTGGGGTTTGGTCAGGACATCTCTACCTCCCCCATCCAAATTCTTACGCTTCTAAACTTCAGCCAAGACCCTTGACAACCTTTGTCTTTTCGGAAGCCAACCCACCCAACTTCCTGCCTTTTCCCCAAACCCTCACTCTTCAGCCAACATGAGGACCGCGTCCCAAGAGACAGTAGTGAGAGTAAGACCAGATGCTATGCCATTGAATAGCAAGGAACACCAGCTGCTCTCCTGGATCAGAGGGTCCTTCCTGCCCTCCCCTCCACCCCACCCTGCTTCCCACCATGGTCAGTGTGTAGGTTCCATTCTTTGCAGGATCACCAAAACTTTCGTTAGTCCCTTTTTGTTGTTCCCAAGTTACACTCTGAAGAACTGCACGGTGTATTCCAGATGGAGACACGCTGTTGATCTGTGTGCCCGGATCCTTGAGTTGTACAAGAACTTGGGTGGATACTGTCAAACCCAACTCCTTTATCCAATGTGTAATTGGGTCTGAATCCAAGGTGTGTATTTGCCTCAATTCCAGTAGATCTGGCTTGTCTGTTTGGAAAGCCAATCATGCAAGCCTTACCAACCTCAGAGAAGACCAGAGTTTAGAAGTTGAGTAGAAGGAGGTAGATAAGGAGGCTGGAGGAAAAATTCAAGGAAGCTTTAAAGCTTTATGCTGAGTTAAAGATTGTGAATTGAATTGAATCGAATTGAATGATATACAAATGTCTTTTCTGGAATAGATTTGGTTTAGCAGTGGTTGCAGAAGGAGCTCCGTTTCCTCCCAAAGTCTGCCTCGATTTTTCTGAGCGTGTATCTCAAGATCAGCCCTTCTGGATCCAGGACACTTTATGCTCCTGTTGAGCAGCTGTGGACTAAATTTCATCCTCCCTCCCCAAATTCACGTGTTGAAGTGCTAACCCACTCGTGTGACTCTATTTGGAGATAGGGCCTTTCAAAAGTAATTAAGGTTAAGTCCCGTCCTAAGGGTAGGGCCTTAATCTAGTTGGGTTGGGGGCCTTCTAAGAAGAGGAAGGGAGAGATTTCTTTCTCTTTGCACACTCACTCAGGGGAAAGGCCACGTGAGCACAAGTGAGGAGGCAGCAAGAGAGCCTCCCCCAGACCCAAACCCTGCCAGAAGCTCAGTCTGGGGCTTCCAGCCTCCAGAACTACCAGATAACTCATTTCTGTTGCTTAAACCACACAGTCTGTGGCATATTGTCATGGCAGTCTGTGCAGATTAAGACACCTGCCTTCGGGATACCTGGGTGGCTCAGTCAATAAGTGTCTGCCTTCAGCTCAGGTCATGATCCCAGGGTCCTGGGATCGAGCCCTGCATCGGGCTTCCTGCTTGGCGGGAAGCCTGCTTCTCCCTCTGCCACTCCCTCTGCTTGTGTTCCCTCTCTTGCTGTGTCTCTCTGTCAAATAAATAAATAAAATCCTAAAAAAAAAAAAAAAAAGACATCTGCTTTCTTTGGAAGCAGGTGAACTAAGATAAATAAGATAGGAGAGTTGGGGGATGGAGACCAGGCAGCTCATGGAATTAAAGAAGTAGCTCATTAGGAGAGATTTAAGTGCATGGTGTCACCAGCTTCAAAGCTGTTCCTCACCTCCTACCTCTCCTACATACAGGCATCTTAGAGCCAGTCTTCACGGTCCCTTGGGCTTCTGTCTCCCCAGCATGAGACCTGTTTCCTTTGTTCCAGTTCTCAAAGTACAGAGGAGAGAGGCCATTTGTCTAGACTTTGCTTAGATGCCACTTCCTAGGCCTGTCAGTTGGTCACAGTGATGAAGGATGGGCGTGGGCTTGGCTTGCATCAGCGACCCCCGCCTGGGTCACTCACGGGGAGGGTCATGCAAAACTGGCAGCTTCTTGGGGCGCCTGGATGGCTCCATCGGTTAAGCGTCTGACTCTTGGTTTCAGCTCAGGTCCTGATCTCATGGGTCGTGAGATCAAGCCCTGCATCAGGCTCTGCGCTCAGTGGGAGTCTGTTTTGCTTGGATAGTCTTACAGTTTCTCCCTCTGCTCCTTCCCCTGTTCTCTTACTTTCTCTCCCAAATAAATAAATAAATCTTTAAAAATTAAAATTTTAAAAAGCCACTCTGGCAGCTCTCTTTGGCCCATATATCAGAGCAGGAGTAGGGCAGTGCCTCACTAACTGGAGGACGCCAATGACGGAGGGAAGCAGACAGGACAGATGAAATAATAAATGTCCGTCTAAAGGAACATTCCTGTTTGCCTTCCAAAAATTCTTCTCAACTTCCCATTGCCCTGAACTCCTCTTGCCTTTGCCCTCTTGACCAGTTTCCTGATCCCTAAAATTCCATATCTTTATTTCTGGCCCTTTTCTCTCCTCTAGGCTTCATTAAAGCTGGTTTTCTGTTTCCACCTCCCCCCGCCCCCAGACCCTATAGCAGCGGCATCTTTCCCAGCGAATAATGGTGTCATACCAGAGCAGAACTTTCTTTTTGTTTTATTTAAATTCAATTAATTAACATCTAGTGTACTATTAGTTTCAGGGGTAGAGTTCAGGGATTCACCAGACGCATATAACACCCAGTGCTTATTACATCATGTGCCCTCCTTAATGCCCAGAACTTAAAGCTCAGACTTTTTGGTCGAGCGAGAATCCCTGTTTCTTCTCTTGCCGGAGCAGGAAAGTGCTTGAGTTTATTGACAGAATGGATGTCTGACAAGGCCACTGTATCTTGAAATTCATGATTAGTGTCTCTTTCCCTAGCAGATTACTATCCATACACATTTTCCCGTGTTTTCCGTGTTTTATTGTTTGATCTCCACTATCTGATTCTGCATCTTCTCACTATTTTATAATCTCAAAATTGGTTACTTCTCTCTTGCAAATAAGTTTCCCCATAAAGGGAGGGGAAGGATCTGTGTTTTTAAGCTACCAAAGTATTATCTAAGAGGTCAAATTTGGGGGGGGGGGGTGGAAATAGAGGGAAAAAGGAAAGAAAATAAAGGTAACTTGGGAAAATGTCTTCATGTTAATAGATACATATTAAGGATATTTGGGTTTAAAGGATTAAGAATAATTGGGATTAAAGGGATTAAGGACAATTGGGTTTAAAAAAAATCAAATCCAGATCTTCGAAGCCATAAAAAAATATCAGTGTCTGTGGTCACTGTATTTTTTTCCCACACGTATATTGGTTAGTTGTTTTTTTCTTCAGATGGCATGAGCCACATGATAGTTTTAGCTTTTTTTATTTTTATTTTTATTTTTTTTAGTAGGTTCCACACCCAGCAAGGGGCTTGAACTCACGACCCTGAGATTCTAAGATCAAGAGCCGTGTGCTGCATCCACTAAGCCAGCCAGGCGCCCCTGAGCTTAATCTCATAATCTGCCATATTCGTGATCAGCAGTCTCCATTATAGCCATGGCGTCTCCTACTTTATTTGACCAAAAATCCCCACAACACCTTAATACTTCGAAGTGACTAAACCCTGGGAAGTTTATTAAATAGATCATGTCTGTTGGGCAAACTAAAAGAACCACCCAGGAAGTTTTACCAATCTGTATCTGTTAGTTCAGATTTTCCAACAACTTTGAATAGAATATTTCCTTTGCACTGAGGAATGGTTCGCAAGATGTGCATGTCCCTCTCTGGACCTTCCACCCAGCTTGACATCCTAAAGACCTTTTAAGTCATTTTCCCGTCAATGCATTTTTTTTTTTAAAGATTTTATTTATGTTTTTGACAAAGAGAGATCACAAGTAAACGGAGAGGCAGGCAGAGAGAGAGAGACAGAGGGAAGCAGGCTCCCTGCTGAGCAGAGAGCCCGACACGGGACTCGATCCCAGGACCCTGAGATCATGACCCGAGCCGAAGGCAGTGACTTAACCCACTGAGCCATCCAGGCGCCCCCGTCAATACATTTTTTAAACAAAATTTCATTTATTTCTTTGTTTAAAGCGAGTGCAAGCAGGGGCAGCGGGAGAGGGAGACTCTCAGACTCCCGGCAGAGCACAGAGCCAGACCTGGGGCTCCATCTCAGGACCCTGAGATCATGACCTGAGCCGAGATCAAGAATTGGCAGCTTAACCAACCGAACCACCCAGGCACCTGCCCCATGCCTACCCCCGTGAATGCATTTTTTAAGTAACACAGACTCCTTTAGTTTGTTCTTTTATGTTAATAGCAAAGAGGACTTTCATTTTCCTTTCCTGTGTCGGAGTCTTATACTCTTCTGTTTGTCCCGCGGAAACAAACTCAGAGAAAGAAGAAATCATGTAGAGAAACCACCTAGGGATTCTTGACTCTCAAAATGAGGGTTGCGTTGCACATTGTGCCTCTGAGATGGATGGTCTAAGAGCCAGACAAGGCCTATGGGGCCATCGGGTTCGGTCTGTACGCCACTGGCCTGCATGGTCTGTTGCCCAGTTTCATCAGGGGGCTTCATGTGATGGTTTCCAGCCTCTCTTGTCAGCGGAGGCGGGCCAGCCCCCACCAGCATCCCCTTCCCCTCACTGTCCCTCCAGCCTTCCCCGAGAGACCGCAGTCCATGTGGGCTGTCCTTCGTCATCCTGCTGTTTTCCTTAGGGCCGTGGAATGGTTGTGCATCTCGTGGCCCAGTTACAAGTAGGACAGTAAAGGGAGGACTAGTTTTTAAGATCCTGACTCCCCTGACTTCATGCTCTTACTCCCTGGCCCCTATAAGCCACTGAGTTCACAGACTCCTGGGCAGCAGGAACCTACAGCTCGTCCCTGCTGCAGCTCCTGCTGCCTTGTGTCAGCAGAATCGTCGTCCTTCGGGGCCTGCTCTTGGTCATTCCCGGATAATGCCAGGGCCAACAGAAACATCTGTACTTCGCCACGAAACCTTTCCAAGCCACATCCTCCAACGGCTGCTGCTCTCCACGCAAAGGACAGACGTCGAAGGAAATACAAATGCGGTATCCGAACGTTGACTGGAAGCTTTTTTGTGCTGACTTGTGGAGATGTTGGCTTTCAGAGTCATTTCGATTCTCCTCTGCTTCTCCTCTCCCCTGGCACCCGTGACTGGCTTCAGCCAAATCGGCGAGTGTTCCCAGACTCAGAGCCCACGGGGCAGGCTGGGAGCTTCCAGGGGACACACAGACTGGGCCTTGGACAGAGCACCGGTGATGGCCACTGGGCCTCCGTGTTCGGGAGAAACATTTCAGGGGACATGATGCCAAACTGGCCCATGGCTCCCCGCGCTGCTCCGTGTCCGGCCACAGCTGCCCCCTTCCTCCTGGGTAGTGTTTGCAACCTGCTCTCTTCTCCATGCCCCCACGGACTTCCCAGGGCTCTCCACCTGTCTCACCCCTCTCCTCTTTTTCTCCTGTTTTCCATCAGGTGGCAGCAGACTTCCAAGTCTTCAGGTCTGTCCAGCGGCTTACAGCCTGCGGGTGCCAAAGCTGATGCCCTCAGGGAAGAGATGGAGGAAGCTGCCAACAGAGTGGAGATTTGCAGGGTACCCCCTCTTCTCCCCCCGCTGTCTTTGCACCTCTCTATCGGGACAGATGGGGGAACCCCCACCCCATTCCACGCTTAAAACCTAAGCGTGAGCTCTGGTTGAGCAGAATGTCTCCGAGCTTGCCTGCTGGTATCTCCAGAGCCCGGGGTGAGCCCTAAGAGTTGAGGCTTCGAGGCAGCCTTGGGTGGGGGACGGGGGACAGCGGTGGATTAGCAACAGCGTTCCCGCATGGCGGGCATGGAGGACGTGGCTGTGGTGTCTCTGTGAAGTTTTTGTAAGGCACCTTCATCCCACGGAATGGGCTCTCGGCTGGATGGAACAGCTGAAAATTTAGACAGTAGACCAACCTTGACTCGCTGTCGATATCAAATTGTTTCTCTTTATGTTCACCTTGTAATATTTCCTGAGTCACTCGACCCATCTCCTGCCTCCTGGGACATTGTCAGCTGTGAAGCTGAAATGCTGACCAAGGAGATAGTCAGGGAAAAGATGAGTTCCCGCTTGTTCAGGGAGGAATGTCTCCTTCTAAGATATCCATGCCTCTGCCCTTGGGAATGTCAGAAGCCCTTTGTTACGTCTGCTCAGACGTTTCCCGTCTTCACCACAAACGTTGTGTGGGCATAACTCGCAGGGCACACCACTCGTGATACTCTGTGTAAGAACATCTGTATTCCGCGCAGGTATGTCTGTTGTGGTTCGATCCATGGAGCAAGAGTATCTCATGTTTCTGGAAGTGTGCTGTGTACCCACCTGTTGTCTTAATCTCATATGTTCTTGATTTTTTGTTTTTTTTAAGATTTTATTTTATTTATTTGAGAGAAAGTGACCATGTGAGCGGGGGAGAGAGAGAGGGAGACGCAGACTCCCTGCTGAGGAAGGAGCCCAGTGTGGGACTCGATCCCAGGACTCCGGGATCATGACCCAAGCCAAACGCAAATGCTTAACCAACTGAGCCCCCCTAGGAGCCCCTAATCTGATAATGGTTTTATAACAAGCGTTGCCACTTTGCATGAAGACATCTCTGTTCTTTGTGGCTTTTTCTAGTCTTGTCTGCTGGTCTTTTATAACCACACTGCACAGGGGGCTTCAACCTTGTGTTCGGGTCACGTTCAGGGTCAGATAGGATTGCTCTCTGGAATTAGGAACCGTGACAGGTCGGTAAAGAATCCACGATCTCTCCGCCGACACTACCATGGACTCAAGCAAAGACTCCAAAATACTCCCCCAGGTCCCAAGAGTCACTGGGAGCTGAGCCAATTTGTCATTTGAATGGCTGTGTGAAGGGCAAACAGCCAGCTGGTGAGGTTTGTGAAGTCTAACTCTCGTGCTGCTCTCACTCTGACTCTGTGCTATGTCTACGCATCGTACCTCGGACTCGCGTTCTTGAGTGAAGAGTCCCATTTCTTACACAATGATGCTGTGAAACAGACACGAGACAGTGGCATCGGGGGGATGCTGGACACAAGTCTCCAAGTTCAATACCTTCATTGTCCTGTAGCTCTTTCCATGTGCTTTTCTTACCAAAAAATACGTTCGGTTCCCTTTCAGAGATTAAAAAAGTCATACATTTTGCCATCACCTGTGAAAAAGCATGAAAATATATCAAGAAGAAGCACCAGTAATTGTCCCCCACCCCATTCCTGCCCAGCAACCCATCTGTTTCCAGAGAGGATGGCCAATTCCCCCTTTTCACCCGTATTTATTCAGAATTGTCGGGAACAGTGGCTCTCTGTTATGTGCCGTCTTATCTCTATGTTTCTGTGATTTTAATTTCCCTATTAGTAATGCTCAGTGGGTCTTTGTGTCTATCGGATTTCCTGCAGATATGCATAGACATTCCCAGGTTGGCAAATTGCCCGTTTGTATGGGCAATTGGACCAACATTTCTGTTTTTCTTAAATATCAATTTGTATAAGTTCTCTGCATATCAGGAGTTGAACTTCCTTCTGTTTGTTGTGTTGCAGATCGTTTTTCCAGTCTGCTATTTGCCCCTTGGCTTTGTTTATATGCGTGTATTCCTTTGCACGGGAAACTATCCCAGGCATCTTCCACCTCAAGGTTAAAGTATTTGGTGTGGTCTGTGTTTTGAGTATTGGACATTCCAGAAGAGATGCGGTGGTATCTCGTTCTAAATTGCCCTTTGCAAATGACGTAAGATGATGAACATCTTTTCATATGCTTGTGTGCTGTCTGTATGTGTATATACATACACACACTTTGGTGATATGTCTGTTCAAGCCTTTTGCCCATTTTCAAATCGGGTTGTTATTTGGCATTGCGTCGTCTCATCTCCAAGTACTGGGGGAGTTTTTCCAGCTCTATTTCTGTAATTTTATTTCCAGCTTAATCCCACTGTGGTCAGGGAGCCAGCACTGTGTGATTTCAATTCTTTTAGATCTGTCAAAATGTGTTTTATGGCCCGTGATGTGATCTGTCTTAGTGGACATTCCTCGTGAGCTCGGGAAGAATGTGTATCCTGTTGTTGTTGGATGAAGGAGCCCGTGGATGTCAGCTCTGTCTAGTTAATGGATGGCTGAGTTGAGCTCTGTCCATACTGCTGTTCTGCCTGCTGCATCTGTCCATTTCTGATCAGTTGCTGTTGAAGTCTCCAGCTATAATAGTAGATTCCTGTCTTTCTCTTTGTAGTCTTGTCACTTTTGCCTCATGTACTTTGATGCTCTGTTGTTCGGGGCACACACATGAAGGATTGTTCCATCTTGTAGAATGACCCCTTTAGCATTAATGGTGTCCCTCTTTATCCCGATAACTTCTCTCATTCAGAATGCCTGTCTGGGGGACATATAGCCACTCCCCCTTTCTTTTGATTCGTGGTAATGGGGTATGTCTTTCTCCATCTTTTTACTTTTTATCTGTACATATCTTTATATTTAAAGTGGGTTTCTTGTGACCCTCATATAGTTGGGCCTTGGTTTTTGATCCACTCTGACAACCTTTGTCTTTTCATTGGTTTATTTTCATTGTTTAAGTGATTATTGAATATAGTTAGATTCATATCTACCCTAATTGTTCCTGTTTTCTACTGGTTCCCCCTGTTCTTTAATACTATTTCTGCCTTCAGTTTTTCTGCCTTTGAGTTTTTACTTGAGCATTTTATATGGTTTTATTTTCACTCCTTTCTCAGTCTATCAATTATACTTTTGTTTAAAATGTTTTTTTAGTGGTTGCCTTAGAGTTTGCAATGTACATTCACAACGAATCCAGAACTGCCAGGGAATAGCTAGATGCTGTTTTGTTTATGGTGTGAGTATGTCTTAGTAACAAAATGTCCCTAGTTCCATCCACCAACTTGTGACTTGTAGGGAAGCAGACATAGCCACAGGTGTGTTTACATGAAGATATCCATGCATTCATGTGTATTTATCTGGATACATGGATACATTCACATAGATATGAATACAATGTTGCTACCATTCTGAAAAAAAGTATCAGTTCAGTTAAGAATAAAAGAAATAAAAGTTTTATCCTTATCGTAGCTTCACTGCCGATTCTCTGATGTTCTTCCTTTCTTTGTGTAGGTCTGAGTTTCTGACTTATATATACTTTTTCATTCTCTCTTAAAGAACTTTTTTCCCCTTAACATTTCTTATAAGATAGTCTACGGGCAACAAATTCTGTAAGTCTCTTCAAGTCCCTTTACAGGGTAATTCTGTAGGGAACAGAATTCTGGGTTGGTGGGATTTGTTTTTGTTTTTTCTTCTCAACGATTTTAAATATTTTACTCCATCTTCTTCTGACTTGCACAGTTTCTGAGGCAAGGATGGAAGTAAGTCTTCTCCTGGCCAGTGTATTTGAACTTATGGCTTCTTTGACTATTTCATTATTTTTGCTTTTCTGAAGTTTGAATATGATATGCTCAGGTGTCGTGTTTTTTTCCTTCTTTAGCCAAAAGCCCTAATACCCCAAGACATGATTATCTTGCTAATATTTTTTAACTTTAACTATAAGGAAATACATCACCAGAATTCATTTTAAACTGCAGAATTTATCCCAAAGAAACAAGCAAGAGATGGATACACACCTGTATAAATAAAGGCTTTTCAAGTGTTGTCATAATGAAAAATTAGAAACACAATATCCAGCAATAGACACACCATCCTTTCATGAATTAAATATCATGTGCCCACTAGAAAGAATAGTTGTCTGGGGGGTAATGAGCTACAAAATCCTCTGGTCCCATTTTTGTAAACCAAGCAATCATACAAAACACATGACTGATAAAAATAGATACAGAGTGACCAGCCATCATGGTTTTTAGAGCTCGTCTCCAGTGTGGTGGGATGCAGGGTGAAGCTGGTGATTTACGCTGCCTCTTTCTGAGTGTGGATTGGCCATCAAATCAAAAACAAATGATTGTTGCAGCACATTAAACTCTGGTGATTATTGATTTTTTTTTCTTTATAACGAAAATTCACCAATGATTTAGAAACATGGAAATTGGACTTAGTTTCCACTTTTATTTCTGACTTGGAGTGCAGCTTACTTGTCAGTAAGATCGTAATCTAATTATACCTTTCAAAAATCCTTTGGTGTTCCTGAGGGCACTCCCAGACGGTCTGTCTGCCTTTTCTAGGATCATCTTTTGGCAAAGCTCAAATGCTGAGTCACTGACGTCGTATTCAGTGTGACATTTAGTCCTTTCGGGGGTCCCTCCCTTTCCTCTGCCTGCTGAGCCATCTTGATCCTCTGGCTCTCTGTGTTTTCCCTGAGTTGACATATCTCCCTCATGACTGCTGCTGATGGATGTCCCCTGACCAAAGGTGCTGGGGTGGGGGTTGGCAGATGAACTCGATTCCTCTAGAACCTTTGCTAGATTCAGCATCCCCACAGAGGCTTTTCTTTGCCAGGATGCTCTGGAGAGGGGGAGCTGAGACTTAGAACCCATTTAATTTCTCAGGAAAGTTACTGTTGCTAAGTCTGTGTTTCTCCTTCTGTTATATCAGCAGATGGTTACAAAGTCCTTACTAGTTTGTGAAATATGTTTCAGATGGTGGAGGATAGACAGGAGATAAGATCCTTGAACTCTCAGTAGCTACTCAACCAAAACTGGAAATTGAGCACTTTACCTAGAGAGTCCGATGAGAACTCTGAGTGACACTGTGCCTAGTGCCTAGACTGTTCCCAATGAATGTTAATTTACTTGCCCCCCCCCCGACCCCTCCTTCATTCTTTGAAGCTGGACCAAGTGTAGCATTGACTCATCTGTGCTTGAAGCTCTCTAGAGAACAGATTTCCCTTTTAACTCTGTTCCTTGGGTGCAGAAACTTCCACATGGTCTGCCTGTCAAGGATACCGGAAGAGGAAACAGACAGCTGCTCACATCCCAGTGCTCTCACTGAGGATAGTGTAATTGGCAGCTGGACGGGCTGAGGGTGGTGGGATTGGTGCAGAATGCTTGAAGTTTCCACACTTCAGGCTGTTGGTGAAGCATGAGGTTGCTTGCTTGAATCCTTCAGCATCTGGATCAGCTTTCTTGGGCTGTTCTCCTATTTTCCTCAACGTACCCATCACAGAGTCTTCTCTCGACTAAGCATCGCTTATAAAGATCTCTCCTACCTAAGGCTCCCAGACAGGAAGGATCTTGAGAGCTCACCTGAGTTGTACAGACAAGGTCACACACATTGCATGCTAAAAATCGTGGTTAGTGACCGAGTCTGCACCCTTCTCAGAATGTACTTCTATCATACATCCCTATGGGTGTTTCTATGGAACTGAAACCCTTCTCCTCAGAGGAAGGCACATCCCAGATTCAGGTGCCACATAAAGTCATTGCCCCCGGTCCCACAGAGAGCCGGGTGGCGAAGGACAGTTAACACCATGAGATTTGCCTGGGGATTGACTCAATCCTGGTTTTTCCAAATTTCGAATCAGCTGCCCTCCTTTGAACCCGCACATCTGTCTTCGCCAACTTCCCCCAAATTGGTGCATTTCTGCCTCTTTCCCATATGCTTGTGATCGACCAGTCAGTCTTGGGGGGTGAAGAGAGCAAACCAGGAGAAGAGAGGGCGGGCCATTTTCAGGAGTGGTGACACTGGCTACGGAGATGCATGGAAGTAATTTGCACATCACTCCCCCGCACCAGCTTTCCTGACTCTGGATGCGGTTCATGTGTTACAATCCCTGGGGAGACGCCTGGCAGAGGTGCTCCTTCCACACTTACTCACTCTTTGGAGTCAGGGCTGGGAAACGCAGGAATGCCCATGAGAAAAGTCTTTGCCATGGCAGGAATCGTTAAAAATAAGGTTAAACAGCAGCAAAGGCTCTTCCTTCTAGATGTCTAGACTCACGTGTTAGCCGGTCAAGTGTTCTCTGTTTACCTTGGTTGTGCATTTTACCTTCCACAGGACCAGCTCTCGGCAGACATGTACAGTTTTGTGGCCAAAGAAATCGACTATGCAAACTACTTTCAAACGGTAAGGGTCTAGAACGGTAAGAGAAGGTCAGGTTCGCTCACAAGAGTCAGGGCGTGGACAGGAAGGAACGTGCCATGAAACCTAAAGGCCCTTGGAGCACGTCGTGGGAAAGAATATGGGATTTAACTCTTCTGTCTGTGATTAAGTCTGGTCTTCTATTTCTCCTTGTATGGATTTCTCTAAAAATCTAAGAATAAAACTGAACCCATCCATGAAGATGATAGCAGCCCCCGTGGTCTGTGGCCGTGGTTCTCAGTTAGAGGTGATTTTGTCCACTACTCCAGTGGCTGCCTGGCCATGTCTGCAGGCACCTGTGGCCATCACCCCCGGCTGGGGGTGGGGAGGAGGTGCATCTGGGGAGGAGAGGTCAAGAGCAAGGCCAAGCATCCTCCAGTGCGTGGGACAGTCCCCCACAGCCAGGAATGACTCAGACCCAAATGTCACTCGGGCCAAGGTTACAAAAGCTGGGTCTGTCATAAACAAGGAAACTGGGGAGAAGAAGATAGCCCCGCTCCCAGCTCATAATTGTTTCTCATTTCGATTTTGGCCCAAGACAATGACAGGTAGGTAAATGATGATTAATGTGGCCTGTTCGCCTGTCTCTCATCGATGAAAGCAGATTTAGACCCGAGAGAAACAGGATCTGAGTCATCCGTACTCGAATGATCTGGTCCAAATAATTAAGACCCTGGCTCTCTACCAGGGTAAGTGCAAGGCAAGTCGAAAACAAAATAAAACAAAACCAGCGACAATTAAAAATTTTTTTTGAGAGAAAAAATATAAATTAAAAATCCAGTTAAGTTCATGTGCCTTTAAAGCTGGAGGCAAAAATTCAAACTTGAAATGATTGGAGAAGTGATGGGATGATAAGGAAGGTGAGGAGGAGAACTCCTGAAAGATTTTCCATTGTAAGCACCCTGGGCCGGTAGCAGTCCCCGAACGCTGGGACCAGTGAGTGGTCCAGACTTTCAGATGCGTTCCTTCGGTCCCCCAAAAAGAACCGATAAGCATTCCTTCCAGCCTGGAAAGTTTATTTTAAAATAATAGCACTTTCTCAAGTATATTCCATGGGGTATATTTACAGAGATAATATTTTAGAATTTCTGGAACTTAATGACATTTTTGACATTCCAAAACGTTCTTGGACTGCCTCCTTGCCATTCATGTACCGTTCTTTTGTCCAATGTTCTTTTTTTAAAAAAATCTAATTCTTAACTAGTGTTTAGTTTTTTCTTGGAGACAGTAGTATCTGCTCTCCATGCCAACCATTTTTTTAAATAATTTTTAATTTTTTTATTAACTTATAATCTATTGTTAGCCCCAGGGATACAGGTCTGTGAATCACCAGGTTTACACACTTCACAGCACTCACCATAGCACATACCCTCCCCAATGTCTATAACCCAGCCACCCTCCCCTTACCCCCTCCCCCGGCAACCCTCAGTTTTTGTGAGATTAAGAATCTATTTTGGTTTGCCTCCCTCCCAATCCCATCTTGTTTCACTTATTCCTTTCCTACCCCCAAACCCCCCACGTTGCCTCTCAATTTCCTCATGTCAAGAAGATCATATGCTAATTGCCTTTCTCTCATTGACTTATTTTGCTAAGCTTAATACCCTCTAGTTCCATCCATGTCATCGCAAATGTGCCAACCATTTCAATGGAGAGATTCACGCCGCTTTCCTTCAGGTGCACCCAGTTGCAGGGTGAGGGGTGTCTCAGAACAGAAATGGCAGGACTCTTGCTTACCCAGGTCCATCTGTTCTTGTTAACATTTCAGCAGCTGTGTCATTAGCAGAATGGTCAGAATAGGTAAATTTGAAAGAATTTGGGTTTTAGGGCTGCATCACGGAGCCAGAGCCGTTCTACATGAGCCCAGGGTCCTTGAGGATTTTGGACCAAGCCCCACGGTTTCCAATCAGTCATATATTGAACTCACTTTGCAGAAACCAAGATATATACAGCCTAGCATTCAGCTCTGTCATCTAGGCAAATTAATTAAAAAAAAAAAAAAAGATTTATTTAGAGAGCAAGCAAGTGGAGTGTGCATGCTCCAGGGTGGGGGGCAGGGAGGAGAGAAGAGAGACTGCCAAGCAGAGTCCTCGCGGAACCCAACATGGGGCTCAATCCCAGGGCCCTGAGATCATAGCCTGAGCTGAGACCAAGAGTCAGATGCTTCACCGACAGACTGATTTCTAACTGTGTCCCTATTTATATACTCCTGTTGCCCTCCTCTTGGTTGCCTTTGCTTTGAGGATGGGGTGTGAGGCAAGGTGGGGTCCCGGTGGAGGCAAGCTGTCTGTGTGAGACACCAGGGCCCTGGGGTGGTCCCCCTTGTCCTGGTGTAAGACACAAGGGCCCTGGGGTGACTCTCCTGCCTCCCAAATGTCTCCTTGAGGGTATGGACTCCTTTGCTCCAGAGGCTGAGGAGGAGGCAAGCTCGAGCCCTCATTTGGGGTGGCCTGAGAGAGAGCAGGGTGAGGTGAGGAAGAGGGGACACCTTCACGCAGAGCCCCCCACAGTGGGGTACAACAGCTGTGCTCCCCACGCTCCTGCAATGGCTAATGCTCCCCCTTGTGTCTCCTCAGCTCATCGAAGTGCAGGCTGAGTACCACAGGAAGTCCCTGGCGCTTTTGCAGGCCGTGTTGCCTCAGATAAAAGCACAACAGGGTAAGTGCAGACCTTCCCTGGAGCGGGGAGGTGGGTGAGGCCAATTGCCTGCCGGGATGAGTACCCCCGGGTCTCCTCCAGCCCCACCAACGAGCCTCCAGAACTTTCCACACTGGTTCTTGGAGCCAGCACACCCACATACACACGGCCCACCCCCCCAGGGGTAAGTTGGGGGGTGTATGTGGAGGTGTGTGGTTGCGTATCCGTATGAAGCCCAGCAGGTCCCGGCGTTGCTCACTCCCCAGCCGTCTGCCCCACCCAGGCTCTTCCCTCCTCCCCAGACCACAAGAATGGAGACTGAACTGGGCCTCTGTCTTTGGGAGTCAGGCACAAGTGCCCATCACTAACTGCTGATGGGCCCCTCTCTCGCTTCCCCGCTCAGAGGCCTGGGTGGAGAAGCCCTCCTTCGGGAAGCCTCTGGAGGAGCACCTCACCATCAGCGGCCGGGAGATCGCCTTCCCCATCGAGGCCTGCGTGACGATGCTTCTTGAGTGTGGGATGCAGGAGGAGGTAGGACTGGGGACCGCTGCACCCAGCCCCGAGCAGGTGCCCTGCTCCGGGCCACAGAGCCTGTGGGACTCTCCTTCCCTCCCTGGCCCCCACCAACCCAGACCTGTCGCGATACGGGACACCTCCCCATCCTGCAGCACACACATTGGTCCCGCTCTGTTCCTCGAGCTTTCACTTGTCGGGAGGAGGAGGATTGTGCGAAGCTGATACCACTGGCCCCTGAGAAACTTCTGGCCCCGCTCCAGCCATCCTGTCTTCATATTTCACAGGTTGAGGCCAGACCGCTGCTCCTCCCTCCCTCTCCCTTCCTCTTCTCTTCTTTTTCTGCCCCATCCTCCGCCTTTTCCTTCTTTGCTTGATTAATTCCATTTTTAAAATAGACCTTTTAACCTTTCTGATCGTGACTCTTCGAGAGGATCCTGAAAACAGGATTGATATTGACAGGGACAAGCCCTTCTTAAGAGCCACATGTAAAGAAGTCTATGGGAAATGGGTGACTCTTGTTTTATTGGCGTGTAAACCATTTCCTGGGAGATGGAGCTCGCGCTTGGTTTCTTCTCTAGGCGCTTTTGAAATCTTTGGTCCATCTTCCTTTGATCTGATCAGCCAATCGATATTCACTTAGGGTGGGCCGTGCATTGGCTGCTGACCAAAGTATACACGTGGCTTATGAACTTGCTGGGGGGGTGCACGTGTCTAGCCTCTATTTAATACAACTGATTAATTCAGATCTAGTCTTTACGTGGGCCCTGGGTCATGTGTGACAAACCAAGGTCTGCACCAGAGAAGGAAGCCAGTGATCGTCCAAATGCATGTCGGCCGCCGCCTCTGTGCCAGGCGTGTCCACATGCGGGCTCTTCCCAAGGGATGGGATAAATGTGGGGTTTTGGGACCACGTTTTAAGCGCCGGGCATTCTCGTGTCTGTTACTGGTATGGAGATCGTTACAGTCCCTGAGCCAGAGCCTTATGGAGGGAGGTGAACTGGGCCTCCCCTCACCCCATCGCTTTTTAAAATTGTGGAAAAACTGCAACACATAAAGATGAAATAATGAGCCTCATCACCGAGATTATGGACCGCCCTGCTTCCCCTCTGCCTTCATTCCTGTCCCCCAATGCCTGCCTTGGATAACTAGAAGCCAGTCCCAGACACTGTGTCATTTCATCTGTAATACTTGAGTATGTTTCTCTAAAAGATAGGGAATAGATTGTAATTATATATAATATCGAACATAAAAGCACTGTGTACAAAACGGAAACGTAATATGTTCGTGTCTTCAAATATCTAATCAACATCAACGGGCTCTTTCTCCCTCTCCCTACACCCCCCCCCTTTTTTGCTTTTCCCTACTTTGTACCAGCTTTTCTCCTTGTAGTAACAGAAATGCTCAGGTTGCCCCTAGCCTGGGGGAAAAAATAGCTTTTTTTCCAATCCAACTACAACCTCATACTCCTTCCCCAGCTCTTCCATTTTGTTCTTGCCTTGACTCCCCAGTTCCCCTCTCTCTCCTGCCAGCAGTTTGGGATTGCCAGTACCATCAACCCATCCCTGCCCTTAGGGAGCTTTTGGGTCCTTCCCCCTCCTCTGGGCTCCACTCCCATGTGTGCCACCATTTTTTCAATATGCACCCACAGATTTCCTCGGACACCCCCAAACTGCACTCACTAGCTGTTTTAAGAAGCTCCTCCTCCTCCTCTTGGATTTTATCTGTCACTCAGTGAAATGGCCTTCTCAGTGGCATGGTCAAAAGTCTACAGGCTGTTTGACAGCCCTACTCACTTCTCTTGGGCAGTATCTGTCACCAGGTGCCAATGCATTTGGTTTCCTCCACGACAGTGGCGTGGTTCTATGAGAATCCAACCCACCGCTTTGGTACCTGCTGTCGCTTGCTCTCGGGCACAGCAGCCTTGGTCATGCACTCGTCCAAACATATTTATGGAGCTTCCTCCCATATAGGGACGGAGAGAGCTCTGGACATCTACTCAGAATGGAGCTAACCATCTTAACAAGCCAAACACTCTGTATTCCAAACTAGGAACATATTCTTTGGAAGAAACTCAGAGATCCACATGGTGGCCACAAAAGGTCAAACGTGCAAGGACTGTTCTGCAGAATGCCAGGAGCTGAGAAGGCGAAACCAATCAGTAGCTCTTGGGTCATGCCTAACTCACCTGTGGCTTGAGGGTTCCCTTCTGACTCTGACCTGCGTTTGTCTGGTCAGCGTACCCGTCTTCTCTCTCTCTTCAGAGCTCACTGGTGTGCAAGGGACAGTGGTTCGCTTGGAAGCCATGATAAGGATTCAGAAGTAATTTTAAGAATGAAACACGGAAAAAAAAAAAAAAAAGAAACATGGTGGGGCACCTGGGTGGCTCAATCATTAAGCGTCGGCCTTCAGTTCAGGTCATGGTCCCAGGGTCTGGCATCAGGCTCCCTGCTCCACGGGAAGCCTGCTTCTCCCTCTGCCGCTCCTCCTGCTTGTGTTCCTTCTCTTGCTGTGTCTGTCAAATAAATAAATAAAATATTTTTTAAAAGAAAGAATGAAACACGGAGGGGCTGATGGAAGCATTGCTCCCTAACAAGCCACCCCTAGTTTGCCGGTCCCCTGAGGACATAGACTTGGACTCTAGAAGTAGAGGCCTGCATCTCCCAGGACACACACACGCTCTCGCCCTGTAGAGCTTTTCCCCCGTGTCTGACCAGGTGTTGGCCGACTTCCTCAACATCTCTCCGGATCACACCAGAAGTGGCAGTGCCCGAGGTTCATTCATCCCGCAGATGCTTAGTGAACCAGAACAAGGCGCCACCCCGCCCCAGGCACTGGGGACACCGCAGTGGGTGAAGCCCGGTTCCCGCTCAAAAGTTGCTTCCGTGTAGAAGAGGGGACGTGTAGAGAGCGGGCAGCTGCCCTGCTGGGAGGCGGTGATGGGGAAACGGATCAAGGTCATCTGGGAGGGAGGGAGCGGGGAGGCCGCGTGCGAGTTGGTCTTGCTCGTGGGCCTTCGCGCGGCAGGGCTGTGCGCTGACCCTCTGTGCTGTTGCAGGGGCTCTTCCGTGTGGCGCCGTCTGCCTCCAAGCTGAAGAAGCTGAAAGCTGCCCTAGACTGCTGTGTGGTGGACGTGCAGGAGTACTCAGCAGACCCCCACGCCATCGCAGGTGGGCGCCTCCGCCGCTTTGTGAGGGGCCCCCAGTGCTGGAGAAGCTCAAGAGGAAGGGAGCGTGATCCCGTGACCCTAGAGGCAGCGGCTTCCCAGCATGCATCAGATACGTCCGGGGAGGGCATGTGGTCACATGACTCTCAAGCCAGCACATGCGTCCGATGTAGCTGGCAGAAAGGGGCGTGGTCACATAACGCTAGGGCCCGCACCTTCTCAGCAGGTGTCACATATATCCGGCGAGGGCGTGTGGTCACATGATCCTCAAGCCAGTGTACGTGTCGGATGTATCTGGGGGAGGCATGCAGTCACATGACCCTGGAGCCAGCAGCTTCCTAATATGTGTCAGTAGCTTCCTAACGTGTGCAGAAGGGCGCATGGTCATGTGATCCTCGAGCCAGCGGCTTCCCAGCATGCATCAGATGTATCCAGGGAAGGGCGCGTGGTCTCATGACCCTGGAGCCAGCCAGCCAGCGCACCTCTCAGATGTATCCGGGGAAGGGTGCATGCACGTGATCCTAGAGCCACCGGCTTCCCAGCTTGCATCAGATGTAATGGGGGGAGGGGAGCAGGGAGTATGTGGCCATGTGACCTTCAAGCCAGCCACTTCCCAGTGAGCATCAGATGTATCCAGGGAAGGGCACGTGGTCTCTTGACCTTCGAGCCAGTGCATATGTCAGATGTATCCAGGGAAGCGTGCATAGTCATGTGATCCTCGAGCCAGCAGCTTCCCAGCATGCATTCCACATATCGGGGAAGGGCACGTAGTCATGTGACCCTCATGCCGCAGCTTCCTAACGTGTCAGATGCATTCGCAGAAGGGCGCGTTGTCATGTGACCCTTGAGCCAGTGGTTTTCCGGCATGCGTCCCATGTATACTGGGAAGGGCGTGCAGTCATATAGCCCTCGAGCCAGCCGCTTCCTGGCTTGGATCAGATGTATCCAGGGAAGGGTGTGTGCTCACGTGACCCTCAAGCCAGCGGCTTCCCCGCACGTATCCGCTGTGTCCACCTGAGGCTCGGTTTTACACCTGGTTGCTGGGGCCCGGTGAGGAGAGATCTTCCCAGTGTGCGGAGAGACAGTGAGGTGATGGTGGGAAATAGGGAGAAACCAACGTGATTGGCAGTGCAGGCCCCCCTGCTGTGCCAGAACCTCCGAGCCGTACACGTGGGAAACTACCGTTCTCGGTGTGGGGATCAGGGGAGCCCGTCCCCAGACGGACCACCCCCACGGGTGACGCCGGCTGGTAGGACCCATCTTTGCCAGCGTCAAGTGGCTCAGAGCCATTATTGTGTCCGTGTCCAGGAGCTTTGAAATCTTACCTCCGAGAGTTGCCGGAACCTCTGATGACCTTTGAACTCTATGACGAGTGGATTCAGGCTTCCAAGTGAGTACGCCGCGTCTTGAAGTGTGTGGTTGGGTAGGGTTATTTGCAAGGATTTGTTGAAATGAGGAAAGCATGTGACCTCTGATCTTAGGGCTCCGCTTCTTGGCATATATGGTGGAGAAATGCTCGTGCTCGTACCCAGAGAAGCGAGTACAAGGACACCGATGCCGATGTCATTTGGAATAGGAAAAGCCTGGATGTTGTTAAAGCTGTATTGGTTGGGGACCAGGGGCATGAGTAAATAAATCAGGGCGTATTTACACTGTGGCATACTCTGGAACGCTGGAAAACCCTGGTGGAGCTATTCCTGCTAACACAAAAAGATGGGGAGACTTACTTTTTAGTAAATAAAACAAGTTAACAAGGACACATATAATATCCTGTTTTGTTTTTTTTAAAACACAACACACTCAAAACCCTGTAATTGCAGGAGTGCCTCTATATATGCATGAGTGCATGGAAGGTTCTGAAAGGGCTCACACAAGCAGATCATCATGATTCCTTCTGAAGAGAAGCACAGAGCAAGGGGAGGGTCACAGGGTCTTGACTCTTACTTGTACTCGTTAAAAAGATGTTAATCATGGCCCATTAATGGCTAATATACAAACTTGACCTCTGGTCCGCAGAGTGCCCGAGATGGGCACTAGAGCTCTCTCGTAGCAGGTTTTGTCTCAAGGCACAGCCAGCTTAGGCCCTCAGTAGGAATGCTCAAGTACATATGTGCGTCTGTAGGCCCTGCAGCTGACCTCCGAGAGAAGGCTCTGTGTGTGGCGTTAGAGAAAGGAAGCTAGCTCCCATCGTGTGGTGGGGCACTGTTTTTTTGTGGGGTTTTTTTGTGTTTTTTTCCCAAGGTGGAGTAGAGGCTACACATTGGAAAAGCCTGGCCATTTACCTGGCATGCTTGCATCTCCTAGTGGAGCGTGGGTGTGAGCTCCGTGATGATATTGACCATGAGTGATGCCTCTGTCCAGTGTTTATTAGGGACTTGTCACTGCTCTGATCTCATTAGGTGTTTTCAACTCATTTAATTGTTACAGGAACGAACCCTTTGAAGGCAGGTTATGCTGTGCTCCCTAGCTTACAGGTGAGGAAGACAGGTCCTAGAGCAGGTGTGTCACCAGGTTACCTGCCATCTAATAAATGACAGAATGAGGAGTCGAGTCCAGGGGATCTGGCCTGGAACCCACGTGCCTACCTATGGCACTTCGCGTCTCTCTAGAGCCCCTCAGTGGTCCTAGGGATGAAGAGAAATGAGAGCGTAACTGCTGATGGAAACCGTCCCTTTTATTTCTGGACTGTATACTCGAACTTGATGCTAGAGGAGCCAGAGAAGGGAGAACAGCCGGGGCATCGGGATCTAGCCAAGTCCTGGCAGCATCTGCCCTTTCCCCTCAGGTGCTGATTTTAAAGCTTGAGATCAACCAGACCCTCTGCTGAGGCCTTCATACAGAGTCCCCTTTGTACTGCTCGTGCTGACTCTGGGTGGGAGGTCGTCCTGTGAGCCCATTTTACAGATGAGGAGAGCGAGGTTATGGAGAGAGTTGGTAGTTGGCACATGATCATGGGCAGGATGGAGCTGGGTCTTTAATGGCTTCCCTGTACCAAACCCTCCTCGTCCAGCCTTTGGTCAAATTGAAGCCACTTCGCAAATACGATCTGTTAACCTCTCCGTTTCTAAGTGGCTCATTTGATTTGCACTTCACAGTCCTAGGAAAAGTGTGTTTTGGAGGATGGTTACCCCTTCTCAAAGCTGAACTGAGGGAAAAGAGAGATTTTTCTCCCCTTGGCCAGGATCTGTGGATGGACCTGTGGGTACACAGTGATGACGTGTGTGGGTGCTGGTCACCACCCTGCCTTGGGCCCCAGGTCAAGGGCTTACAGCTGAGCGCTCACCCTGCCAGTGTTTTTCTGGAGAAGATTCTTTGAGCAGAAAGACCTTCCTAACCATGTATGCCTTGTAGATTTTCACGAAAAGCGTATAAAAAATGTAGTCCTATAAGTAATCTCTTTTAATTCCTAGTGGCCTTATTAAAAAATAGATCAAAGTAAAAACCCTTGGAGCAGACCTTTTGCAGAGGGGACAGTCTTTGGTTCATGGAAATCATCCATTTCTGAGTTAGATCTTGAAGGTCAGATTTTCTTATGTGTATATCGAGATCATGTAATGTACTGATTCAAAGGTATTTTTTGAGCACCTGTGATGTGTCAGATGCCAAGGAACTTTAAATACCATTTATTGAATAGACAACAGGCTGCCCCCTGGTGTGAAAGTGGGTTGAGCTCTCTTGACTGGTATGTCGTATCCTGGTTTCTGTGCTGGAATCTTCCTCCTGACAACTCCACAGCCCTGCATTCACCTGAGACCTGTGGCACGTACCACGGCAGTTTGCAGGGCAAGACAGGGGCCACAGAAAGGGAAATAGGTGTCACTCAGCACTTGGCTGATAATGGCTCACTGGTATGGTCATTCGCAATGTTGGCTTCTCGTTCTTTGGCTGGTTAGTACAATTGCCAGTGAGATCTCATCAATCCCTGCTCAACCAGCGGCTTTCCTCTTTATTCTCCAGTATTCAGGAGCAAGACAAGAGGCTTCAGGCTCTGTGGAATGCTTGTGAAAAGTTGCCCAAGGCCAATCACAACAACATCCGGTAAGTGGACGGATCCTAGAGACCCGGGGTCAGGGTTATTTAAGCCGCACACACACAGTTTCCTGGCAAAAGGTCGTGGTAACTGGCATGCGCGGCATTTTAGGGGGCACCGATCTTGGTTAACACACATGGTCTCCTTTGAGCCTCAGACGACCCTGCGAGGTTGTTAATTACTATATTGCCAAGGACAGAATGGAAAGCACTATGTGACTCTGGAAAACCATTGGCTAATTCAGTTGAGTTCTCAGATGTGTAAGAAGCAAAGATAAATGCAAGGTATTTTTTAAGATATTGTGGGTTTATCTTTTTAAGGTTTTTTTTTATTCATTTGAGAACGAGCACATGAGTCGGGGGGGAGGCTCAAAGGGAGAGGGAGAAGGAGACCTCCCCCTGAGCGGGGAGCCTGATGTGAGGCTCGATCCCAGGTCCCCGGCAGGCAGACGCCCAACCAACGGAGCCAGTCCGGCTCCCCGATATTGTGGGTTTATTGTAAAGATAAGTGTTCAGGCACAGCTGGGAGAGGCTGAGCAAGGCTGGAGCTGCTTGGCGGAAGTGTCCTTGAGCTCGTCTACAGGGAGAAGGAGCCAGAAGAGTACCCTCTCGTGCTCCACCGTTCACCGCCTCTGGCCCACACATCTCTCTCTCTCTCTCTCTCTCACTTTTCTTCCTTCACCCACCCCTGGATTTTACTTCCCGCTCCTCTACAGATCTTTTCTGCACCTTCACACTCTCGGCTTCCTCCTCCCTTCAGCTTGCCAGCACCACTCCTAGCCCTGCCGCCTCCCCTCCGTGCTTCCCTACACGCAGACTCCCAGCTTCAGCCCCTGTTGCCATCTGCCCGAGTATTTCTGCTCCCCCGTTCAAAATTCTAGCAGCCGACGGGATGGTGGGCCCTTGAGAAATTAAACATAGAATTACCATCCGATCCGGCCACGCCACTTCTGGGTATATATAGACCCAGGAGATGGGAAAGCAGGGACTTGATACTTGTACGCTCCTGTGTGTGACACAATCAGTCGTAATAGCCGAGAGGTGAAAACAGCCCAAACGGCCATCACTGGGCGAGTAAACAAAATATATATATGACGCAATACTCAAGGACATGGTGCTAAATGAAAGAAGCCAGACCCAGAAGGGCAGATACTGTATGATTCCACGTCCGTGTGGTACCTGGAGTTGGCACATTCACAGAGACAGAAGGGGTGAGGGAGCAGGGGCTGGGGGAGGGGAGCACGGGTTGGGAGGAGAGTGTTTGATTTGTATAGAGAGTCTGTTCTGGAAGCTGAAAAGGATCTGGAGATGGATGGCAGTGATGGTTCCTTACAGTGTGAACGTCCTTCGTGCTGCTGACTTTAATGCTGCCATCCACTTAAGCGTGATTAAAGTAGTAATTTTTATGTATGTTTTGCAATTTAAAAAAATTCCCAAGAGCGATTTAACGTACGGCTTCCTCAGGAGTTCCTTGAGCTGTAATTCACATAACATCGTGTCCTTTTAAAGTGCGCGATGTAGTGGTCGTATGTGTGTAGGGTTGCATGACTGTCATCACTGACTTTAGATCACTTTCCTCACCACACAAAGTAACGCTGTTCCCGTTAGCAGTCACTCCCCCATCCCGGCCCCTGGCAGACACGAATCTACCTTTTCCATCTCTGCAAATTTGTCCCTGCTGAACGTTTCACCCGGGTGGACTCCTACAACATGTGGTCTTTTATGTCTGGCTTATTTCACTTAGGATGATGTCCTCAAGCTTCATCCATGCGGGAGCATGGGTCAATATCTTGTTTCTTTCCGTGGGTGAATAGTATTCCATTGTATGGCCAAACCATGTTTTATTTATCCTTTCCTGCTTTGTGGGCATTTTTGGATGGTCTGCACTTTCTGCCTGGCTTGCATAACACTGCTGTGATAAACATTTGTGTGCAAGTTTGTGTGGGGGCAAATTCCTCTTGGGTAGGTCTCTGGGAGTGAATTGTTGGCTCATGTGCTGAATCTATGTTTAGCTTTTTTTTCCATTAGCTCTCAAAGCCCCACGGAGGTTAATCCCGGGGGGACACCACCCCTAGCTTATAGAGCTTCCTGCTGATGACACCTGCACACTTCATTCCTCATGTCTGCACCCAGGGAGGGTAGCAGGTGACTGAGGTTTGAAAAGAAGGAGGGGCTTCGGTCGCTAGACACTGAGAAGGAAAGATGGGGAATTTCTCTGGCCAGGGTTCACTGATACAGATGTTGACATGTAGCAGAATGAGATCAGAGTATGTTTTTCAAGCATTCTCATGGCTTGGCACGTTACTCGTCTTCGTTGTAATGCGGGATGTATGCGTCTCTTCGTCCGCAAGATAGGCTGCAGTGAGAGAAATTTTTGCCCTCTGCTGGTGAAACGTCACTGGGGTTGAGCCCAAGTCAAACCTGGTGCTTCTGTCTTCCTTTCAGATACTTGATCAAATTTTTATCCAAGCTATCAGAATATCAAGATGTGAACAAGATGACTCCCAGTAACATGGCAATTGTGTTAGGACCCAACCTCTTGTGGCCGCAAGCGGAAGGGTGAGTGCACAGGGAGGAACTTGCATGGGGTAGCATATGGGCAGGACAGCCAGGGCCCCAGATAAACGGTAGGCCTCTTTTATTTGTCAAGTCCTATTTTTCTCTTGGCCTGCTCATGTTTTAGGTGCAAGAGAAGACCCAGAATTCTACAGATCTTTCTCATTTTTTTTTTTTTAAAGATTTTATTTATTTATTTGACAGAGAGAGAAATCACAAGTAGGCAGAGAGTCAGGCAGAGAGAGAGAGAGAAGCAGGCTCCCGCTGAGCAAAGAGCCCGATGCGGGGCTCGATCCCAGGACACCGAGATCATGACCTGAGCCGAAGGCAGCGGCTTAATCCACTGAGCCACCCAGGCGCCCCAGATCTTTCTCATTGATAGTCAGAGCTGCAGGCCTGCAGCGAGGGTCTTCTCTGAGCTAATCTAAGTCCGCAGTGGGCCAGGCAAGTTCCTCCCGGGCCTTCCTGATGGTCCATGAAGAGCAGACGTCCCAGAATCTGGACGCCAGGGACGGAGGGCCGTCCCGAAAGGGAGAACAGTTGGAAAGCGGATGAGTCTGGCAGTTGTGAGAATCACACCTCACAATGAAAGCTGCCTAATACTTGGTGATTTGGGTGATTCCATGTATATTACTCATTTACATATCTCCTTAAGGAGGCCTTCTCTGGCTACCCCATTCTGTAGAAGAGAGAGAGAGGTTCAGAAAGGTGAAGTGTCCCTCTGAAGGAAAAGCATACTCTTAGCCCTAGGTCGGAAGGCTTAAGGTCAGGGGCCGTTCCTGGGCTGTGAGGCCAGGCGTGCCTCTCCGCTGCCTCTGCTGGTAACCTGGTCCTGCCCTCTCTCTGCTCTGTGCTCGCAGGAACATCACAGAGATGATGACGACGGTTTCACTGCAGATTGTTGGGATCATCGAGCCCATCATCCAGCATGCAGACTGGTTCTTCCCTGGGGGTATGTGGTGGCATCGAGATCCAGGGGTGGGAGAGTCGGGGAAAGAATAAGAGTATTACTGGGAGTTCAGAACTTTGCAATCAAAGGCGTTTATAATTAATCTTCCTGCACATCTGCATGAGTCATGGTAGCTTCTTACCGTCTAATACCTGACTGAGCGACATTCTGGCCACAGGATGGACACTGCTTGCACTAACCATGTTTGTGGATTTTACTGGTCTAAGATACACACCGTGGTGTCTTCAAATCTACAGATCGTGAAATGTTGGAGCAGAAAGGAAAGAGAGCTTGCCTGCTCTCAGAGACACCACATAAACCTGAGATGGGTGTGGTGGGAGGATGAAATGTTAACCGTTCTGAGCCCTGTCCATCAGAGGTAATCAGTCAGAGCTGATCTAACAGGGAGGAAGATGCATCTTCTTTCCTTGGTTCAGGTGTTTTGACCATGAACGCTCTTCACTTTTAATGTCCTAAGAGTTCTGTTGTTGACACAGCTGGGTGAGGGTGGGAGATCAGGATAAAGAAGTAAAGGAAGTAGGAGTGTAAGGCGTAATTCTGAGAGTTTGCACGTGAGCAGACTCATTTGCCATTGCAGGTGCATAGGTTGTGGCCAGGAGGGAAAGGGATACTTCCGAGTGTCACTTGACAGCCAACAGTCATAGTGACCTTGGTGAAATCTCTAGTTTCCAGTCCTTTTTAACGTTTTCTTTTTGGTTTTCCAGAAAGGTAATGTCATCACCTATAAATAATATTGCCTCTTATTTAATTTTCTTGTCTTACTCCATTGGCCAGCACTTCTCCAATAGTGTTAAATAACAGTGGTGGGAGTGGGTCTTGCCCTTTTTCCTGATTTGATTAAGACTGTTCTGCCTTTTTCAGAAAGTACCCACCTGTTCCTCTTTACCTAATTTTTTTTAATCATAAAAAGAAATTGTTTTATTTAATATTAATGCTATTAATGTGATAGGTGAGCACTGGTGTTCACCTGCTAATATGATGAATTATATTAGGATGAATTCGTATTAACAGGTGACCTAATCTTGAACCACAGGACACCATTTTCTACAGGTAAAGTGTAGAGGACAGGCCACACGTGGTCATCTCTCTCCTGGCCAGGAAGGGTGTGGCCAATAAATCGCATACACCCATTCTCTCTTCCCTGCAGAGATAGAGTTCAACATCACGGGGAATTACGGGAGTCCCGTACACGTGAACCACAACGCCAACTACAGCTCAATGCCCTCCCCAGACATGGACCCCGCGGACCGGCGCCAGCCCGAGCAGGCCCGCCGGCCCCTCAGTGTCGCCACGGATAATATGATGCTGGAGTTTTACAAAAAGGATGGGTATGAACCAGTGTCCCTTTGTCAGCGTTGGGGGGGCAGAGGGGGGAGAGGTGAGGGGTTATCTCCAGCCCGGATTGCCGGGATTAGGCTGCACTCTCTGCAGTGGTATAGGCGATTTGTAGCAAATAAGCTGTCGCCTCCTCCTCTGTGTTTGCTCTGGACTGTTGTGACTGAGTCCCTTAGCTTGCTTCCCTGGCTCTAGGGGCAGAGGTAAGTGCAGCCTTCTGAGCTGATGGCTGTGATCCATACTGATTACTTTTCATTGCAAGGAAAAAAAAAAAAAAAGTTGACCAACAAAGGGAATTTAAAGAAATAGGTGAATACTTTATTTTCACTCCAAATGTATGAACATGTGTCAGTTGTCAAATCCCACATGGTTTTCACCGATGATGGCCCTGCTCCTTCCCGTTCTTGAGCAACGCTCGGGCGTAAGCCTATCCTCGAACCGTAGCTGAATGTTTTATCTTCAGAACTTGTCAGGTTCAGTCTCCCTGAAACAGAGAGCAGACCTAACCTTGAAGCAAGAATGTAAAATTCCTGTAAGTGTTTAAGACTTCTGCTCATCTCCTATGACTGATACCCGCAGTCCCTATGATGTAGGCGCCACGAGACTCATAAAGGCATTCAACCTAATTTGCGTGGGAACGACCCTCTCGACACTCCTGTTCACATCCGCTTACAGGACGTGTAACTGTGTACTGTGAGTCCTGAAACAAACAACACGGGCATCAACAGATTTTGTAACGAGCACAGCGGATTGGTGGGGAGCACCTGCCAGGGCAGCCAAAGTGTGTGCATCGACAGCGCCCCATAAGCTCAGTGCGTCAGCCGCTGCGTCTTGCAGAAGGAAGCAGCATTGCACTGTTTGCTCCAGCAGGTCCATGGTGTAAAGAATTAAAAATCGCTGCTGGGATACAGAATTCAGCGGCTGCTCTTTCAAAATGGACCAGGACCAGAAAGCCCTGAATGGGAATAACAGATTCGGAGAGCTGCCTTCTGCCTCCCTGACCTGTCTCAAGGCAGCCAGAAAGATTGGCTTGCTTATAAGGTGTATGGCCTGAAGAGCCTCAGAGGGGAGGTTGAAAACCAAGAATTGTAGGGATGCATCTTAACTGTTCACCTTCTTGATTTCTGAGTGGAGGTTGGCATCGGGGACCTGGACCTGTGTCCTAGGATGATGGATCCCCGCTTGTCTCCTTACTCTGCGGAGACCCTTGGTGTGGGGGTTAGGGGGGCTCTGTGCTGTTGATTATGCTCCAGCTAATGAGGAAAGAAACACTAGAAATTCCTAGATGTCAGAGAGAATAGGGGGAAATTCCTTCAATCTTTTTTTGAAGATTGATTTATTAGAGACTGGGGGCAGGAGCAGAGGGAGAGAGAATCCCAAAGCAGACTCCCCACTGAGTACAGAGTTCTAGGACGGCGGGGCTGGATCCCAGGACCCTCCCTGAGATCATGACCTGAGCCGAAATCAAGAGTCAGACGCTTAACCGACTGAGCCACCCCAGCGCCCCCTCCTTAAGTTTTTAAAAAGGAGCATGCTTTGAGTCTGATCTTTGCATGGTGAGAGAGAGATCCAGAAAGAGAGAGGAGCGCATATTAGCAAGTCCCTCGGATTTTGTTTTTAATCTCAGTTTAAGCAGCTCTGTTCCTTTGAGAAATATGTCTAGCTGAGAAGATACCCCGGAGGATGAATTCTGGTCCCAGCTGGGTTTTGGAGAACCGCTTTGGCCCTAGTGTTTCTGCACCTGAGGTGTGCTGCTCTGTCCTTTTCCTGCCAGACCCTATCAGATACCCAGCACCCCATGAAAAGCAATCCGGTTGCCACCTATGGGACAGTTACTGCTGCGGAATCTTGGGGCAGTCCAGTCTGCTGACTCCCCAGAGTTCGCAGGCAGAGGCAAAAAACTTGAATGATGATATTTTTTTTTTTAAGTGGGCTCCATGCTGGGCGTGGAGACCGATGCGGGACTTGAACTCACAATCCTGAGATCAAGACCTGGGCTGAGATCAAGAGTCGGACGCTTAAAAGACTGAGCCACACAGGTGCCCCTTGAATGGTGATTTGTTAAGCAGTTGCCACCTCTCTCTGTCATTCAAGAACTTTGCAAATAATTTGCCCGTTCCATACACTGTTCTGTTTTAAAGCCAGAACCGCCACCATCTACTTGAAGAGCATACGGGCTGCGCTGCAAGAATTGCTCTTGCAAGCTAAGTGGATATAGTTTATGTATCTTAAAACCTGCATTAAACGTTAAATGACGTGGAGGGCTTAAATGGTGTAAGGGCACCCTTGCTCCATTGTCTGGGGCACTGGCCTGGGTGCTTTAAGGTACAGTGAGTTTGCAGATGATCAATTTCTAACCAGCTTTCCCAGAAACAGAAACCTACAGTTGGAAGTGTTCTCAGGGGAGAAGACAGCCATTTGCACCAGCGGAAGGCCCTTGTGCTATTTTTGCAATAGTAAGGGAATTCTCCGCATTTATCCCATTTCGGAGCTCTTAAGATCTATGAGACACATTGTAAAGTCTTCAGACTACCCTCTTGAAACACTGACAAATTAAAGCCCACTATGAAAGCATTTTGGTCAAGTTAAAAAAAAAAAATTGTACATCGTTTTCCTGGTGATGGCTTTTATATCCTAGATCTCATACAAAGTGGTTCACTCCCTGCCCCCGCTCCAGGCTTTGTCCTGCTGCTTTTGATTAAGGATGACTCAGGAAATGGAGTTTCTTGAGCAAGACCTAGAGGCAGATTTTAGAGCTCACATTCACCTTTCTCATTACTGTGATTGACAGAATAATGCCTCCCTCCCAAAGCTAGCAGCAGGTCCTAAACCTTGGAACCTATAACTATTACCTTATTTGGGAAAAGGGTCTTTCCAGATGTGATTAAAAGAAGGACCATAAACTAAGGGGACCACTTTGGATTACTGGAGAGGCCCCTAATTGCAATCTCATATATTATAAAATTCAGACAGAGATTTGATATACACATGCAGAGAAGGCAAAATGTGAAGGCAGAACAGAGAGATTTAAGAATGTGGATGTGACTGCATGCCAAGGAACGGAAGCCACCAGAGGCCGGAAGAGGCAAGAGACAGTTTCTCTCCTGGAGCCCCTGGAGGGAGCACAGCCCTCCTGCCATCTTGATTTCAGCTAATTGCTGCTGATTTTGGCCTTCTGGCCTCCAGAATGGGAAGGAAATAGATTTCTGTCATTTACCAACTTTGTGGTGCTTGTTACAGCAGCCGCGGGACCTGATACCTCCCTCCATATGCCAGGAGCCTTGTGGTGAAAATGGCAGCAGGTGCTTGGTCCTTCTCCCCCCTGAGGGTCAAAATCTAACCGCACTCCCTTGGACTCAGGCTGGCCTCAGCGACTGACTGATCTACCGGAACGTGACAGAAGTGACGTGCTAGGACTTTGGAAGCTGGGTCAGACAGAGCCTTGTTGATTATGCGTGCGTCTCTTGAATACTCACTCTTGGAACACAGTTACCTTGCTGCGTGGGAACCCAGGCAGCCTCTCGGAGACAAGTTAAAGTCACCGGCTTTCACCCCCAGCTGAGCACCGAGCTGACGGCCAGCACCCACTTACCAGCTTTGGGAGGGAATGGTCTCAGAGCCTTCCTCGCCAAGCCGAAGCTTCTCAGCTAATGCTGTGTTTGGTACACAGCTGTGCCTGCCAGACTCTGCCAAGAGTCTGGATTTGTGACCCAGATAAATAATCTGCTTCGTTTCAAGGGTGACTCGTTATGCAACAAAAGGTAGAACAAGCTTTTTTAAAAAAAGGCTGCCGTCTGGTGGCCCCAACCCCATTCTTCAAGGCTGCCTTAATTGGCCTGGGCTAGGATTCAGACACTGGTACTTTTTAAGTGTCCTGGCTGATTCTCATGTGTCTCTGGGGTCGGGAAGCACTGAATCACAGAAACATTTTGCCAATCTGAATTTGGCAGTGATACAATTTTTTTTAAAAAAATTTTCAGAACTTTCCTTCTGTGGCCCTTGGATGTTGGTGTGAGATATGGGCTGTCCTGACTGTGCCAACACTCTGAACCACAAAGTATTGATTAGTTCCCACCCCGTGCTCTTACACTCTGCGTGAGCTCTGACTTGGAAATTTGAGGGTACAGGTTACTATATATTTTTCATACCTTGTTTGTATTGGCTTTTTGTTTTGTTTTATAAAATAGCGACATCTATTTCATGGATTCTTTGTCCCAAATAATACATGAAAATAACCTTGCAGATCCTTTTTATTTTTCTGACAACGGCAGAATGCCGTCCCTGGACCCATCAAATATTTTTTTTTTTTTTGTGCAAGCCCTTTTGCCTTCTGAAGAGTTGGACAAGATGTCTGCACTCTCTTGCCCATCCACCAGGAAGGACCCATAGTCCCTAAGCATTTGTCTGATGCCTCCCATTGGCCATGTCCCCGGCCTGGTCTCAAGAAACTCAGCTGGGATGGTTGAGAGGGCTGCACTTAGAGGCACGAAGAGAAATTATGTGACTGATGGACTGTCCTTCCTCGTTCACATCTTCCCGATGGCTCTGATCCTCCCCCTTTCTACTCCTCTCTGTCTCCACTCCCTGCCCGCTGCCAGCTGTAGACTTCAGAGACCCTACTGGGACCACCACTGCCCATCCCATAGACACCAGTCTCCCTGCTGCCTGTTTGCTGCCTTCTCGCTCCAGCCCATGCTCTCCACTCTCCCCCTGCTGGCTGACATCCATGCCACCATGCCAGCTCAGTCCTAGCCTCTGGAGTCCCAGCAGGATGGCATCTGCCCAAAGAAATCCCAGTGGCCTTGGCTTTTTATAATCAGAAGACCAATGCTCAGTCCTCTTTCAAGTCTCCAAACCTGACATGCCTGCCGCCATTTTGTTTGTCGCACAGCTGTCTGGTCCTCTGAGACCCACTTGACTGCAACCCCAAAATCTATGGGGATCTTTACACCAGAGCCACCGGTCTGCCCTAGAGCTCAGTTTGCTGTGTCGCACGTACTTTGCCTGTGCTGGACACCTGCTCTGCAATGGGTCTTGTCCCACCCATCTGGACCTCCATCTCGATGTCCAGCACTTTGGAACAGGGCCTTTAATTGAGAAGGTCCCAAAGCGATGTGAAAGGGGCTCTGTGTACAACTAGTTGCACTGTTGGTCATGTTGGGTTGGGAGGGGATGGAAACCTGGGGTCTGATGGGCTCGGAAAACTCGATTCAGCACACAGAAACCAGTTCACGTAGTGTATGACTTCTTAGTCTTTAACATGTCATCACGGTCACAAATCCTTGTAAGGTGGCTGTGGCATGCTTCCTTTCCCAGATCTATTAAATCAGAAAGCCCGTGGTCACCTGACAACCAGAACTAGGGTTCCAAAGGCCTGTAATTGCGGATATTAGGGTGCTCTGCTGAGCCTGCGGAGGAGGATGGGCAGCACACAGAGACTGTGACCCCGAAAGGCATGTCGCCGTGGACACCTGGTTGCAACAATTTTATTTCAGATAGAGCCTCAGGCTGTGTGAAGACGAGCTTACCTAGAAAGTCATCTGGGTTACTGGGAAATTTGACTCCTCTTTTGGGTTTGCATTGACCAAATGGACCTTGTTAGAGGTATATTCTCGGCCCAGGGCCCCAGCTCGGCTTCCGCATCACCAGGATTGACACATTTGTGGGTGCTGAGATCAAGTCTGCGAAATGTGGCCAGCCTTTATTCATACTGGGGAGGTGAAGAAGCTTTGTTGTTATGTATTTAAGAAAGGAATTATTTATCCCCAGAGGAACTGGAAATTACTTGATTCTGGCCTTTCCTGAGTGAGTGTAGCCAGCGCTAAGTCTTAGGATTTTTAGGTTTCCTGTCCCTCACCATCTGGGGACCCCGCAAACCCCAGCCACTGCTTCCTGGCTCCCAAGTTTATCTTAAACATTCCCTGAACTTACAAGTCTTCAGTGGATGCTTGGAGACCTTCCCCAATTCCCCAGGCTCCTGGCTGTCTGATGGCAGATGCATTTCTTTTCTCCTCTATCCTGGCTGGCCTTTGCCAAATGTAACTGCTTTTTGGAACAGCCATCAGAACGTTCCAGATCTCTCTAGACTTGAGTTCTTCAAAACAGTATATCAGTTAGTACCTCTGGCTAGGATTATTCCTGACCAGGATTCAAAGGCAGCGTGGCAGATGTCTGTCCTACAGAGGGGAGAAAAGGAAAAATCACCTGCCTAATGCTTGGCGATCCATTCCTGAGAAGGGTTCACAGTAAACTTCTGCTCTGGGAAAAATGCACTCTTTATGTAGCTGCCTGATCTTCCATCTTCCAGATTCGGGCTTCTGCCCTTCCTCCCTCCCTCCTCCCACCAGCGCACTCCTTTGTCTCTTAATTTTTAAGGTTCTGGATCTTAATGCTTTCCCCATGTGGCCTGCCAGGTTACACATGCTGCAGTAAGAGCAAGGCTTCATTTTCCTACATCAGGGGAGACGTTTCTAGGTCTGACCTTTCTAGCCCCTTGTCTGCGCACCTTGTGGGAGAAGAACCCCCCCCCCCCAATGTGAAAGAGCCCTGTTATGAACATGCAAAGGATGAACTTAGGGTTTGGGCTCTCTTCCAAGTTCAATTCTGGCCACTTGACCTTGGGAAGTGACCCTCTGAATGCCTCCATTTCTTTAACTGCAAAACGAGTAACTAATGGCCTTGTTCTGTCCATTCAATAAAATTCTACTTAGGAAGCATTCAGAACAATGCTGTGGGATACCTCAGCTGTTTCGAGTACAGGGACTAGGTTTTTGAGTGACATTATGTCATTTTTAAGATCGCGACGTGGCTGGGCCTGCTTCTCCAGGAGGTACTCTGCCCGACCCCCTCATGGGCAGTCAGGCCAATTCAAGCACAAAATACACCAAAGTCAGCACGGACTGGCCGAGGACGTGGACAGTTTCAGGAGGCTCCTTGGGACGTGGGAGGCCTTCCTGTAGGACGGAGGGTGGCCGCTGTTTCTGCCTGACTCCTGCTCCCCGCCACAAGTTTTATTTCCCAAAGAACCTTTCAATCAAGATGAGACCCTTCCGGTTCTTCCCTTCTTTCCTGCCCAGTTTCCCTGGGCTGGGTGGTGAGACTGAAAGAAAGAAGAGGGTCTCCTCTCTATTTTTCTTCCTTACACCTAGAATTCTCCAGATGCTTTCCTCTCCTCTGAAACCCACACTGGCCCATCTCACCAGATTCCTGGAAGACCCAGGAAACTTTATTCCTTGTTTGTTTCCCTTACTTCTATCAGAGAACTGCCTCCTCCCCAGATCTTTGGAGTTTCATTAGGAAGGGATGTCAGTTTCGTGGCAGATCCTATAAAGCTGGGTGGTGTGACCCAGATGGGGTGTTTCCCAGAGTCTCCATCTCCCGCTGCCCTGATTGCACCTGCGCTTCTGTCCCCCTTCTGTCAGCTTGTTGTAGGCTTAGGTTCACTGTCTGTCTTTGTCCATGAGGATTAAAAAAAAAAAAATCTGCTTGTCGCCTACAAGGACAAAGCATCATTGTCAAGGCTACCACTTGTTGGCTTCCTAGCAGGTGCTCAGTAATTCATTCATACTGTTTTCCTCGTTCTTTACAACCCTGAGGTTGTACAGAGAACCATCAGAGGAAACTAGGTGTTCGGTAACTCATCGCTGTCACACAGTAATGAGAAAATCTGGGATTCAGACCCCGAATCCCTCCTTCCAGAGGGTGGCGCTGCTCCCCGGAAGCATTGGGGTGAGCAGAACAGAGGACATCCAGCTCCAAGCCTTCATCTTCCCTCCACGAAGGTGCCCTGTGATTCTCTGTGTTCTCCAGCTAGTTGATCCCATAAAATGTCATTGGAAAAACTAGACGGACTTCTTTTGGGGCACACCCTCACCCATCACCATAGCCCCTTGAGTGGCCACTTGGCTTCCTCCCCCAGGTGAGGGTCTGAGGGCGTGCTAAAGGTACCATGCCCCTCAGTCACTGGAAATTACCTTCACAGCATTGCTGGAAGTGGGATGGGAGGTATTAGCCTCATTCTGTAGATGGAGAGAGAGCTCTGCCAAGTCAGTGTCTCAACTGGGTCTAGAGGCTTGGATGGTTCCAGAACTTATTCCCTGATACAGTCTGTTAGGAAAGGTACAGAGTGTGTTCTATGATGAGTTCCATACAGAGGAGGAGTTCAGCAGGACGGATTGTGCGTCAGTAGGAATTGTTATTGGGTCCATCCCCCTACCCCCCATGCACCTCAGTGATGAGTAGCTCAGAGCTCTGAATTCCCTGCCCCCCTTGGCTCTTTGACCCTAAAAGACAGGAGTGGGAGACAGGTGGATATCCCAGGGCCAATGCAGGCACTCCGCTCCTGCCTCCTTGCTCCCACCTCCCACAGGACCCAGAAAATGCTGTAGGAGAGGCTTGCCCTGAGGTCCCCTGTGGGATTCTGGAACATACTCCTGCCTCCTTATTAATTTCCAAACCCTTTGCTTCCTGGAGCTTCCCGGCCTCTGGCTTCTTGCTCTGCCCTGGGTTCATCTCTATAGGGGTCTGAAGACCAGTTCCTCTAAATTTTCTCCAGGAAGCAGTGGGCCATAGGAAATCTGTGCCATCCAGGCTGGCCTCAGTGACTTCTCATGGAGTCCATTGTGCTTGATTAATTACCCTTCCATTTCATCCCTCTCTTGGTAAACACAGTTTCTTTATTCTGGCTACTGTTGCTTCTTCCCAGGGAAACTTAGTATAACCTTTGGGTTGTATTCTCCTGTCTTAGAATAGCTTCTGCTCTGTGGCAGTGTGCCAAGCCTTTTTATAATTTTTGTCTTCGGGTTGGATATTATGTAGACATTCAGACATTTCAGTATTCCATTTATTTATACCAATTTTGTTTTCTGAAAGCGAATATGCGTTGAGTACCCTCCCCCCCCCCCGCCCAGGAGCACTGCCTTTGTGACTGATTCACTCTGTAAAGATTTGCATTGCTTTTCCAAAGGTCTGCGAATGTTTGGTGCACATGCACTAGGAAGGAGAGGTGCTGCCTCCCCTCAGAAATGAATTTCAGCAGGGAGAGTGGAGATTGCATATGGCACAGTAGTCCCTGTGTCAAAGCAGGAGCTTGTATTCAGCTCTTAGTTCTTGGTAGCTGAGTTTTGCTGCAGACTTCCTGGGCCTTGCTCAGTCCGTCCCCCATGCCCTAGCTGGTGCCTTCGCTTGGGAAACCAGAGCAGCAGGGAGTCTGGTGTCTGAACTTGCTGATGCTTGAAGATGCCGTTGGAAGTAGAAGGCACCCCCCAGGAACCCTGATCCTGGAGCCCACGGCCCCCCTGGTGCTTCCCTCCCCACCCCCAAATGGAAAGGTCTTCCTAAGTGAAAGAACATAGGATAAGGAAAATGGGGTGAGATTGACCTTGGCGCTTTTCATCCCACTAAATTCAGAAGCTCATAGTTGTGTCCCTTGCAGCTCCTTTTAAATGCAACCGGACTTTCCCCCCAAGTTTTGCCTGACCCCCGAGAGTGATTCTGGATGTCCTGTAGAAGGTGCTTATTTTTTGGTGGCGAGTCCTCAGATCCATGACGACTTGAGAACTAGTGGGTCTTGGAAAGAGATCCAGCCCCTGGAACTGCTCCCCAACCAAATCCCCAGGTGCCTCCTCAGAGCCGTACAGGGGAGGTGAGGAATAGTAACAATGGCAGGACATGAAAAGCATCAGGAGGCTGTCCCCTTCCCAGTGCCTGCTCAGCATTACTGCCATCTCTCTGCAGGCTGGACCCCACAGCTTGCTTCCTTAAAGTACCCAAATCCTACCCGCTATAGCCAGTCTCCAAATTTGAGTCTTTTTTCTTGGTTTGTTGAATCTCACTGCTGGTCTCTAAGGTAAATGTCCTTCTCAGAGTTTACAGTGCACAAGCCCTTTGCCTCTGATGGGTGAGGGTCAGAGTAAGCACCCCATCACCCCCATACCCACACCCCACTGTGCCTGTCTGTACACGGCAGACACAGGTGCTGGGAGGTTTCCCTCCTGCACGATTGTGTCTCCCTTAGTACTAGAAACGTCCAATCACCAGTCGGTGAGGATCTTGACTTCATACCATAGTACCAGTTAGCTTCTAGACCAGAGGAAAAAATGAATAACCTTTAAACCATGTAACTGGGAAGCCAGCAGATGGCTAGTTCTACCGACTTTTACTCTCCCTTAGGACACCGGCTCCCCCCACATCCCTACCCCTACACACACCAGTATCTGCTCTCGGCTTCTCTGTCCGTTCACATTGGAACAAAGGATAGGATCTTCTTCGCCCCTTCAAGCAGAAGAGCCCCTTCAAAGAGGCCAACTGAACTGAATCCGTTTCATAGCACAGCAAAAGCCTCACTCTCCGCCCCTGACCTTGACAAGACAACCCGTGTGTCCAAAGGAAGGCATAGTTTTTTTGACACTAATATCTGTATGTTTCTGTCCCTGCAGCCTTAGGAAAATCCAAAGGTACAGTATCCTCGGGTAGCTACGAGGCCACGTGAAATCTCTGAGAACAAGCCATGCCTTTATAGTGAGCTCTGCGAGAGGGTGAATGTGCCGTGTTTGGTTGCTTGGCCGACTTAGTGGAAGCAGGGTCTCCGTGGTTAAAACTGAATCGCAGCCCGGAGGGACCGTAGGCACGGTCAGCCCCTCACTTGCCGCATAGACCTGCGGGTGTGGCCTGCATAGACTGTAGCTCGGCCAGGGTCCCGGGGCTAGTGCAGGAGTCCTGACTTGGGCTTGTGTCCTAGACCCCAAGTGACAAACAGGAGGACAGATGTCTAGATGTTTCCTGCTGGTCAGTGCCACCTTCTAGTGCGATGCTGCCCCTGCCGCTCCCCTTCAACCCCCGCCCTGCCCATCTCCATCTCCCACTTGGGGGAGGGAATGAGCCCCAGAAAGGCTGCATTCTGCTCTGGAGCAAGCTTGGATTCCACACGCAGATCCTGAGGCCAGCTGGCTTTGGCAGAGGGTGGAAGCGGAGCTGCCAGGCGCGCCGGGGCTGCCGGTGTGCAGCGGGGCTCGGAGCAGCCCCGGGCAGGGCAGCGCCCCAGCCCAGCCTCGCTTCCCCGGCCCAGGAGGGTGCTAAGGCTGTGCTGCTGTTCTCCTGGCGGACGTGCTTGAATGTGTCCGCTGTGCGGGGGAGGGCGCCTGCTCCTGGGCACGCGTGGGTAAGCGGGTGTCTTTGTGTCCCTCGCCAGCATGGGCGTGAGGGTCATGGACACGTCCTGGGTGGCTCGAAGAGGCTCCTCGGCCGGCAGGAAGGCGTCCTGCGCCCCACCCACCATGCAGCCCCCCGCGCCGCCCGCCGAGCTTGCTGCGCCTCTGCCGTCGCCCCTCCCGGAGCAGCCCCTGGACGGCCCCGCAGCGCCCTCACTGTCGCCATCGGGCTTGGGCCTCCAGCCTGGGGCCGAGCGGACCAGGTAAGTGGAGCCAGGCCAGCCAAGGCACGTGCGGGGCGGGGGCGGGTTGGCTGCGCCCTCTCCGGGCCTCATGGATGCTGTCACCTCCCTGTTCCCGGGCCTTTGTGTTTGGCTTTCTGCATCCTGCTGGCACGCAGCGAGTGATTCCCAGCTCTCCCCCACCCCGGCTCGTCAGATGGAGCCCCGGCTTCCCGAGAATAGCATCCTGCGGCGGGTATGCAAGGTGGCAGCTCACGAAAGCCGTGAGAGCGCTAAGTTGCCAACTCCGGTCTCCCCTTCCTTTTCTGCCGTAATGACTTCCCGATTCTGAAATGTGGGGTTGAAGTTATTCTCCCTTTCTCTCCTCTCTACCTAAAGTAAAGGTAGAGGAGCCATTTCCCCATCTGCTTACCGGGGTGCAAATCAGGGAAGGAGTGGAGGTCATGTGGTCACTCTGGTGGGGCCTGGGCACCTGTGCGGTGTGATGCCCAGTTGTGTTTCCATTTGTTCCAGGGCAGAAGCGAGGGAGCTCCTGGTGCTCCTGGTTCAGTGAATGTTTATGGGGGATTGAGTCCATCCAGAGAGAAAATGCGGGACCTGTGCCCTTAAGGCAGTTCCCGTCCCCGTATGCGGAATCAGGGCACATGGCCATTCGGTCCCAGCAGAGAGAGTGTCATCTGGCCCCTTCTTGACAGGGGCATCCTGGAAGGGGGAAAGGCACAGGACTACTTCGCTGGGTGCTTCTGTTCTGAAACAGCTGAGAAGCTGGAAAGCTCTTTCAAATCAGAGGCCACTGTGCGTCTGTTAATGGGGATACAGCATTTCCCCCTGGGCGCCTGCTGAAGACCTTTTGGAGGCTTTGGGAAGCTGAACTTTTCATCCAATCTTTTCTCTTAAGATTGATTGATTTTAGAGAGAGAAAGCATAAGAGGGAGAGAGAGTCTTCAGCAGACTCCATGCTGAGTGTGGAGCCCGAAACAGGGCTCCTGCTCACGACCCTGAGATCACGACCTGAGTCCAAACCAAGAGTCGGATGCTTAATAGCGCCCCGTCACCCGATCTTTATCATACACGTCCACACAAATGCCAGCTTCCTACATGAAGGGACTGCAGGGTTTTTGTTATTGTTTTTGTTTTCCTTTAGTGAGTAGGAAGTATTTTCCCCATGAAATGGGGAAATGACAAAAAAAAAAAATGGGACAGTCAGCGTTCGGGAGTGGGCAGCTGGCAGTGGGTGTGCTTGGGCTGTTGTTGATGGCTCCAGCTCAGGGCTCGAGGACAAGGGCCCTGGTTCTGCACTCGCTGGGCTTCAGGTCCCCTCGAAAGAGGCAGGTGCGGGAGGGAACGTTCAGCAGAGATGTAGAGGACGATCTGTGGGCCAGGGAGGCTCCGAGGACGACCTGAACCAGTGGGAGAACTGCCGCGAGGGGTTGCTTCTTGCGCTCTTCTCGGCTTCGTCCTGATTTCCCATCCGAGGGCCGACTCTCAGTGCTCAATGCTATTTGGCCTATAAAAGCTATTTTTAGAAAACGCCCCTCCAAGATGGATTTCCCCGGTACTTCCAGAATCTCAAAGATGCGTGGTAACCCTGAGAGTCGCTCCTGGGCCCGGAGCACCACCCACGGGTTCAGAGTATTTGAGAGCTCATTGCCTTTGCTCATACTGGCCTTTTGTGGGGGGTACCCAGCTCTGAGACGTTCCCTTGGGTGCCCGTGTTCTTCTACCATTCTTCTTCTCTGCCCACATGGATTCTCCCCAGTACAAATGCATATTCCATTGTTTTGGGGTTTTGTTTTGTTTTGTTTTGTTTTCTATTTTCTGGACATTCACAGCCCAGTTGATGTTTCTTCCAGTTGCTGGATTCCTGTCTGCCCCCCTCCCCAGATGGCAGGCCTTCCCCTCCCTCTGACTTGCTCCCCAGGCCCGCCCCTGCCAGACCTGGTGGCTCTCCAGCCAGGCTTCGCCTCTGCCTCCTGCTCCCCTGCTTGGCATTGACTCTGCCCCCAAGCACTGCTTCCTGCCCCTTTGCACCCCAGCTCACTGTGTCATGGTCCCCAGAACTAACCTGTCCTTGAATGTGTCCTTACCAAGCTACCTCCATCTAGTGCTCCTTAGTAACTGCCCCCCCCCCACTGGGTCAGCTGCACCCATGCTGGGGTGGGGGGATGGGTCAGCAAGGTCAAGTAGGTAAATAGCAGTTTCTGTGGTTGGGGGAGCACATCAGGTGGGCAGGGAGGGCCAGCTGCTTGGTCCCTAGATTCCCCACAGGCAGAAGACCCTGGTATCCCATGAGAAGCTAGTTTTGTTGCTTGCTTGCTGTGGGCTTTCTTTTTAAGGTTTTAACTACCTGTTGATGGTGGCAGAGGTGGAGGGAAGAGTAGATTGATATTTAGCTGTAATAGCTGGTGCCTGGTGACTTTGAGCCTGAAAAAGAATGAATGGTTCCCCCCCCCCCCCCGCCAGGTTGTTTTTCATTAAACAGAGAAAGATGTCATTCTTCCAGCCCCTCATGATGAAATGGCTTCTGTGGCGGGGCGGGGGGCGGGGTGGTGGCGGATTACCCAGGTGTGGTTTGAAGTTCACCCTGAGAAGGAGAGAGTTTACCTCAGCCTTGAACTTGACGTTGCCTTGACGCCTTCACATGGGGGAAAGCCAGCTACACTTTGGATTTTGCTGTTCCAGCGCTGGTTCCCGCCTCCCAGTCCTGCTGGCCGTAACCCGCTGGGACGGGGTGGCAGATCTCTAGCTCTTTCATATTAGGGGGCCTCTAGATAAATTTAGGGAACAAATACGCTCTGCCTGTTTCCGTGGGAAAGAGGTAGCCATTGCGAAGGATTTAGGTCCTGAGCCCCATGCCTGATCCCCGGGGGGCAGGAGGGTCCAGGCAGTTGCTGACGAGGGTGACGAGGGTGACGGGTAGCTTTCATTCTGCTTCGCTAGGGGCTGCCTGGAGCATAAGTAAGTGGGAGAAAGAGTCCTTTGAGGGGCTCATGGCAGAGGGACCTCCGGAGCTCCATTAGGAACGTCTGCCAGGGGAGGGGCGTCGGGGGATGGTGGGGAGTGATGAGCTGGCCGTTTCTTTCCTGCCCCAGTTCTCTGGCTGGAGTAGGCTATCTGTGAATATGTGCTCTATCTTTAGGACAATGCCTGGCAGAGAGGCAGCTATGGAGGATGAATCCCCTTTGGGACATGGTGACCTGGGGTGTCCCTTTCTCAATTCAGAGGGCTCCAGAAGCCCTCCCTGCCATGGGCCCTGCGGGGGGGGCTGGGGGGAGCTGGGACTTGAATTGGCCATAAGTGAGAGCACAGTGAGGGGGCTGTGTTCACTGTCCCACTTGCTGGGACTGATACCCAGGCTGGGCCCACTGCTCGGGCTCGTTGTGTGGAGATCAGGGAAATCAGCTGAGAGCCGTGGCCCCACAACACAGAGTGGGGGCGCTCGTGGACTCCTGGCAAAGGGCAGAGGCGTGGAGAGGTAGGAGCAGAACACAGGTCCCCAGAGCCCAAGAAGGGACCGTCCCTTCTCCTGGAGCATTCCTGAAGGGCACGGGACAGACAGAGGATTGGCCCAGCATAGCTCGTGGGATCGCAACCCGCAGGGCTGTATGCTGTGTGTGCCTGAGTGTAGGGGTTTTCTTGTCTCGTGTGCTTCTGTTCCAGCACTGCGAAGAGCAAGGAGCTTTCTCCGGGATCCGGGCAGAAAGGAAGTCCAGGCTCCAGCCAGGGGACACCCGGTGCAGGGACGCAGCCAGGGCCACAAGCAGGCCCCAGCCCCAGCCAGCCGCCCCCAGACCAGAGCCCGCACACTCTCCGGAAAGGTACGTCACTGTGACCCTTTGCACAGGTCTCCGACTGGGGACAGTTGTCATGATGCCTGGACACTCCTTTCCCTCACTTAGCATGGACATTGAGAGATCGTGTGACTTCGTGAAAAATCTCTGGGCTGGGCATTAGAGCTTTGGGGAGTTAACCGACTCCAAGAGGGCCCACTTTGTCTTTTCCTCATGTCACTTGTTTGAACAGCAGGCTCAGTCGGCTCTGAGTCCCAGACACCGAGATTGCGTCCCAGACCCTGAGACCTCTCTGTATACAGCGTTGTCCACGTGTCTTTCACAGATCCTGCACCGGGTGTCCCCTGGCGGGCCCTACCACTGCCTCTTAAGATGCTCTCTGGGGTCTTTTGCAGGGGCCCTATGCCCCGAGCGGGGGCCTGGCATGGCTGCCTACCCCTGGGATTGTTTCTAGAAGGTGACACAGAGCAGGGAATTGTGATTGTTGCTACAGGAGTCCTGGCCTTCAGTGTTTCTGAAAGCCTGAGACTCTCTGCCCTGACCCGGGAGCCCCCCAACCCAGAATCTGCCACAGAACCCACCCTCAGAGGCCCAGTTTCTCTCTCTGAAATGACTCTCCCAGAGCTAGAGACATGCTCTGTGGTGACATTTCATAAACAGGGGGCTGCACAGACCATGCACTTAAACTTCTTTGTTTTCTCCTTACATTCTTCCTCAGCAAAGTCTCCAACTTAAAGTGGCACCTTATTAAACTTGTTCTCGGGTCAGGCCTTTCCAGCTTCCCAGTGTGGCTTTGGCCTCACTGAATATTCACGGAATAGGGTGGCTCGCCTTGTGCCCCTGAGCCTCTGCATCACGTCCCTGCTGGGCTCCCTGGCCCTGGGCTGCGGTGACAGGTGCCAGGTCCTTCCCTTTGGTCTCAGTTCCCTGTCACACCCTGCACAGCCTATGGGTCTGTTGCGAGCCCCTCCCATGTGCAGAGCCCTGTGCTGGGCCCTGAGAGTGCAGAGCAACAGGCAGAAAGGCAGACATGGGCACATGGTTCAAGGGAACCGTGGGGAGATGTGGGGACTCCCTCCAGACCCAGGAGCTGGGGCACCATGGTGGCATGGTACCTCAGCATCCCAGCGCCCTCGTCCAGCAGCAGCGGGTCGCCCGTGTGGTCAGACACACTTTCCTGTTCATCTTTGTGTACAAAAGCCTTTACGCCTCCCTCCAGCCCCGAGAGGTAGGGTGACGCCTAAGCCACAGTGTCCAATGGGGTCAGGCTTCTGGTTCCAGGCCCGTCAACCTGATGCTGCCGGTGGCAGGTCAGAAGGTAAGCAGGGAGTGCGGCCTGGAATGACCCCGGTCCCTCCCCCAGGGGGTGGTCGGCAGCTCCAGGTCCTCCTGTGAGAGGCACCCCTTTCTCTTCCACCTGCTGCCCCCACCGTGCCTGCTCAGCTGTTTTGTGTTTTTAAGGTTTCTCAGTCACACGTGTCTCCAGTTTTATGTCCTGGCCTAGTCCTGTCGCCACCAAGGAGGGCTAAATGTCCTCTCCAACATGGTGCCGTCCCCTGCTCCTCCCCTCCTCGGGCTCGTGCAGGAGAAGGCCTGTTGGAGCCCCCGTGCCTGGGGCCCCGCTGGCTGCCCTCCCAGTGAGTGAGCACCCCCCTCTGGGAGCTCCTGGAGCAGGGGCCGGGAGAGGCTGCCCCATCCTCGGATTAGATTGCTGAGAAGGGCTGGTAGAACGGGTCATGGTTCTGGAATGCTCTTCCAAGCCGATGCTGTGTAAGTGCCACAACCACGTGGAGAATCGGAGGTCCTTCCTCTCGTGGAGGGGGCTCTAGATAGACTGTCAGGGCACAGGCGGGGTGGTCAAGGCGAGGGAGGGAGCTGAAGCCACGCTGGAGAGACCGTGTCCTTGTCTTGTCCGTGCTGCCCACTGACAGAGCCTGGGGAGCTCGCGCCATCGTTAGAATAGACTTTGTTCCATGGGGCGGGGGAGCGGAGCTGGGAGAGAAGAGTGCCCGAGGCCTCCTTGAGCACCTAGAAGACAGATTCTTCTGGACTTGGTGCCGTGCACGGCAGCCCTCACTTAGTCATCCCATTTTAGTGATCGCCGTCTCTAAATGTTTGCCTGTGGACAGGATCATTCTTCCCTGTTCATTGTGAGTGAAGGGTGTAAAGTGTTTGCCATCATGTAGCACGATCAAGTAAACAGAGGCGGTGGGGGAAGACAGAATGAAGAGGGGGAGCCCGCAGTACATCTCTCTGCACAGTCCATGCCCAGAGGGCACGAGTCTTAAAGGAAAACTCGGGGCGGGCAGGTACCCAAGATTCAGAGGAGGGACGGGGTGGGTGGTTGGGGTGATGGAGAAGTCGCTGGGAAACTCGGTTGTCTGTGGCTCTCGCGGGATCCTGGAGCCAGCATGGGCATGGTCAGCCAAAAGTCAGTTTCCTGTCCTGCCACGCTCCAGTGTCGCCAAGTGAGCTCTAGTCGTCCCTCTTGGACCCTGTGTCACCGACTCCCCCTTCCTCCGTGTACCCTGATGCTGTGGGAAAGTGCAGAGAGGACACTGGGCAGCCGGCCGCGGCCTGTGCACGGGAAATTTGTTCTCCACCCTGGCGAGGGCTGTGTAGATCATGGCAGCAGTCCAGGGAGGAGGAGGAGAGATTAGTGAACAGATGGGGAGACATGAAAGCTTGGAGTTTGAGGTGAATTTTTAAAAAACCGCATTGGTTGCTTGCAGGTTGGTTTGCTAGCGCAGGGAGCCTGGGGTGAGGGGGCGGCAGGTGGTGGGAAGGGGCGGAGGCCGTGCTCACAGGCCTTGGGGACAGCCAGCTTCCTTTCATGACCTAGTGTGTATGCCTGTGTTTTCTCTTTCAGTTTCCAAGAAGCTGGCTCCAATTCCACCCAAGGTCCCTTTTGGCCAGCCCGGGGCTGTGACCGAGCAGTCTGCCGGCCAGCCGTCCCCACTCAGCCTGTCCCCCACCCCACCAAGCACCCCTTCACCCTACGGACTGAGTTACCCCCAGGGGTACTCCCTGGCCTCCGGCCAGCTCTCCCCAGCGGCCGCGGCCCCTCCCCTGGCCTCCCCTGCCGGCTTCACAAGCTCTGCAGCCAAAGCCCGGCCCACCCCTAAGCCCCGACAGAGACCCACCCTGCCGCCCCCTCAGCCTCCCACAGTCAGCCTGCCAGCCCCGAGTCCGCAGTCCACGGAGCACCCGGTGCTGGACGGCATGGCCCCCGGGGAGAGCATGTCGACAGGTAACCAAGCCGCAGTGCCGCCACAGTTTTCCACGAACCTCAGCAGGGTATGCCCAGTGGCGGGATCCCTGGTGCCACTGCCTATTAGCACGTCTGTCTGCCCTGAGGTGGCTGTGCTGGTGCCACGTGTGGCTTCTCTGATCGTCTTGGGAACTTCCCCCACCACACATGAGGCTGGAGGACAGCAGCCCCGGGATCCAGACTGTCCTGCAGAAGGGCTTCTAATGGGGGTTTCTCCCAGTGGAATGCCCGCCAGCACAGGGCTCTGCTTCTGTTCTCTGTCTGGGGATTAAGCACTGAGTACTTGGAGGTGGTGCTCAGTGCTTCGGGAGAGGCTGGGGGGCTGGGTTATGACCGCAGACCAGCCGGCATCTAAGTGAGGTGAGACATTTGTGGGTCTCCTGGGGTAGAGTCACGGCATCTACAAAGGTACAGACCCTTATCTTGAGAACAGAGGCTAAGAACCAAAGACATTTTCTCCTGTGAATGAAGTAAGCCTTATTAGAAACGTGCATTTCCAGCAATATTTAGAGAAGGGTCAGTTCCAGGAAAGACACTGCTCCCCCTGGTTCTTTGAGGAGCTTATTGGACAAGCCCACCACTAAATTTAGTCTTGTATTAAGTTTAAAAATGAGAAATGGAGCTATTACCCCCCATCTCCCCAAAAATATAGAAGTGTGAAGTCACACACACCACACTGAACGAAAACCATTCACTGGCGGGAGAAAAAGGATGTTTTTTGCAACGTCTCCCCAGATACTCTGACCACGCGACAGGAGAGACTTGGGACTTGCGTGTGGTGACCGCTAAAGCCCGGCTAGCATTTTCCTCGCTCAGGGAGGCAGGCAAGGCATTGGCCTGTGTCCTGGCATGGGAGCGGGCCTCATGTCCCCAGGTGGCAGAGCCTGGCCCTGTCTGTTCAGGGGTGTCCTGAGCAGCAGGTGAGGCAGCACACACGCCCCAGATATGTGCACGTAACAGATGCTCCCTTACACATACACACACCCTCCCTGCACACACATTACACAATTACCGGATTTATACACATGCATACAAACCACACACACACACACACACACAAACATGCACCCACAGGTACACATCACTAGACACGTACCGCATCCCTACGCTGCACACATGCACATACCCACACACAGCCATCCACATGCTTCGAAGGGCCGGCTGTGTGGTCCTAGGTCGTTGGTTCCCTGGGATTTCTGATGGGGATCATACTTCCCTCGTGTTTTAGTCCAAGAGTGAGGTTTCCCCCTCGGATCAGATGGAAGGTGAGTGAGCCTGTGGAGTTCGGCTCCTGGCACCCACGACGGGTCTCATCCAACTGGCGTGCTTAGGATGGGTCAGGAGATCTTCGTATCATGGGGAGCGGGCAGCCTCTGGTGGTTCGGCTGCTCTGCTTTTGGATGGGACTCATGTTGCACATACAGCTGCTGACGTCTGACCTGAGACTTATCAAATATTAAGGAAATTCCTCCCCAGAAGTCCACGACACCACTCCCTGCTGGTAGTCGGTGGTGGCGAGGCGTGTTTCCCACATGAGCCCCCACGGGAGGGGGCACAGGTGACAGCAGGAGCTCAGGGTCGCCCCGAGTCACCCTGAGGGGCTGCTCCTGCCCACACACCAGGCCCCCCACTTCTGAAGCCACCCCAGGGAAGGGCTGCTGGGAAGCATGGATGCAGGAAGCATTGGACACAGGAGAGAAACAGAAAGGTGGGAACACCACGGGAGTTGAAACTGGGGGGCCCAAAGTGAGTGCCCCGCCTTCTTCTGGGCTCTTCGGAACGGCTAACCTCGAGTGCTAACAGCACATCAGCCCCCACACCGTGGTGCGTGCGTCCATCGTGTTCTCTGGCAGCAGGCTGTCGTTCTGTCTGTCCGCACGGGCCTCGGTCCGTGCAGCATCTGTGACGCTTTGGTCCCCCCACCCCGCCCCCGACTGTGATACTCGGTGTAGTTGATTGTCACGTTCTCGTTTCATCGTGTTTATTCCTTTCTCCGAATCCTGTCGTTGTGTTCCTGCAGCTGTGTGACATGAGGGCCGCGGTTGTGGATACGTGTGAGGGGGATTTCAGGGTAAGCGGCCCCAGCTCGCCGGGCCCCGGCGCTCGCTCGGCTCTGCATGTGGCTCGGACCTCCCCCCCGCATGGCCACTCTGCTCCATGCCTCACCTCGGCCTCAGGGGAGCACTCCGGTCCATGAGCTCCTCTGGCTTTCAGGGGATCACTGGCCACCTTGGCTCCGGCTGGCTTCGCGCTAGGAGATGGGGAGGAAGGCCGCAAGCAGGCTTCGCAGGCTCTCCCCTCCTCTGGCTCTTGGGCACCCGGGTCAGCCCCACCATCCCTCTCCCTTCGGCCTAGTACCACAGGGCTCCCAGGTCTGTTCTTCCTGTGGCGTAACTGTCCTTGGATTGCCCACTGCAGGCTTTGGATCCAGGTACCTCACTTGCTGCATACGCCTTGGCTTAGAGAAGTGTCCACAGGAGGGTCCCGACACGGCCTCCACTGCGGGGTTGGGAGTGGGTTCCCTGAGGCCATGAGGTCGTCCTGGCTGACCCCCACTTTCCGAAGTGGGCTCGAACTTGTCTTCCTCAGGTCTGAACAGCAGGCAAGTCCTGAAGAATCCACAGTGGTAGGATTCAGTCCTCTGAGTTTATGTCCCCCAGGGCCTAGGGCTGGCTGCCTCCTCTCTCAGTATCAGGGGAGCATTTATACTGGGTTCTGCCTGCTCTCCTCTGGCCACAGGGAGCCGATGTTCAAAATTAAAACCAAGGGATAAGCAGGAGAGAAGCCGGAGGGAATCAAGTGTTCTTGACACAGTCTGGGGCCTCCAGAGTAAACCAGGAGAGGACTCCCCTTCCCCCAGTTCCCGCCCTCCAGAACCTCCAGAAAAGCCGCTAAACCTTTGGTCCTGTGGAGACGGGGCAGGCACAACACAAGATGTCGCTTGCCCACCCACCCACAGCTCTCATTCCAGACGCTTCTGATCTGACAGTGGGGGCTTCTCTTCCTCCGTCCTGCTCCCTGGCCACTGAGTGGCCTTCCCTGAGGGGTCTAAGGGAACGGCCAGGATTGGACCTGATAGGTCCAAATCAAACCTGTCATCCGCTCTGGGATTCCCCTTTGGGCCACAGGGAAGGTAAACATGCCCGAGGCCACACTTGCTGCCTGACGTGACAGAGATGGGATTTGAAATCTAACAGCAGGTGGCCCCAGCAGAAAGGGCAGGACACAGGCTGCTGTAGCTGTACCTCGAGGCAGGAGGAGCGAGTGTCACTGGCAGAGCCGAGCCTGGGACCCCTAACTCTGTGCTGAAGCAGTGAGATGAAGACAGGAATGACATTTTGGGGGCTGAGGGTGGGGGGGATTGGTGACAGAAGGACCTCTGTCCCACAGCTTCCATGTTTGTGTGTCTTCTAGCACAGTGTCCAAATGTTTGTCCACCTGATATGGTACGTTTAGGCTTGAATGTTGACTTTCAAAAAAAAAAGCTTAAGACTAAGAAACCAGCCCACCCACCCCAGGCTGACCCAGGGCTGCCCCTGTTCTAGGAACTCCACCCCCCACCCCCATTGTCTGGGTCTCCAGGAGGACAGCAAGGCTAAGTAGGGCCAGAAACGAGGTAGGCCAAGGAGGGGTGACACCGCCAGGGTCCTTGGTTCTGGGGCCCTCCACGCTCCCCCGGGGTCCACAAGCTCAGCACTGTCCCTCCCGTCCCCCGCTCTGTGGCCTTGCCTTAGAGCAGCTGGCTGTAAGGAATGGCCTGGTGTTTGCCAACTTGCAGAGGTCCAGAGTCGCAGATGCGGAGCTCTGTTGCCTCGGGCAGTCTCCCTGACCATCTCCAGAATGACCTTTCAGTGCCTGCAGTGAGGACATTCTGGGAGGGGGGCAGCTGTCCCGATGCCCAGATGTGGTGTTTGCCCCCCGGCCTCCCCCGCTGGTTCACGGACTTGGAGAACGGGGTGCTTTTCATTGCCTCCTATCCTCCCTTCCTGCGGCCGCCCTGAAAGCAGCTTCCCCACCGGAAATGGAGCCGGAGGGTGTGCGGAGAATGTGGCGCGGGAGCTGTCGCAGGGCTCCTGGAACGGCCCGGGGCGGGGTGGGATCAGGGTGCTCTGGTCCTGCGCGCTCACGGGGTGAGCGGAAGCAGAGCAGCCCAGCCCCAGGCCGACCCTGCGCCAGGCTGCCTCCGCCAGCCCCAGGACGCGCCGGCCGGTGACCCCGCCACCCCCCTCCCGCCGCTCTCAGCCGCCTCTCTCTCTGCCGCCTTGCAGATCTCGTCCACTTTGACATCCCCTCCATCCACGTAGAGCTCGGGCCGCCGCTCCGCCTGAGCCCCCTGGAGCACGCTCGGCTACACTCGGTGACAGAGAAGAGGGACTCGGAGGAGGAGTCTGAGAGCACCGCCCTCTGACCCGGCCCGCCCCGCCCCGCGTGTACATACCCGGGCCCCGCCCACTACGCTCCGCCCCGCCCCGGAGCGTCCTGGGCTTGCGGGGCTGCAGCTGGGCGGCTCGCTCGCTCGCGGTCCCCTCCAGCTTGCGTGGCCCCTGCGGGTGCAGACTTCCTTCGTTCCCTCGGGGTGGTGACTCTGGCCTTTTGTTTGATCTTTGCCTTTTGACTTTGTGCCTCTTTTGATCCACTTTAGCCTCCACGCCCAGCGGTACCCCCTCCGCCCAAGGGCTTCGGTGTCAGAAAGGTCCTTTGCGGGTGTGTGGGCTGGTGGGGGTAGGGGCGGCGTGCAGGAGGGTCGGCATGCCGGGGTCCACCCGCGGCTGCTGCCCGGGCTCTGACACTCTGACGCCTCGTGCCTCCGGTGAGGGAGGAGGGTTCCTCTCCCCTACAGCACACGAGGTCTGGACCCTAGAAGGCCCACTGCCCAAGCTGGGGTGGGGGCGCAGGGGAGGGGGCCAGCCCGTGTAAAAATCTTTCAGGCCGCCCTTACTGCGTGGGCTCTAAAGTCAATGGCTAAAGACAAAACCTGTTTCAATTCCTAACAGTTTGACTTTTTCCGACCCCGAGACAGCGCTCCCGTCAGGACCTTCTTTTGTACTTCTGAGTTTGAAAAGATGATCAGGCGCACAGTCCCCCCCACCCCGCACCCCACAGCAACCTCTGCTGACAGCAATGGGGGCCGGAGCTGCCTCTCCCTCCAGGCGGCCACAGGGATTAGCAATAAATCTGTTTCCCAGAGCACGTGGAGGACAGTAAGGCAGCCTGAGGGGACACGAGGGAGGCGGGTGCCACTGGCCCTGCCTTGTGTCAGGCCTCGCTCAGCTGTGGGTCACCACGCTCCCCCTCGGGGAGTCCCATCGCGTCTCCAGGAGTCCAGTCACACTTTGGGATTGAGGGAGAGACAGATTCGGGTCATGCATGCCAAGTCAAACTTTCCAATTTTATCCTTTTAAAAATAGATAATATACCTATACAGGATATAATATTTGTATATATGAAATCTATATTTGTTTAATTTGAGCCAAACTAAAGCAATGTATAGGTGTACAATGAGAAATTTAAAGGCTTAGTTATTTTTCCCAACACAGTGTAAGATAACTGCCCCAATGGGGGGATTCACCAACTTTGGATGTTAACAGCTTTGCTCACTTCCTGGCAAGGACGGGTGCGTCCCCAGTTTGTAAGGGAGCCCAGGGGTCGAAAGTTACCTTTAAATACATGTACAAATAGTTGTCGAAAGTAATGTTATTAAAATAGGTTTATTATCCCTGAGCGTGGCCTATCTTCATGTGTTGATAAGAAGCTTGTTGGGGACACATGTCCATGCAGGTGCCCCTCGGGAGGACATCGGAGGTCACGGCTGGGCCAGGCTAACTCCTCAGTCTGTCTTCCACATCACCTGAGCTTTTTAAGCTCCGTGTCCTCACAAATAAGTACCAAATTAATCAGATGATTTCATCTCCATACACTAATCTCAGTGTTGTCAAATCCCAAAGGGGGCAAGAGTTGGCTAACCTGACATCCAATTCTCCCCACAGAAGGCGGTGACGGGGGTCTTGTTCTCGCCGTGAGGCAAAGCACGTAGGTGGCTTCCACTTCCCCTTGGGACTGCGGGAAGACGTGGCTGTTCCTGAGCCGCTGCTGGGGCACAGCTGACATGGCTTGACTGGGTCAGAAACTAGGCTACAGCAGGATGGCAGCTCCCTGGGTCGTCACTGCAATCAGAGCTGGCTTGTAGGTCACGCTGGGTACCAGAAAGCGCAGCCCTGCAGAGCAGGGACACACCTGCTCGGAGAGGGCACTGGGACAAAGCAGAGCATTCAGGTTCCAGGCCGCCTCGTCCCTGTGTTCTGTCTTTGGAAAGGCTATTCCTGGAGTCCTGTCCACGACCCAGCGTTCCTGGACTTGGCTTGCCTCGGGCGTGCAGAGCGAGTAACTTGGCTGGAGCTGGCGTGGGCACGTCGTTTTTCCATGTGACTTCTTTAAAAGCGGTTTGTACCAAGGTCCAGTTGTCCCCATTCTTCCATCTAGCAGCCTCACGGCCCGCGGTCGTGTCAGGACCGGCCGTAGCAGGCATCCAACAGGGCCATCCCCATGCATGGGTCTCGACCGAGACCTGCGTGCACACCGCCCTGTGCCCCAGTGCCTCCCCGTTGAGCGGAGCCCTCCGGCTCCCACCAGGCCAGGAGCCCATGCCATGCCACGCGAAGGATGCCGGCCTCCCGAGTCTGGGGTCCCTCCCGCGCCCTCACTGTGCCCTGACTTTCTTGCTCTGTGGGCTCTGAGGCTGCTCTGCGAGGGCCCGCTTGTGCGGGGACATCCCGTCCTCAGGGCCGGCCACCTGCTCCCGGGACAGCAGGGCCGCCCGCGCCAGCCGCACCTCCCGCTTCTCCCTGCGCTCCTCCATCTCCTCGATGTCACCGGCAAACAGGGCTTTCAGCGGCGCGGTCAGCTTGGGCACTGTCGGGAGGTCCCCGAAGCAGACCTGGAAGGCGAGTCCAGATTCAAGACGTGCGTCCCGAGGCCAGGCAGGAGTGAGACGGAGGGGGCCCGCTGCCCCCTGCACAGGGCAGGCACCAGCTCCCTCCTCACCCACCTTCGTGGCAGCTGATAGTAGTGGAAAACGGGTGAGGCCAGGGGAGAGGGAGGAAGGCTTCTCGGGAAAGGGGCACTGACACCCAACTCCTGGCTAAGGGGGTAAAACAGAATGGGCCTCCGGAAAGGAGAGGCAGTCCAGACTCTGAAAACCAGCGTCCTCCGAGGCAAACCCTGGCTTCTGCCCTCATTCAGAGGGGCCAGAGGGGCGAGGCTGGCTCCCCCATAGGGAGTGGAGCACACAGTCTCCCCAGCAAGTGCTGAGGCACAAGTCACCTGGCTGGGGGAAGGGCCGGGCCCAAGTCCCCCAGTCACTTCCAGCAGCCCTGCAGTCCCAGCTGGTGCTGGCCCCAACCAGCGGGAGGGAGCGGGATGGTGGTGGTGGTGGTGCAGACCCCTCTGACCCTTGGCCCCGAGTACCCCGCGGAGGGAGCGCAGCCTCTACCCCAGCCCCACCCGGCCTGGGCAGCACAGACCTTCATGTGGTCAAAGGCGATCCCCACTTTCTCGTTGAAGTCGGGGCTGAAGAGGGGCACCTTGGCATAGCGCTGGCTGAAGTGGTTCAGCATGGTGAACCCCGCGTTCATCCGCACCCCCACGCCAATTGCCTGGGATGTGGTGCTGCCAACAGAGGAGCCATGTGAGGCTGATGTCCCAAGCACAGGCCAGATCCCGGCCCCTAGATTCCCCCGTGCCCCCTGGGAAGGCCATGTCTCCGGCCAACACAAACTCTCGTACGGACCAGAGTCTTCATTCACACCCCCAGATGGAGCCTGGACCCAGCACTGGCGGACCCCCTCCCGTCGGTAGGGGCAGCAGGGAACAGGCAGGCGGCTCCTCACGGCTGGGGGGTGTGGGGGAGGGAGGGCGGCAGGACATACCCTCATCCCAGCAAAGCCCAGATCCGCCCCGGGGAAGTTCCCTGACGTGGCTGACTGCTGACGCCTGGGCACCGGGAGTATTCTCAGAAACCCCCACGGCCTCGGCGGGAAGCAGGCCGGCTGGCCTCTTGTCACTGTCACCAGAGAGCAGTGTCCCCGCAGGGCTGACATGAGGCTCTCCGGGCGTCACCCGGGAGGGAACACATTAGGTCACTGCGGCTCAGGGCTCTCCCCTACCTGTGTGTCTTTTCCACGGCCTCCTCCTCCAGGCCGTCTTCCAGCGTGGCCTCATGTATCAGGAGGGTGGCGTCCTTCCCTAGGGAGTAATGAGTGCGGCCCGTGGAGCAGAGCCCATGCCTGAGACACGCTGCACGAGCTGCCCCGGCCCCATGCGCTTGCTGGGACGGCCTCGCGGTCTGCTGCCTCTACTCACCCATCTGGACCAGGGCCTCACAGGGCATGGTGTCCCCGGAGTAGACCACTTTCCAGCCGGACGTGTGGACCAGCGCGCAGCCAAAAGCATGCTTGCAGTGCCGCACCAGGCAGGTCTGAAACTGTAGTAGCGGGCGAGCGGCTGTGCAGCCGAGCTTCCGTCACCTCTGCCCCGCTTCCCCCAACCGTGGGTGCGCCCTTACCTCGGCCAGCTCACACACTTCCAGCAGCGAACCCACCAGCCTTTCAATGGCGGGGCTGGAGACCTCCGCTCCTCTCTGAAGGCACTTGGCAGGAATCAGGCTAGGCGGACACAACAACGGTTCAACAGTGAGCATGAAAGAGTTTTTTTAACGTGATTCCAAGTTCAAGCGTCTGGTTGCAGAGCTCCAAACTCCTTATCATAAAGAAACACAAACCTGTCACTTAGAGGAAAGAGGAGTCAATTAAAAAGAGCCAAACCAAGCCCTCCAGGCTGTGGCAAGGGACCTGGTGGGTGGGCACTGCCCGTGGTGGGTAGAGGGAGGCCCGCCCCACAGGCCGGGATAGACCCTGGGCAGGCAGACAGACCACCCCGGGATGGGAGGGGCCAGCCCTGTGCCAGGCACTGCTCAGGGACTTGGCCCCAGAGTATTTCGTGGACAATCTCAGGACCAGAACAGAATCGCAAAGAGGGCAGAGAAGACACCCGTATGAAAGCAGGCACCGGCCGCTGGTTCCCCTGACCCCCAGGAAAGGTGCTGCCAGGGGTTGGGGCGCTGTCACTCACCTCACGTGCTGCAGCAGCTGTTGGCACTGGTTGTGGTACAGTTGGAGCCACGCCTTGAGCTGGGTTGGGGCCACCACCAGCAGTGGGGGACACGGCTTCCCCAGGGATGCCTGAGACAAGGACACCGGAGCCGCTGAGTCCACAGCAGGAACAGCTCCGGGTGACAGGGGGTGTGGCTGCAGACGTGCAAGCCACCAAACTCAAGTGTCAGGATGATCGAGGCCCACACTCACCAGAGCCCGTTCTCTCTGCAGCAGGATATTGAGTAAGCCCTGTGGGGGCGGGGTGGAAGGGGACACGGCGTTGAGCCACGGTCAAAGTCAGCTTTCTGCCCAATATCTGCATTCTGGAGTCGTCCTCCCTCCCTATCGGCCACAATCCCCCAACGCTGCCATGGGCAGTGTGACCAGGGTGGGGACCGGGAACCCAGCTAGCCCAGGGACAGCAGGCCTCCCGTCTCCAGATGAGGTACCCTCGGAGCAGGCCAGCCAAGGCCTCGCTGCTGCAGGACAGTGGGGCGCCTAGAGGGACAAGGAGGCTCCCCAAGCTGAGTGACAGCACTAGCGAGAGGAAAAGCCGGCGCCCAGAGCAGCCCCTGCCGTCCGCTGGGGCTCTGTCATCTGCTGTCGCTCACCGTGTGGTGATCCGCGTGCAGGTGAGACACGAACACGGCAGCGAGGGTGCCCAGGACCCTGTCCACCTCGTCTCCGTAGTGACGGCACAGCTGCCCAAACGTGCCCTCACCACAATCCAGGAGCAGTGACCTGTCAGGGCTGCAGACAAGAGCGACAGTCACACCACCAGGCAAGGCTTCGAGGTCTGGAGGGTTTGCATTTCAGCGAGAAGAGCAGGAAGCGGTTCTGTGCTTCCTACATCGTCCACAACCCCTCGTGCTCATTCCGAGAAGCTTCTCTAAACATGAAGGCCGTTTTCCAGCGTCCAAGCTCATTATACGAAAGCACTGATTAGCCTCGGAACCCTGAAACCCCTGAACGTATGCGGAGTCCCCAGAGCCACAAAGACGGTGGCACCCAATCTGGGGAACGGGAGGGCAAAAACCACAGCCCCAAGGATGCACCTCAGACTGTTTAAACGGAACGTGGTGACGCCCCTGTGGGTGCTCCCGGCACTGGGCACTGGGCGTGGACATGGGAGATCTGGCTGCTGTGCACCTGCTACCCTTGTCAAACCCCAGGGAGGACGGGCCGGGCCTGCTGAGCCGCTTCACTGCATGTCCTCAGCGGCGAGAGAAGTGTGTCCCAGAGGGGGTGTTTCTGCTAGCGGAGTGCACTTCTAAGCGCTGTGTGCGACGAGCGCGTTAGCGGCTTGGTTGCCCTCCACCGCCAGCATCCAGAATGACAAAGCAAAATTTCAGAGCCAACCTGCACTTCCTGCAGAAGTGAACACAGCTGGGGACCCAGCCTGACCTCTCTGGGGGCAAGGACACCAGGAAACCCAAGAGAATCCCTCAAAACCCACTGGCAGTTGGGGGGCTGATCACGAGACCAACGCACACACCCCGCAGCTGTCCCCCCTGCACCGGCGGTCACCAGTTAGGGCATGCCCCAGCCAGCAGTGTAGACACCAACTCACGCTCCAGGTCCGCCCCTGACCAGCTGTGGGAACTAGTAACTTCTTGGGTCGTTAGTCTAGCGATCAAGGAAATGGGTGAATCACGATTTCCTAGGCCTACTGTGAAAATTCAGTGACATCATTTCTTAGCAAGGTGCATGGCCCCCGGCAGAGCTGGCTGTTTTTGTCCAGAACAGAACAGGGAATGAAGTCAGGATTCCCAGGAACTATCAAAGGCGTTAACACCCACGACTCCCCTTCTGGGCACTCCGGCCAAGGTGACAAGTGTACACGCTTTCACACGGCTGCGTCTTCAAACTGGCCCCGGGCTGGGGGTGTGGGGGTGGGGGGGTACGCGTGTGCCCCACTGCATGAAGGGCTTCTGGGACAGCAGCAGTACCTTATGTTGACAAGCGTGGCACTGACGTTTCGGATCTTCATCGGGATGGCGGAGCCCGTTCCAAGGAAGACGATCTCTGGATACTGGGTTCTCTTCTCTGTGGAAAACACACAGTAGAAGGGTCCATTACCCAAAGGGACAGCATTCATGAGAGGGGTAGGGCCTGCCTCCCAGGAAGGGCCAGAGGTCCCACCTGGCAGGGGTCCCTTGGAGGCAGGGCCCCGGGCTATTTGTGGGTAAGTGGCCATCTGCAAGGCACAGCAAATAAACCCCACAGCCTTTCTTTCCAGAGACCTTCTCTAGCTCTTTCACAGCACAAAGGGCACTTCTTCAGGCTACAAATCATTTAGCTCAAGGGTCTGATGTCTGCCTGGCGTCCAGCCCTTACCACCAGACCTGTTTCTCCTGCAGGTGCCATAACCACCTTGCTGGGAGGAACCCTGGGCTTACAGGGGAGCAAACAGGCTCAGAGGGTCAGCCCTCCAGAGGGGAAGAAGCAGAGCCAGGACCGGAGTCCAGGGAGACCCGATGTGCCCCTTCCACGAGGGGAGGCTCTACACCAGTCAAGGCAGACTCCCCCAGAGAACATGCCATGGAGGGAAAGACCCCCCAGCTGCATTCACGCTCCCCGCTTTCTAGTCCGGCGTTCTCAGTTTCTAGCACTCGTTGAAAAGCCAACTACTAGAGCAGCAGTCCTGAAGCTCCCCACAACGGCGTTTCCTGATGCGGTGACGAAGGCCCAACAAGGTGAGGGATGTGGCCTGGTCTGCCATGGCTCCCCAATAGCCAGGCCAGGACCAGATCTCGCGTCGTCGGAGGCCCGGTCCAAAGTTCTTTGCAGGGTCTTGCAGGAGCGCCCAGAACCATGGCCCACAGTGCGTACTTGTCACACAAAGGCTGGGCGCCATTGCCGAATGCTTGGATTGAACTGGTCTTGGTGGGGAGGGCAGGCGAGCAGGCGCGGGCACGGGTGTGTTTAAAGAATAAAGCCGCACTGGGTCATGGAACTAGACCTCATTAGACGGTGCCAAGCTGTGGTTCTCCCGAGTGCTCCGAAAACACCTGCAGGAGGGCAGTGGCCCACAGAGGAAGGCGGCTCTGGGGTCTACCGCTCACCTGCTGGGTCTGGGCCGGCCTGCGCGACCTTGCGGTACTCCTGCACGCTTTCCTGGAAGTTGGGGAGCTCCAGGGCCTCAGCGATGAATTCATCGGGATTGCAGACAATAACAGCATCCCTGCAGGGAGGACAGCATCTCTGTGACCACAGGAGGCACGTGGCCTCAAGCACACACCCATCTGGATATCCAGAACCAACTTATGGACACAATCTGCATAAAGTTCTCCAAATCAAGACGGAAGACTAAGCAAGCCCAGGCCAGTTCTACTCCCCTACCGTGAGGAACCATTCTCAGCAAAGCGGGGGTCTCAGAGCACGTTCCAAACAGCCCCTCAGGACATCTCAGCTCAGAATCTAACGATCCTGGCAATACTGACATCCAGCGGGGGGTCCTGACCTCTGCCCACCAGATGCCACCAGCACCTGCACCCCCTGCCGGACTGTAACAACGACAAATGTCTCCAGACGTGGCCTGATGTCCCCTGGGAGCCCGAGGAAGGGACGGGAGGAGGGTCAAACGGTCCTAGCTGACCAGCCTGGCCCGAGAGCAGCGGCTCCCACACGACCGTGGGCACAGCTCATGTCAAGAACCCTGTGGAATGCAGGCCCTGATCCAGCACCACGGGGCTGCAGCCTGGGGCTGTCTCTAGCAAGGCCCTGATGCTCGCAGGGTCCGGGCACACGGAGAGGCCGGCCGCGGATCAGCGGCTCTCCACCCTGACGGGGCACTACGCTCCCCCGTGAACTCATGCAGTAAGGCCCGGCCAGCTCCCCAGAGTAGTGCACGAGGCCTGGGATGTGCACTCCCAGGTAAAGGAGGATCTGGGCATCATGCCAGGTCCATCAGTCAAGGTGTGCGAACCACCTGTGCAGACACGGACAGCAGGCTCCGAAGTCCCAAGCCCGCACCTGGGGGTCCCCCCGTCATGCAACCTGTTCCAGACGCACACTGGACACATGACCCACGAGGGGATTACTGGCTGGACTGGGGCAGAGGCCTCGGAACGGGTCACACCGTGACCCAGCAGCCCCACACCCGAGAACTGCTCTAGGGGACAGAGTTCCACTGAGACACACTCCAAGCATTTCCCGCTTCATTAAGAAAACAACCTAGAGGGACGCCTGGGTGGCTCAGTTGGTTGGACGACTGCCTTCGGCTCAGGTCATGATCCCGGAGTCCCGGGATCGAGTCCCATATCGGACTCCCAGCTCCATGGGGAGTCTGCTTCTCTCTCTGACCTTCTCCTCGTTCATGCTCTCTCTCACTGTCTCTCTCTCAAGTAAATAAATAAAATCTTAAAAAAAAAAAAAACAACCTAGAAACTTCTGAAATGAGCAAACATCCCTCCATGGGGCACCCAGAAAAGCCTCGTTCCTGAAGGCTACGTAGCGAGTCATGACGCAGGAGAAGAGGGGCCGGTCAGGCCACAGACTCACACACACACTTTCCAAAAGATTATTCCCCACATGGTCCAATTCAAAAAACAAAATGTTAACGATCATTATCTCCTGTCTTGGAGGATAGGATCGCCGGATCACAGCTGCCTAATCTTCTCCATCAAATGCTTATGTTCTTTGTTGTGAAACAGTGGATCCCCTCACAGTTTTCAGGAGGGAAAACACCTTTAGGAAAGAGAATCATCGCTGGCCTTTTCTCCCCACCTCAACCCCAACCAGAGTGGCCTCCGGCGAGGACGACCCTGCTGGGGGACTCCCTGGACCCGAGGCCCGATCTGTCCCCCGTGGCAGGGGCAGAGTTCAACCCCTGGGACACACACCGCCGGGCCCTTCCGGAGAAGAGCTGGGCACCCCCGATCTAGACCCTTCCATCCGCTCGGAGTCGCACAGACCTCTGCCACTCCCTCCGCGGACGGAGCTGATACTTGAGGAGACATTCGCCTCGGACTGTGGGCACAGGGAGGGCGGCGTGTTCCTCCTGGAAGACACAGATGCGCTCGGTGGAGAGAAGGAGAAGGCGAGACACCAGGCCAGGGGACCACAGGGGATACTACCTGGCGGCGGGGGGTGGCGAGCGGGGGGAAGATGGTGGGGTGGATGAGGCTCAGCTGCGTCTGGATCTTGTGGCTGCGGAGATTGTGGACGGACGGGCAGCTCTCGTTCAGGACCAGGTGCTGGGTGGCGGTCCCAAACCTACGGCAATGACAGCGTGTTCGCGGCGCCCTTTACGGCAGACGCCCACCACAGGGGTGGTAGTGACACCGGGGGCAAAGGTGGAGGGAAGGGGTCGGAGAGTAAGTGCGGGTTCAGAATCACTGGCCGCCCCGCCCCTCTGCCTCCAAGTCCAGGGCCCAGATTCACACCCCCCGGCAGGTGCTGCCAGGAGCCCCAGACGAACCCGGAGGCTGAGAGGTCAGGGGCCTCCAGCCAGGCACTGGGAACAGTGGAGTAGCAGCACAGGGAGGGAGAAGCAGAGGCATCCTAAGGCTCCTTAAGACTCATGCCCTCCAGGGAGGGAGGGAGAGAGGGAGGTGGGCCAGGAGGGGTGAAGAGCCTGCGGGGACCACGGGTGCACCTGGGAGGAGCAGGCGGGAGGCAGAACAGCAGCCTCGCCCGGGCTCCCAGTGCAGCTCCAACACTCCCACCTGGTGCCGAGCCAAGCTCGAGGGGCCCCAGGGTAAAGGCAGGGTGACCTCTTCTCCACTGAACACTGCTATACCTGCCTCGCAGGGTGGAGGGGGAAGAGGGGAAGAAACGGAATGAGCTGCAGAGTCGTCGACACACTGCCTTCACCCTGGAAACTGAGGGCGTGACTCTGTATCTTAGGACCCCAGTGCGAAGCGGGACACTGGACACCAGCTGGACACCAGCAGCAAGTGCGTGTGCATGGCACCCCCTAGTGGTGGTTCAGAGCTACAGGCTGCTGCTCCCTCAGCTGGGGGAGGGCAGGGAGCCCTGGCAGGAAGGGGACAGAAGGGAGGACAGAGGGAAATGCAACCTACCTCTCCATCCACTGCTGGTATCTGGGGTCCTCAAGCACACACTGTGGGGCCATGTGAACCACCAGCGCCACGGGGGCATCGGCATGGCCTTGGTACCTGGGCAGAAGGGAGGAGGAGCACAGTTGGGCTCTGCATAGACGCACACACAGAACCTTCCCAAACGGATACCCGGCGGCCAGGGAAGGGCACCGCGTGGCCTGCTCTCAGGACCTGCAGTGACTCCGGCCTCCATGCCCAGACCAGGCTGTGCCCAGGCTGCTCCCATAGTGTCTGAGCCCGCCAGGACACCACATCGGGGCTTCTCTAGTCCTCAGGCTCTGGGGCTGCTCCTGAGCCTTCCCAGCACTAGTTCTGCTTTCACTTTCACAGGACCTTCCCCATGTGAATTTTGGGCACCTGCAGTCGCACCTGGCCATCTGCCTTCCAGCAGACCCGAGCCACGGGCACAGAGAATTAAAATCATCTATTACTCCCCCGTCTACAGTCATCACTTACGAACACTGAGGTGCTTCCTTCCGGTTCCCTTTTAAAAAAAGCACACGCAGTACTTCCTACCTACCCCTCCGCACACGCACCCGCAGTGTCTATGGGTCGTGCAGGTAAACCTGGCAGCATCGCGTCAGCACACACGCCTCTCAGCTCACAGCCACTCTACGTGGCTTTGCTGCCCGTGACCTGACGGCAACACGAAGCCTGTGCCACCACAGGACCCAGAAAGAACAAAGTCCATCTCAGGAAGACCTTCCAACGCGAACTTAAAACATCATGGCTGCCCGAAAAAGATCTGTTGTGCTAAGCGGAATAAAGCACTATATGCAAATCATAAATACGAATTAGGAACCGGAGAAACACAGGGAGAATAAACCACTGAGAATGGGAGAGAAATGGAAACACCGACGTCAGGGGGCAAAGCTACCTGGGATGGAAGCTGAGCCGCCAAGGGGTCTGCCGTCTTGGGCGATGGGAGAGCAGATGAATGTTGTGCCCGGACGGAGAGTCCGTCCCTTAATGGGGACCTTCGACCAAGACAGTCTCACAGGTTCAATACAGGCAAGTGAAGGAAACGTACTTGGGTAAAAATAACCCCAATAACAACTGGGGTATTAATTAGAACTGAAAGTGCTAGAGTGTGTCCTAGACTTAGCACTCTAACTGGCCACTGGTTTTCTAGTCTGCACATTGTCTCGGGCTTTCGATCTTTTCTAACTTCACTACCAAGGCTGTGCGCAAATAGCCCACCAGGCAGGAGTCTGAACTCAACGCGTGGGCTTCTGCGGTCACGGCTTGGTGCCAGGAGCAGCCGCGGGTCAGGCAGACCCCCGACACCCTGTCGATGTCGGCGGGGCACCCCCCACCCCCAGAGCCCTCTTTACCTCTTGAAGGTGGCATTCTCACAGAGGGGCTGAATGAATCCTTCATCCGGACATTCTACCACAACAAAAGCAAGACCAGGATCTGGAGGAGTACAGATCTCTTCGGGCAGAATCTGAAATCATGGGGGTCATGACTCTCCCAGGGCAGAGTCGCAGCTCGGCAAACACACCGAATGGCCTTCAAGTCAACGCCTCCCCCCTTACATACTCCGTCCCCTGTCCCCAAACAAGGGCAAAACCAACTGGGAATCACCACCCGTGCCCTCCCCGTGCTCCGCTGCTGTATGCCAGGCAGTGGCTCGCAGAGGGCGTCTCAAACCCAGGGTGGCCACAAAACCAGGCAGGACATCCAAGGTGCCCTCAGGTCTGTGGCCACGGTCTGGACATCCTTAGACACCGGAGAAAACATCCTGGCTAAGAACACGGTGGCATTCCCTAGGGCCGGGGGCCTAAAGTCCATCCTCAAGGGTCTGCTGCTAGACAATGCCCGGACCTCCAGGACAGGGGACAGCACCCAACCATTGGGAGGAGGACCCTCAAATCCTAAGTAGGTGCTCTGCAGACATGCCCAAATGTAGCCAGCGTGGCCAAGCAGGACAAGTCCAGATAAGAGACCCTGTTGTACCAGTCAGCCCAGTGAGGAAATCCGAGCTGTCCCGCTTTCCTCAAATGTGAGGTCTGGACCCGTGTTCCAGGCCCCAGCCGTCACTGCCGAAACATCATGAAAATGGGGCGCCTCACCTCTCTGCCCTCGTAAGTGATGCTCTTCCCGTCCTTGACGGCAGCGATGATGGGAGCGATGGCAGCTGTCCCGCTGAAAGAAGGGGCCGGCTGCCCGTGAGACAGGATGCAGCAGGGACACGGGTGCTCCCCAACCCCCAGCCTCCAGGCCCAAAAGCACGCACCCCCCCAGCCCCCCGCCAACACTCACACTGGCAGGCCCAGCTCCTTGGCTTTGAGCACCAGGAAGTTTCCCTTCTTCACGTGAAGCTGTGACAAAGAGAACATAAACACCATCTCAGCCAGGGTTGGGGGGACGGTGGGGAGGAAGCCCGGCTTCCATCAGCCTCTGTCCAAGCGCAACTCTCTGGCTTCACTGCATCGTTCCTCAGAATGCAGCCCGGGTACAGCTCTGAGAGGAAGCATGCTACCTTCCATGCTACCTTCTGAAGAAGTCAGCTATTCTGAAATATTTTAGGACTAGAAGCTCAGTGATTTAAAACATGGTGCGTTAGGGCCCCACATGAACTTGTTAGGGATGTAATAGAATGCGGTCCATTTCCAAATCAAATAAAAAGGCTCCTTCGTGTCCCTGGGGACCAACACCATCTCGCACACAGCATGTAGGAGGTAACGGAACACGACCAGCACTCGGTCTGACAGCCCGGACCATGCAGTGACGGGGACAGGGTAACAAAAGCATGGACAGTCTTCTGCGGCACTACCTGCACCCTGGAGGAAAGCTGTAATGAACAATCCCCGATACGCTCTTATTATGTCAGAACGACAGACAACAATCCTGCCACAAACCTCAGGACCGTCATTCTGTCCTTGAAAACGTGTATTTTCGGGATCTACTTATTTCATATGTAATAACAACAACAAAAAAAAACCCAGAAAGCACATAAAATATCAGTAAGTCTATGAGTACTAAATTACATTTGATTTTCGTTTTCTTCCTTAGATCTTTAAAAGGAAATTAGTCAAGGCAAAGTCCCCGATTTGGATCCTCCGGCCTTACCAGGGTTCTAGAATTTTCTGGCTTGGCAAACGCTATCCTAGAGGAGGGATTACAGCTCAAGTGTGTGCATATAAGGCACAGACGATGAGCTCCAATGACACCTTTAGATGAGGTCATTGGCTGGGCCTGTTGTGACCAAACGTTCCCTCCACAGACCCAAATGGGCTTCAGGATGGAAACCAAGTGCTCTAACGTTTCACAGGGACTTGCAGACCTAAGGTGGGCAAAACCCCTCCCTCCCTAATGAGATGAGCTCAACCCACAAGAAACTGTTCCCACCCAAGGGTGCGGGGCATGTGGAACACAGAGGACAAGCAGAGTGCAGCCCCCGAGGCCCCGAGCTGGCAGGCAGCCATCTGAGGCCCATGCTCTCCTAACGGGACAGTCTGTGTCTCAGGCCCTCACATGCTGGGTCTCTTTTCGCTCACCCCCCAGAGCTTGGACTAGGTCAGCTTTACTGCCTCCAAACCCTCCGCTGAGCAGTAGCACACTAACTAGAAGAGGGACCACGGCCCACAGGCCGACCCATGAGAGCAGCGCTCAGAAGGCACAGCGAATGACCAAGGAGGGACAAAAGGGTCTTGGGAACAGTAGCTGAGGACAGCCAGGGCTTACAGGGGCACGTGGCCCGGCACCCAGAGCACATGCCAGCCCACCTCTACTGAGGAAGGCGGGAGGGCCCTAATACAATTACAGATGGCCAGAGAAACCTACTTGGAAAATTATTTTGCTGCCTAAAAACTCAGAAATATACATGGAACAAGCCTGTAGACAACTGTCCTGCACTTTCATAAAAACGACCACTGAAATACGGGGACAGATGAGATAATGAACTTGCAGCTAATAACGATTACTGCTGACCTTCCAGAAGGGTTTCCCCCAGTGGGTGTGATCATCTCATAAGAACTGCAAATATATTTTAAAGTCAATGTTACTCCTCAAAAAATCATCACTGCCCACAAAATGACAACCTAGAGCCTTGCCGCAGATAATCCTATTTTAGCGCAAAGCCCGATTAAAGCCAGGCCATTGGTCCAATTTTTCAAATGCCCTACAGTAACCGAATTTCCATAGAATTGGACCGGCTACAGATCTGCGGACCCAGGGAATGCTGGTCAACATGAAAACGAGTCTGATGCTACTAGCTGAACAGCTATGGTAAAAGGACAAAATGTAGAATTAGGAGTAGTAGAATTAGGAGTTAGAGGAGTGTGAATGAAAGCCCGATGCACCTAAAGGCACACAAGGCCGCCTCCATTTCTCAAGTGCAAGGTGGCCCACTGTGGGCAAACGTAAACCAGGGGTCTTTGGAGCCACTGGCTCTGAAACTGCTGGATGGGAGCTAATGGAGGGTCCCCATCACACGCTCGCTGAAAGCCCACCGGACAGGCAGCTGCTTACCTTACAGATGAAAGCTACCACCAAGGAGGGGTCCCTGCCGCTCTTTTTCTGGCCAATACCTGAGGAAAAACAAATCAGATTGTAACAAGGCAAACAGGAAGATTTACAGGCTTCACAGACTGATGATTGTCTGAAGTCTAATTTGGTACCAAATTAAATGGATGCGACAGTTCCGTATAAAGGTCAGAGGAAACACTGGTGTTCTTTCCCCAGACCTGTTCTTTTTCCTACTCACACCTGAGGTCAGAGTGAATAGAAAACACAAATCACCAGTGGGAAAAGCTTTAGAACAAGCTAGTGAAATGCTTTAAAACATGACACACTTTACCCCCATAGTCAGGAGAGAGAATAAGTAACTTGTAACGTGCTTTATAAAGAAGCGTACATGAAACACCAGGAGAGCCAACAGGCCTGCAGAGAAAACGCGGATGTGGGCCCTCAGCTGGGCCATCCCAGGGAGGACAGCTCCCGGGGTGAGCACCTCCTGGCCAGACAGACACGATCCTGGCAGGAGCAAGAACGCATCAGCCCTGCCTGACATGGGACCACAGCCCCCTTAAGGGGTCCCAGTCATCCCACACAACTAAGCTTGGCATTAAACTTAGTTTCTCAGCAGGCTGTCCTTCTGGAAGAAAAGGGTCTGGTCTGCTCACGGACCTGAGTGGTCAGCTCAGCAGTTTTCTGCATTCGTGAAAAATTCCATTGTGCTAAAGAAAAAACACAAAAGCCTCTGTATGAACCAATCTGCCAGGCCCTGCTTTCCTTTGGGGAAACCAAACATGAAGTCTGGGGCCCACCCAGTGCTGGGGGTCAGCCCCAGGGCTCCGTACTGCTGCCCTCACGGCAACCCTCCCCACTGTCCCCATGGGCCACAGCACGCCGAGGCTGTGGACGATCGGGGCAGAGGCCCGATACGGGCCTCATGGGATAACAATGCCAACGTCGGGCATGAAGGGCAGTGATGAAGAAAAGCATGCTCTGAACAGGGGCACTGTTCTGTGGAAACTGCGTTACCATCTGGAAGGTGCTGCTCGTTGTCAGCGGATCCTGAATCCGAAGACCGTCCTGGACTGAGTCGCTCTGGGCTCGGGGATGCCTGGCGCCCTCCACACTTCTGCTCGCCTGGTAGGCAGGGGAGAGAGTCAAACCCCACGCCCCGGGGGTGAGCTCCTGGCCAGAGACCCGCTGTTCCCCGACCAAGGCAGCCTCCGCCCGAGCCACAGCTCCCCTCCCTCCCCTCCACCACAGGCACCCTGCAGGCTTTGTCTCCTGGCCAGCCCGACTCCTCTGCCCCTGCCCCTCGTTGGGGGGTTCTCATCTGTGTCCCCTCAGCACTTGGCAGGGATCAGACTAGTGTCAAGGAAATGTCCCCAGGGTCCTCTGTTCTCCTCACAACTGGTAAAACCTGGCGTGTAGTGTGACTGGCCAGATTCCCGGGCAGCACGGACATGGCAGGGTCTCTGTGTCCCTAAGTCAAAACCACACCATCCGCCCTGGGGCCTGCGAAGGTTCCCGGGACCCTGTGACCTGCTCGCAACACTTCTATCAGCATTAGTATTCACAGAAAAGGTTACCATGCAAACCTCTTCAGCATCCTCTCCCCAGAGGGGTACTTACATCTGCGGCAAGTAAGCCCCAAGAAATAAATGAGCCCTTCTGAGAACCACCCACTTTCTGATGCTGTCTGATTAGGACATCCTAAGTGTAACCACGATCGTTACCTAGGAGCTGAACAGGTCTGTCTGTAAGATCATAAGCTCCCTGAAGGCAGGAACCATGTCTTAATTCCTCAGCTAAATTTCCTGATCATATTCAGAAACACAAAACTGGGTACACAGAGCCAGTCAATATTCCAGCAGTTTCTAGCTTTACCCCACGTTTTCCTGGCCAGGGACCTGCATCCCTCCCTCCTGCTGGGAAATGGGACTCACGCACTCACTGTATATGGGAACCTGGAAGACGGTCATGGTCTCGTCCTTATATTCTGGTGCCGAGTGGGGCCGCACAGCTGCGCGAGAAAGACCGACAGTGACTGTGCTGGGGGGAAACGGGCTTTCCAGATCACCAGCCACAAGCAACTATTTACCCCGGAATGTTGCTGGGAATCTACACTGAACCCAGAGTCTCGAATAAATGACCATTTTTAGGCAAGAAGCACCCATGTATTTTCACTCCCGGTGCAGCCACAACAGTCTCACTGAGAACCATCTCTAACCTATATCTGCAGGCATGACGTGGGGGCACAGAAATTACAACAGGCATTATTTTCAAAATCCATCTCACTGATGAAACACTTGGTTTTAAGGTTCATTTTAGTGCAAGCTTTGTGGATTCTAGTTTGGGAGACCGGGGTAGGCAGAATAAAGAGATGGCAGATGAGGAGTCACACTCAGGAACATACCCAGGTCTATGCCTTTCAATGGACCAGAAAATATCTTGATAGCTTCTAGGTATTTTTCCTACAAAAGACAAAGGAAGAAGAAGTGACGGTTGTATAAAGGCAGAACAGCAGCACAAGAGTTATCAAGACGCATCAACATAGGGGAGCCTGGGTGCCTCAGTCGGTTGCAGGTCTGACTCGTGATTTTGGCTCAGGTCATGATCTCAGGGTCGTCGTAAGATCGAGCCCTGCGATGGGGGTCTCTGCTCAGCAGGAAGTCTACTTGAGATTATCTCCCTCTCTCTCCCTCCCTCTGCCCCTGCCCCCACTCACCCACACATGAGCACACTCTCTAAATAAGTAAAATCTTTGAAACTACTCACCAAGAAAAAAAAAATCAGTATTTTATTATACTCTCTTTTTTAAAAAGTTAGTAGATGGGGAACCTGGGTGGCTCAATTGGTTAGGTGTCTGTCTTGGGCTCAGGTCATGATCCCAGGGCCCTGAGATTGAGCCCCTTGTCCAGCATCCAGCTTCTTGCTCATCAGGGAGCCTGCTCCTCCCTCTGCCTCTGCCCCTCCCCCTGCTCATGCGCACGCGCTCTCTCTTGAATATATAAAATCTTACAAAAAAAGCTTAAAAAGTTTAGTTTTTATTTTTTTAATTTAGTTTATTTTGCCCCCCCATCAGCTTTACTAAAATGTAATTGACACATAATATTGTGTAAGTTTAAGCTGCACAAGATGATTTAAGTCTACATTACAACATGATTACCACCATGTGGCTAACATCCATCACCTCATACTTATAAATAAATCTTTAAAAAAAGGAGGCATCTGGGGCGCCTGGGTGGCTCAGTGGGTTAAAGCCTCTGCCTTTGGCCCAGGTCATGATCGCAGGGTCCTGGGAATGAGCCCCACACCGGGCTCTCTGCTTCCCCTTTCTTTGCCTGCCTCTCTGCCTACTTGTGATCTCTGTCTGTCAAATAAATTAAAAAATCTTAATAAATAAATAAATAAATAGAAATTTAAAAAGGAGGCATCAACATGAACTTTAGTACCCTGAACCGCCTTTACACAAATATTTACTGAGTGTCCACTATATGCCAGGTGCCTAGGGTTTAGCAGTGTGCAGGGGACAAGGTCCCTCCCCTGGTGCAACTTAAAAATGCAGCAGCGACAAAACTGGAATGAATACGCACGAATAGCCAGGTCACAGCAGTCACGCTTAAGATCTGCAGGAAATTGGACACACAGGGGACACCCTGGCCCCTGTGTGGGGAGTCGGGCAGGATCCTGACTGCATAGCCTTTCGGCAGAGCCCCAAAGGCTCAGAAAGAAAGCCCTGGAATGGGAAGGGGCTTCAGGGGAGAGCCGAGAGCAGCCCACAGAGCACCAGCAGGGAGACTGGAGACAGATGTTGAGGGCAGGCAAGGGCCAGGGCCCAGAAGACTAGCAGGCCCGATAATGGGTGTTTGTGCTGCATTGCAGAGAAGCCCGGAGGGTTCTGGCCAGAGACCCCTCTGGCCACTGTGGGGGGATATGCAGCTGTCACAGTAGACGGGACAGGAGACAACAGATATGGG